>NC_029772.3:96311398-96322439 GCF_000817695.3 Arachis duranensis | reverse complement strand
TATATATTTTGTCCAAAAAATATAGTACAATATTATTGTGCAATTAATAATAATTATTTTATTTTATTTTATTTTTGGATGGAAGACTATTATGTCTAATAGAGAGAAACGTTGGAGATTGATTTGTGCATTAGTTTTTATTGGGGACTAAAATGTCCGTTTTTAAAATCTTTGGAGACTGATCTGGGTAATTGCTCTGCCGAAAAATGAACTGAGGACTGATTTGTCTGTTGAAGTAAAACCTTAGGGATTGATCTGTGTATTAATTTTTCTTAAGAACTAAAATGTCTGATTCTAAAATTCTTGGGGACTAGTTTGGATAATTACTCTTATATTTTGTGGCGCCCATTTACCGTTGGATTATTTCGTCAATAAATTCAACGGAATTCAATTTTTGTTTGGCACAACTAGTACACTATTAATAGTCAAATTAATATTTTTTTTACAAAATTAGTGAAATTTTTTTAAATAAAAAAAATAAATATTGTGATTACGCATATACGTGTTTTGGTGAGTATTTACATATTTTCACATTGTGTCCTATCTCGTTTACAATGTAAACGAGATAAATATAGTAAAAATTAACTAATGATTTTATTAAATATCAATAGTTTGAATATAATAAAAAGTGAAAGAAGTAAAATACAATGAAATAGACATAAAATAAATTAAATCCCTAAACCCTACAAATTTCGGTAATCATCGTCGTCCTCTTCCGCCCATGTTGAGGCGACGAACTAGGTGTTGATGTCGGTGCCCTACCAGTAGTGCCACTGCCTCAAGCACGTATTTGCTCGTTGTACACCGCCATTTGGTATCTCTCTAGCTTTTCTGTCAGCTTTGCCTTGATGGCAACAGTGTCTCCCACGCGTGCAAGAAGCTCGTTGTACCTCTCCTCAGATTGTTGAGCTTGTTGGTGAAGCTCCTGTGTGAGCTTGATGAAGCCACCATTGTAGAGGTGCAAAGGCCACTTGTAAAATTCGGTCAAACCATAATTAATTAAATAAATTAAATACGAGCAAATATGGTTAGAAAATTTACCAATCGGAATTTGATGATTAAATATGATATTTGAACTCAGTGAATTTTTTTAGTCAGAAAACATAGTTTTATGCGTAAAAACACGCACTGGAAATTTGACTAATAGTACCGGCTGAGATCTATCCGATACTGCAGTTGAGAAAATTAATTATGACTGAGAAAGGTTAGAAAGTTAAATATTTGTTGTTGAGGTGGTAAAGATAATTAAAGCGCACATTAAAACGCTAATCTTAAATGTTTTGGCCTAAAATTGGGCCAACAGGCTAAACCAAATGAACCGGATCCAAGTGGGTCCAAGACCCAACATATATATAGCTTTATTAAGGTTATTCAGTAGTCACAACCTGCATTTTTGTGTGATTCACGTTGAAGAGAAGAGAGGGAAGAAGAGAGAAATTCTAACCCTCCTTGAAACTTTAAATCACCATAACTTTCTCTTCGGAACTCTGATTGAAGAGCCATTTACGGTCATGCGTCGCTCTCCTCGTCTTCTTCATTTCTATGAACACTCTAATATGAATTCTAAGTGGGTTCTATTCCTATTTTGTATGGGCTAAGTGTTGTTGGGTGTATTTGGAGCATTTGGAACAAAGTGTTGGTGGCTAAAGCTTATTGGTGATGATTGAGAGCCTTGAAAGCTTGAGTTATGATGTATTTGAGTGTGAACTTCCATCATTAAGATATAGTTTAAGTTTCATTTAAGTACTGTGTAGTGTGGTGAGAATTTCTAGGTTAAATGCCCCTATGATTAGGTTTGAAGTGTATGTTTGGTTAGAATTGATGTGAATAGATGACATGTTATAGAGAATAATAATTTGGATATGTGTTGTGTGATTTTGTATATTTGGTGTGTTGTAAAATTGAGGATATGGATGATGATAGTATATGTTGAATTATATATAGATATATTGAATTGATGAATTAGGCGGGAGGCCGTGAATTTGGGCTGGAGGCCGGAAAGAAGTAAGGACGGTAAGTGATGGTTGATAATTGGCAATTTGATGATGATTAATGAGGATATTGAATGTGAAAGTTGAGGCTATGATGAGCATGTGGCGAATCATTGATGATTGATAAGTTTTGATAATGATTATGAATAATGATAATAATTGATTGTTGATTTATGAATAATGTTGGTTAATTGTGAATTTGTTGGTTTGAAATTGATAGAATTGGATATTGATATGTTGAGAGAGGGGTGATAAGGGTATGGAAGGATTTTGGTTGGAAATTGGGTTATTTTAGGTTGAGAAACTTTGGTTTAAGAATGAAATGTTGGAAAACAGGGGGTTTTGAACTTTTGGTTAAAACTTGGTTTTTAATAACCTTCGGTGATTCATAACTTGAGCCTCAAATTTTGGAACTTAATGAAAGCTTCAAATTCAAGATAATTTTGAAAGCTTTAAAATGGTATATATTTTATGGAAATCAAAGTTTTGTAAAGAAAGTTATGGACGTCAGAAGTTAGGTGCAGAAAACTGAATTTATGGACTTAACAGCTTTTACCTATTCTGCATAACTCGCGTACGCAAGCCTTGCGCGCGACGCGAGCATTTCATTTGGGTTGGAACACTCGTGTACACGAACAAGGGGTCGCGTACGCGACCACCCTTTTTTAAACCTGTGCGTACGCACGGCAGGGGTGTGTGTACACACAACCCCTATTTTTCTGAAATATGAATTTTTATGTTTTTAAATGCTTTTCTCCAACTTTTAAAATCCTTTTTACTCTTGTTTAAAGCCTGGTAGGTACAATTTAGGTAGTGAAGTATACTTAGGACTGTGAGAAAGGTACCTTGTTGATGAAGAATTATTACTGAAATATGATTGATGATTAAATGATTATGATTAATTGAGGAAGTGTGAAAATATGGCGAGTATACTGGAGATGCATATATGAGTTAATGAATGAATGTGGTAAATAAATCATGATGGAAAATGTTGGATGCGAATATGCTTGTATTTTCTCTCTGGTTGTAAGGATGACAGGGCACCGATACCCTCTAACGGTGACAGAGTACGGATTTCCTCTAATGGTATTAACGTGCAACAGAGAGACTGTTCCCAGGTTAGCTACCGGACATGTCGGATTGGCTTGATAACCGACAGATGATATCATCAGCCATAGGACAGGCATACATCACATGCATATGTTTAAATTATTTGAATTTGTTTAATTGCTTTGGTTTGCCTAATTGTACATGCTTCATGATTATTTGCTAATTGACTTACTTGCCTTACTTGCGCATTACTTGTCTATATTGTTTGCATTTGTATAAAAATTGAATTACTTGAGGGATGGTTTGGTTCTTGATTTACTCGGTTGGAAGGTAGTGAAAGTATGAAGGAAATTGTGTTAGAATTAGAATCCCCTATGATAGTTGCCAAGTTTATGGATTAGTGAGAATTTAGGATGGATATGACGAGATAAGAAGTTTAAGATGCTTAGTGAATTTATATTATAGTACATTGTATTTATTTGGCACTTTTACCATACTGGGAACCCATGGGTCGGGAGTTCTCATTCCGTATATATTTTCTGTTTTTCACAAGGTTCTAAAAATCGGACCGGACTGGCCGGTCCGACCGATTTAACCACGAACCGGCGATGCAAATGATCCGGTCTTCTTGTAAAAACCGTACTGGAAAGAACCGGCAAAGAACCGGCAAACTGGCCAAAAACCGGCCAATTGGGCCGAATCGGTGACCGGCCGGTTCTGCATAAACGACGCCATTTTATTGTTAAAAAAAAAAGAAACCCTTAACCTGACCCGACCCGTGGAGCACCCTGCACCCCAACCCCCCTTTCTTCCCCCGAACCCATTCACTGGTGAATCTGAATCATATTCATCTTAGAGTGAGAGAAGAGTGAACCCTAGCCGCCCGAACCCTAGCCTGCCACTGCGCCCTCCTTCATCGCCGCGGTCACCAGTCATCAGCGCCACCGCCGTCGCCTGGTCGTCAGCCCAAGTAACCCTCTTTCTTCACCTGGTTCCCTGCCCAGTAGCCCTCCATCTGTGTCGTCTTCATCTTCTCAACACCAGCAGGTAGTAGCCTGTCCCATCATCTTCATCGTCGCGTGGTGAGTGACTCGTCCTCTGCTCATCTTCTTTGTTCTTCGCCTTTGTAAACTTCCTCTGTGAACTGACTAAACTAAGATTTTAGTTTAATTGTGAACTTCCTCTGTTTGTTGGTTAGCATGACTATCAAAAAAATCTGTTTGTTGGTTAGCATGAGAAATAAATAATCTGTTTGTTGGTTAGCAGATTTCTGGTTGTTGGTTAGCATGAGAAATAAAATAAATAATATGAAAATTAACTGGCTGGTTTACAGATTTCTGTTTGTTGGTAACTTGGTTTGCAACTTAATTTCTGTTTGTTGGTAACTTGGTTTGCAGCTCAATTTTTGGTCTTCTTCTTCAGTCTTCTTCTTCTTTACTGATGACTCGTTCCCTCTGTTAGTTTATTACTCTGTTTTCTAATTGCTCAATGGCTCGATTGCTCTGTTAGTTTACTGATGGCTCTGTTAGTTTATTACTTTGGTTTACTAGTTGCTGATGGCTCCTAATTTTTTTGTTCAAATTTGCTAATGGCTTTGTTTTGTAGTTGCTGGTTTTGCTGGGTGAAGATTTAGTGTTTTGGAATGTTTCATAATGTGCTAAATGCTTAATGGTGTAGGCAGATTTTAGTGTTTTGTAGTTGCTGGTTTTGCTGGTTTTGGAATGTTGAAGGCTGGTTTTGCTGAAATGTTTTGGACACTAGAGCTTCTTTGATAAACTTCTGCTGAGAATATGCTAAACACAGGTCTATGATCAGAGAATCATGACTCCCCATGAACATAAGATAATTGGTGAATGCCTCTCCCATGCCATAAGATTCTATCACACCTTGAGAAAAAAAGCATGCATTATTTTGATTGTTTTGTATTTCCATTAACCACTTATCTGATTGATATAGGTGATTGTGGTAAGAACTAAGAACACTACCATGCTGGAGTTCTCTTTTATTTTGAATGTCTTCCATCTCTTGCATATCTGCCTGAGTTGTTTGAATACTTGTATGGTGGAGGGAAGTATATTTTCCCTTACTCGACCTTGCCTCTGCTCTATTCGCAGCTGAAAGCAAAAGATATCAAATGGTAAGGTAAGTTTTGAGAAAGGAGCAAAAGGGAAAAAGAAAGCAACATACTTGGTCATTCAAGTCCTTCCAAAGACTAATGATAGATATCATAGAGGTGAAGAGTTACTCATGTTCCAGAATTGTCTGAGGTGAATACTGGTTGCTGGTGCCTTGGACAAGGGAAAACCTTGTCTTTCTCAGAAAAAAAAAAGAAACTCACAAGAACATCTTGATGTTTTGATAATTGATAAATCTTTATGTTGACATTTAATATTTGAGTTTTCTTTATACTATTTAACTTGAGTTTGTATATTAATAAGATTATAAGAATTTGATTGATGACATTTAATGTAGTTTTTAAAATTTAAAAATTATTTTAATATTTATATTATACTATAATTATATTTTAAGATGTTTATTTATAATTTATTTATTATTTTATTTTAAAACAGTTTTTCCGATTGAACCACTGGTTAGACTGGTTGGACTAGTGAACCAGTGAACCAGTAGTTAGAGCGGTTTGATGACCGGTCCGGTTTTTCGAACCTTGGTTTTTCAGATGCAGGTCCTGGTGCTCAGTAGTAAGCTGGATTCGCCTGGAAGGCGACAAAGTTTATTTGACTCTATTTTGTACTTTTAGAATCTCTCCTGTTTATTTTGAAAAACCTTCAATACGATGTATGTAAATGTTTATTTTGTAATTTGCCTATAGAGGCGATAATGTATCTTTGAGAGAGATAAGAAATACTATTGTCAAACTAGTTTTAAATTCTGAAACCTAACCGGCCTAAACTTCGTAGGTCACGACTAATGGCTATTTACTTATGTTATATATCCATATACTGTCCTTCTCTTAATCTCCTTTATGCCTTTATCTGTATATCGCTTTTGACTTCACGCTTCATCTTTTAGTTGTCGATACGTGAGTGATACGATATCGCGATTTTATGCTTACTCTTTTCAGACTTCTCGATTAATACTTCTTTCAATTATACTTATAATTATGTATTAAAAATCTACCTGAGCATTGTACCACCATAATATCATTGACTTATGCCTCGAGTATAAAGATTTGAATATTAGAGTGTTATAATATATGATGAACAAAATTCAGCTTCAGATTCTTTGTAATGATCAAAATATTATTAAACAACCTAAGATATACCCTGTGACACAACTTGTTGATATTGATATATTAACGCATGATCCCGGAAAGCATCCACAAATTTGGAATTATCCTATCAATCAATAAGATGAAATCCGTAGGGTATATATAAAGTTTGAACCATATCAATTTATCATGGATGAGTACCCTCTTTTTGGTCTTGAAAGTCTTCCTCGTCATTTCAAAACTCATTGGTTTAAGAATTTTTCTTGGCTAGATATATATATATATATATATATCTTGTCTTTATCTTATTCTTATCATTTTTAGAAATGCGTTTTACCTTTCGTTTGTTATCTATATACAGGAGTTTTTTGCGTTCACGATTTTATTTTATTTCTTTTCAGGCTTTTGTTTACTAATTCTTTCATTTAAACACACACACACATATATATACTTACTAATATTCTACTTTGAGTCGTACCACTGTAATATCATTGACTTATGACTCGAGTATAAGGATTTGCAGGAGTTTTTTGCGTTCACGATTTTATTTTATTTCTTTTCAGGCTTTTGTTTACTAATTCTTTCATTTAAACACACACACACATATATATACTTACTAATATTCTACTTTGAGTCGTACCACTGTAATATCGTTGAGTTATGACTCGAGCATAAGGATCTGTATATTAGGGTGTTACACCGCTGGCAAAGAACGACCACAACCGTAGACGCGATTCTTGTAGGGCTTAGAGGTGGTCTTGTGCCAAACTCTAGCAGGATCTACGTCTAAGACATCAGAGCCAGGATCGTCCCCACTAGGTTGAGATTGCTGGATTGCAGCCTCCAATCTCTGCTTGTAGTCTTCCTGTATAATACACGTGATTAGGATGACAGTTAATTGACTTTAAACCGAATACATTTCAAATTTAGAATTAATTGAAACTCACATAATGAGTCACATACCACTCATCTCTCCATATTAGCCTTCAATGTATGAGTATACTTGAAGGTCTCCGCCAATGTCGCATCATGCTCCAACGACTTAGACTGCACATATTGAAACCAACTAGTAAAATAAATCGAAAAAGAATTAATTCAAGTAATAATTAACAAAGATGAGCAAACTACATACCATCCCACTCTTCGTCTTTATGAAAGTCGTCGACCCACCGGTATACTTTGATGACCTCAACGATGCCCTATTAGTTTTGTTCGTCAGACAGCAATGCTTAAACCTCTCATCAATACTAAAATAAATGTCTAGCTCTTTCTTAATATCTAAACAGAGTCAAATCGTGAGGTGGTCACGCCCCTCACGAACGTCCTGTATCATCTGTTGAAGTCATCTAGCTATCTGGTGGTCATAGATCTTCTTGATCAAGAGATCATGTTTCCTATCCCATATAAATTTCTCATGCACAAAGTAATTCAACATTATTAGTTAGTCGAAATAAAATATAGTTAAAATATAGTTCATTCATCAACAACATTGGGTTCTTACTGTCCACTTCTAAAACCATCGCTCTTTGGTCTCAGCAGGGATCTTTGTATAGCTCTGCCATGGGTTGTCATTCATGGACTTAATCACATTGAAGATCTCCTGTGTGCATGCATTATTGTTTGGTACAAACATATCAATAAAAAACTTAAGAGTAGCAAAGATATAAAAATACATAAAACTTAACAAATTCAAAATAGATTGCGAATAAAAGATATTAAATTAGTACTCAGGCCTACATGTCATCATGCTAAATCCTCATCCGTATGACGGACGGTGGTAGAGGAGTATTGATATACTCCATTTTGAGGGTTTATCTTGTATTGATTTCAGGGGTTTTATCAATAATTCCACACGCTTTCTATATGAAAATACAAGACTTTGTGTTCCTTTCCTAATTTTGCCTCATGGATGAAAACATGCTTATTTTGCACTAAATTAGATACATTTCTAATCTTCTCTTGGTGCCATTCGATGCCGTGACCTGTGTGTTAAGTGGTTTCAGAATATAGGGCAGGGATGGACCGGAAGAGAGAAAGAGGACGGGTGCGAAGGAAGGGAGCATGAGAATTGAACTTTGGAAATCTCAGCATGGGCGCATGCGCGCACTTGGCGCGTCCGCGTGAATCGAGCAGCTAGAAGTCGAAGCCAAGAGCCAAGCCACGAGCCGGCTTGTGTAGCGGCTAGGCCATGATCTTCATGGGCGCGCACGCGTACATTACGCCTCCGCGCACATTACAAGATGCCCCGGTGGCGCGCACGCGTACATTGTGCGTGCGCGCCGATGTTCGAATGTGATTTTTTAAAGAGCCACGTGACTTGGGCGTGGAGGCAGTTGGGAATCCCATTTTGGGGAAGTGCCCTGGCGGGAAAAGCTTAAGAAGACCAAAGGAACAAGGGTTCAGGGAATTTTTAGCTCATTTTCTAGATTCTAGATATTTTTTGGGGAGATAGTTAGTTACACTCTTGGAGAAGGAGAGAGATTCCAAGCTCTCACTAGGGTTCATCTTCATCCAATTTCTGAATTTTCATTCACTCTTGGGTGAGATCCATTGCAATTCTCAATTCATTTTGTTCATGTCATAGATCTTCTTCTCCAATCTCAATTAGTGTTTGTAATTTCTCAACTTTCATAGATCTTAGATTCAACTTGTAGTTTTGGATTTAATCAATTCCTTTAGAATCTCATTTCCATTGTTGTTCTTTGTTAATTGTTGTTAGTTCCTTGTGTTGGAATACTTTTAATTCTACTTTCTTCTCAATTTTACTATGACTTTCACTCTTGCTCACCAAATGTTTGATGAAATGCCAACACTAGTTATGGAGTAAAAGTTTCTTACTTGGCATAGGGTTTAGGCCATTAGAAGAAGTTGAATAGTTGTGTCAATTGTTAATTTGGAATTAGGGATTGCTAATTGACTTGGAGTGCACTAAAGCTAGATTTCCATAAGATAAAGCTAGGACTTGTGACTTAAGTTGACTACTCTCATTTGACTTTCCTCTATGCCTAGGGGTTAACTAAATGAAGCAAGGCCTAATTGTTGTCATCATTGAAGGAACTATAAGGATAGAATTTCTAATGCCAACCCTAAGCCAAGTCTTTTAAGGATTGATTGTTTGTTTTCTATTTTGCTAAAACCTTCAAAGAATCATAACAAGGCTTCCTAATCAATAAGATGCACACTCTAGCAATCAATTCCAAGGGAGGACGACTCGGGAGACTAGTACTCTCGGTTATAGATTGTAGGATTGTTTGGTGCAAAGTTTAAGTGTCGATTAGACTATACTCACGATCATATTCATCATTGAATTCTAAATCGACATGCTAAATTTCGTTTATCAAGTATCTGGATAGGACACATTAGAGGAAATTACCAACTGCAGTCTCTGTCACTGAAGTTGGAGGGGGCGTGGCAGAACTGCAGAAGGAACCACGTAGTTGGGGTTCGGGACCATAATGAACTGTTGGTCCGGTGGACCCGCCTGTGACATCACAAGGTCAACAGAGTAGTCGGGGCAGAGGGCAGGACTGAGAAGTCACTGGGGTACCAGTGGAAACCCTCCACGAGACTGACTCGTGACACCTCTGCTACCTGTTGTCATGTTTGCAAAGAGAATACCAATTAACACTAATAAGTATATATACAACACAAATCCTTCAATATTTATATTATTTCAAAAAAAAATTAACATCACCTCCCTTAAAATTAGACATATATCCACCTTTACGGCTTCCATAAATCTAACTAATCTCAATCCACAATATCAGTCAAAACTCGGTTAAATCCACAACATCTTCAACAGAATATATGAACTTGTTTTTACTATTGTATATATTTATAAGGACATTATATATATTGATATTTAAATATCAAAGAATGTTATTATATGTAACGTTAATTATTATACATTTATTTGAAAATACAGGGAATTAAGTTAAATTTCACCAAGATTTACAAAATGAGTGTTAATTGTTGCCTTAAAATAAATAATTTCTTCAATAACTATACATATGAATGATAATAATCCTAAAAATAATGCACTTACATTGACATAGTAAAT
Organism: Arachis duranensis; assembly: GCF_000817695.3. Taxonomy (NCBI): domain Eukaryota; kingdom Viridiplantae; phylum Streptophyta; class Magnoliopsida; order Fabales; family Fabaceae; genus Arachis; species Arachis duranensis. The sequence goes on along the minus strand of NC_029772.3, from coordinate 96,312,109 downwards.
GTGTACAACCTAAAACTTTAAATCTAACCTATCTTAACAATTTAAATCCCAAAATTAAATCTAACTCAACCATAATACCAATTATCAACTAAAACACAAATTAGACATAGAAGCATATAATTGAGTACTTAGCGTGAAAAATTATCAAACAACAAAAAATTGTACAACCAAATATTCCTTCAACATCAATTCACACAAATCAACATTAATGACACAACAATCAGCAACACATTGCTGAAATTCAATAGAAAATCAATCAATTCAGTCCAAATAAATTAAAATTATATATAAACTAACAGTAATTCTAATCAGAAAAAATCCTAATCCGAATCTAAATCTTCTAAGCCCCAGAAAATAATGATAACCAATTTTACTTACTAACTAGAAATTGACATATAACTAAATTCTAAATTAACTAAAACAAAGAAAAAGAATGATAATGGAACCTGAGCTTCAAACTGAGCAAGAAGAACTCAGGGGAGGGATATGTAGTGCCAACGATAGCCGTTGCTGGTGGAGCGCCGCGGCAGTGCTAGAGGAAGCTCTGACGACATTGGAGGAAGCTTTGACGAATAGAGAGGGAGAGAAGGTTTCGCAGCTGATGCTGGGTTTTGAAGGGGAAAGAATGAAAGAAGGGGTTGGTTTCAGTGAGGAGGAGAGGAGGCGGCAAAAGGCAGTCGCAAAAGCGCTGCTGACGGCGGCGGGTCTGAC
>NC_029772.3:96295269-96311031 GCF_000817695.3 Arachis duranensis | reverse complement strand
AATCCAACGGTACTCAGCATGTTTGTTGTAATAAAACCGGTTTGATGATTTTCTCGGATTCCAAAGAATATGTTACAAAGAGGATACGAATTCTTCATAACTCATTCTAATGCCCAATAACTCAGTTTTACGAGGTTAACTGTTACATTGTAACCATCATTCTACTATTAAAGGAGAATGTTACAGCATTGACCATATATAAGCCTAAGAGTATCATGTGAAGGGGAAACCTCAATAAAACATCAAGCATCTTATGATGAGGGTAGTTCATGAAAAGAGCAACCCACATAAGAGAACCTTGTAACATCATAACCTCATAATATATGCACTATACCAAATACGTGCACTCATGTATGATCTCTAACTTAGTTTTTCTTGTGACCCAAACTAACTTGAGCGTTGGAGTCTTTGCAAGAACACCCCCACCATTGAGAATGACGAACTCGGAATAGGAGGATGACGGCAATATCGTGTCTCCAACCTACTCTCTATAATTTTGTTTAGGTAACTTCTAAACTCGGAAGAGAAAAAATACTTCTGAAAGATACTGTTAAAAAAGATAACAAAGACTTGTAGAAAAAATATTTGTATATATTCGAGTTGTATAAGATAATACAATATATAAGGATATTTATAGATATTAAGAAAAATGAAATAACAAAAACATCATATCCTATAATAAATATTCAGATACGCTAAATAATTTAGTGAATGTTAATTGATCTTAATATATTCTAACATTTTTCTGACAACTTGAGTTTTAAACTTATTTAAAATAATGGAATAAGGAAAAACTGCAGAAGCTGATAGAACGGGTGCATATAGTACTATTAGAACAAAGCACAGATAGAACTGTCAGAAGGAGCACAGACGAAACTATAAAAAAGAAATACAAACAGAACTGCTAGAAAAAAGTATAGACAGAACTATTAAAAGAGTGACAAATTTCTAAAAAAATGACGAATTATTGAGAAGATGGTGAACTGCTGAAAAAATGTTGAATAAGTAGTAAACTATGAAGAGATGGCATATTTGCTCATTTGGCTCTACTCGACACAACAAAGAGGATGGAATGGTTGCTGATGGATGAAAGCGTCAGAAACTGACTCAAAATGCAACTGAAAGAAGCACGCTAGTATTGGAGATAGACATAATTTTTGGCGGCGTGCGAAGGCACATGTAGCGACGGATGATAATAGTGTTTGCTTCATTAGACTTGAAAAGACAAGACAGATTGGAGAGGATGGGATATAAATCCAGTAAAATTAATAAATAATTAGCCAATAAATTAATTATTATTCAAAGAAAATAGAAAAATTAATTTTTATAATTTATAGGATTAGAAATATTAAAAATACAAATTTTGACACTAATTTAAAGATTTTGGCCTAAAACCGGGATAATGGACTGAACCAGTTGGACCAAGCCCAAATCAGCCCAAAGCTCAACCTATAAAATATACATCGAAGCCTTCTCTTTCATTTTTACCCAGGTGATGCACTGAATGAGAGAGCTTCGATAAATACCGTAACCCTCGTTCCAATTTTAATTCCACGTAACTTTCAATCCGGAGTTCCGATTGACAAGTCGTCAGCGATCACGTGTTCATCTCAGAATCTTCTTCAATTCTATTTGAACAAAGTGGTAGGAAATTATCATTTCTCCCCCAGTTCTCCCTCTCCTCAATTTTGTGATTTTACGGTTTGGGTATTGAGGAATTGAATGATTTTGGTGGTTTAGGTGAACTCTAGCAGTGGATAATAACTGAGTTTTATCCAATTGATTTGTGGGTAAGGTAAGAAACTATTGAACCCTGGTGAAATATTAAATTAGTGAATCCTATGATGATTAAAGTGATATTGTGTGAAATAGATTGTGTTCTAGTTGATTTGGAGTTCAAATGGGCGGTTTGAAACGAAATTCGAGTAATTAGGTTTGAGAAATTGATGTTTGGAGGCTTGGAGCTTGTGAAAGGAGAGGTTTTTGAGGTGTTCCAAGTTTAGAGAGGAATTGGCAAAGGTATGGTTTAGTTTCTCGTAGTTAATGTTTAATGCAATGTGAAAGATTAGGCTAGAAGGTCTTAAGATAGGAATGAACTGAATGAATTATTGATGGATGATGAAAATGTTATATGATGTGTGATTTGATTTTGTGAACGGTTTGTTATTAGATTTTGTTGATTTTTTTAGAAAATATTTAATATTGGAATTAGTTTGGTTTTGAAATAATTTGATACTGGAAATTATTTGAATGACTGAGAGGTGTTTAGTTTGGTGGTTGGGACTCTTAAAGGGTGGCAAAAGTTTGAATTTTAGAGGAGGTGCTGCCGAAGTTTTTATGGAATTAGAGATTTTATTTGAAGTGGTTATTTAGAAATATTTGGGTTTAAGGATTTTATGATTTAATTTTTGAGTTATTAAGAAAATGATTATGTTTTGAGTTTGATTTATTTAGAAGAGAATGAATTAGGTTTTGAGTACGAATTTTTTATAAATGATGATGATATTGAGACTATTTGTTGACTCTCTGTCGCAAGATGTGACCGGGCACTTTAACTCCCCGAATTCTCCCATGGACATGCATATATATATGGATATTGAATATTACATTTGAGCTTGGAGTTTGACTCAATGGAATATTATTGAACTTGGAGTTTGACTCCATAGAATATTATGTTATTGAGCTTGGAGTTTGACTCCATAGATATTATTTTTGAGCTTGGAGATGTGCACATAGAGGGACTGTCCAATGGTTAACTACCAGGACATGTCGGGTTGGCTGTATAATCGACAGATAGGGGTGCACATGGGGCAGGGTGAAGCCGTGTTCGCCGTGACCTGAAAATGACCCTAAATAATGACCGGGTCTATTTCTGAGACCCTTATCCGGCCCTAGACCCGATAAAATTGTGTTACTTTCGGGCCACACTAAAGTCGAGTCTAGACTGGGTGAAGTCCGGATCTTAATCAACTTTATCACGACATCACCAAAGGTTGGATTCTACATCTTTTGAACCTCTAAATTTTGAAAAATAATTATTCCATAAAAGTGCAACACATAATAATAATTTAGAGTCTAATACTAATAATTTAAAATTTCACAATAATAATTATGTCAATTATACACTAAACATTCAAAGTTCAAAAAACAATTAAAACAAAGTTAACAACCAACACAAGATTAACATAATAATAATTTATAGTGTCATACCAACCAATAACCACAAAATATTAAGTAGCAAACAATTACAGAACAAAATTCATTTGATTCGTAGCTTGCTCTTAAGGTTGTGAACTTGATTCTTGTTGTGTAGATGTCTTAGTAACATCTGCAAAACATAAAAATTAGTCTCTCAAGATTATTATATGAATTAAATTAAATAATAAAAAAAAGAATAAAGACATCATAAAGTAAATATACCATTAACAATCTTGTCACTACCATCAAATTAATCAAACTCAAGTTCTTCAAATATCTGCTTAGAAGGATACAACCAACTTTGAGTGCAGATTAAAGCTTTTGCCATTTTTGGTGATAAAGAATTGTGGTAAAGATCAACCACACGCCGACTGGTACTAAAGCATGATTCAGATGCAACAGTTGAAATTGGAATACCAAAGACATCACGGACTATGGGAGAAAGAATTCTATATTTTGATCTATTTAATTTCCACCAAGCCAATATATCAAAATTCTCATCTTCCACGTCCACAGGATATTTGGCCAAATATTTCTCAACATCTGATTTGCTATATGTATTAGCTTTTTCCTTCTTTTATTTTTTTCACAAATTCACTCTATTTGCAACAACACCCTTAGCACTAGACTGACCACTATCTTTATCATCCAAAATAGCTCTAGAGGAACCGCCACCATCATTAAGAACTTTATCATCTACAATTTCTTTTGAATAAAATTTGTACAATATCTCCAATGTAAATTTCACAAAACTAGTCATACTAGTAGCCACTTCCTTATCATATACATCCTCCAAACACCAAAAAAGATAATCAAGTTTGTATCGAGGATCTAAAACAATGGTAACAAGTATCAAAGGATTAAACTTGTCAACTGTTCCCAATATTTATCGTATTTAGTCTTCATAGAGCATGCCATAGTTTCTAATAATTTATAATTGTTGTGGCTCCAAGATGTTAGTTGAGAATTTATAGATGCAATTTTCATGAAAGCATTTGTTTGAAGTAACATGTAAAGAAGATGAGAAACACAGTAATCTCATAGAAGATTCTCAAAAAATCAATGAATAGCCTAGCATGTTGCCCATCAAGTGCCGTGGGTAGACCAACTTTCTTTTTACCCCCACTATCCTCTCCAAACCATCTAAAAAAAATTAGTTTCTTGATCATAAAGTTTAGCTTTTTCAAAATTTTCAGCATGTTCCAACATTAGATAGGTGAAATTCCATCTAGTTAATTGGAACATCCAAACAAACAAGACTTTTAGATTCTATCAACTTAGCCTCAATGCATTCTTTAAATTTTTTAATTCTTTGGGGAGAAGATCTAACATACCTAATAGCATTCTGAATTCCTTCAATAGAGGCATGTTGCTCTTTAATTCCTTCATTCATTATCAAGTTGAGAACATGAGCACAACACCTCATTTGCAAATATTTTTTTTCGCACACCAATCTACCCCTTACAGCTAATTTTCTTTGAAGGTAAGTAATAGCCGCGTCATTTGAAGATGCATTGTCTAATGTGATTGTGAAGACCTTTTCAATTCCCCACTCTCTCAAACATGTCTCAATTTCTCTCCCTATTGTTTCTCCCTTGTAGTTCTCAATCAAGCAAAAGTTGAGAATTCTCTTTTATAGCTTCCATTCGTCATCAACGAAATATGCAGTTAGACTCGTAGCTAAGATTTTGATTTGATGTCCAACAATCTGATGTCAAACAAACTCGAGCACATGACTTTGCCAACCAAGCTTTAAGTTTTTTCTTCTCATCTAAATAAAGCTGAAAGTAATCTCTTGACATTGTCATCCTGGATGGTACAGTGAATCTTGGCTCAAATCAATTAATCATTTTGCGAAACCCAATCCATTCTACCACTTTAAAAGGGTGTTCATCAAGTATAGTAAACTCAGCCATTGTCTTCATACAATCTTCCAAGCTATAGCCATTGACTTTGAAAGTTTTGCCGGCTTCACCTTCTTCACCAACCTTAGGCATATAGCCATGAAGTGTCCCATTTTCGTCTACTTTTGTAAATATCCACTTGTGAGAAATTTTCAAGTGTTTATTCAAAGAATTTGTGCCATGTCTAGTTGGATGACATAGATATACTTTTCGATAGTGATTACATTTGGCCTTATGCTCTCCATTGGTCTCGCTAAATGGAAGCTGTTTAAAATGCGTCCAAACATAAGACTTTTTCCCCTTGCGAGTAGTCTGCTGTCCCTCGTTAGCCTGCTGTCCCTCGACAGTAGCAACCTCATGCTCTATGTCCATAGTTTTGTTGTCCTCATTACTTTGAACTGCAATACAACTAGGATCTCCTCTTCCCATTTGTGTTTATCTAAACATAAAAAAGTTTCATATAACAATATGTCTGAAAAAACTAAACATACTTAAACAACTGAGCATAAATACAATATATCTAAATAAATCTGAGCATACTTAAACAAGTGTTCAGTCTCATCATTTAACAATAACAAATGAAAAGAGAATTAAGTGTTTAATTTACTAATCCAAAAAAGAAAAACAAAACAAATAAGAAAGATTCATAAGTATCTCAGTCTCATTCTTATTCTTGTAAGACTTAAGTGAAGTAAGGCATAGATAATAATTGAATGTAAGTTGAAATGCACGTGAAGATAAAGGCAAAGCAGCTAGCATTACTCAATACTCACTAAAGTATTACTCACAATAACATAAAGTGCACAAATCAAAAAATTAGATTTTTAAATGACAATCAAATTTAAAGTGGAAGGGATCAATTGGCATTGCAAATTATAAAAATAAAATTATTGTTCCTACTTCCAATAATTTGCTAAGGCAGCCAATAATTATAATTGCAAATTATTGTTTCTACTCCCAATTCCTATGGATTGTTAATTCCTATTTCTAATCAACAACTTCTTCCTACTTTCGTGTAGTCCGTAATTCTCATCATTGAAATATTCAAAATACAAACCAGAAAATTAAACACAAAAAAAAATCAATTTTGTTAGTTTTTTCAAAATTAAACCAGTTATGGCAAGAAAAATATCAACAACTTCATTAGTTCTCCCTAAAAAATAACAAAACAAACAAAATAGGTGAAATATTTAGCACCCAATAGGCCAGTAGTTGCAAGAAAAAAATAAAAATCAATGGTTTTTTTAGCAAAAATAAATTAGCTGCTCTGCGTCTTGCGATGAACACTGCGTTGATGAGAACTTTGAGTCTCTGAGAGGTGATTGAAGGCGAGTTACTGGTGCGCGCGGTGTTTTACGGTCAGCAGTTGTGGTGGTTGATCATACTTGGTGGAGAAAGAGGAAGAAGGTGAAAAAAGGGACAGCGAAAAAATTAAAGAAGATTGGTGATAAAGGAGAGAGTGAGGTAAGATTAAAAAGCACAAATGGCATGGAGGTGTGAAGGAGGAGCTCTCCACTAGTCGTTAGGGTTGTGGCGCTGCGTCTCAGAAAAACGAGTTTGAGTGAGAGATAGTGTGTGCTGTGCCCTAGCCCCTGTATATTGTGGGCTGCGAAGTGTGAAGCTTGAAGAGTGAAATTGTGAAGATTAAACAGAAACACAAAGGCAAGAAACATAATGCATATTTTTTATTTTTTTTTGCTACACGCCTACACGGGTCCAACGGGCCAAGGCCGGGTGACCCGAGGCTTGGTCCGAACCCGATTGAATAAATAACCGGGTCCATCTATTAAAACCTCAGGTCTGACCGGGCCATAACGAATCCAGGCCAAATTATCCCCGAAGTCACCGGGCCCGGTCCGGGTCTTCGGGCCAGACCGGGTCTTGTGCACCCCTACGATAAGTGAGACTCATCAGCCATAGGACATGTATACTGCATACATCATATGCATTTGTTTGTTTTGGTTTGCTTAACTGTTTAACTCTACTTATCTGCTACTTGTTCTATTTATCGTAATTGCATCTCTATCTGTGTTTTTCTTACTTGAATTGTATATGTATATTTTCTGAGAAATTCCTCTTGGAAGAGGTGTGAGGGGGGAGTTGTTCCACTGGTGATTTGGAGGGTTGAAGGAGACAGAAAGTGAAGTGTTAAGTTAAAGTTAGATTTAGAACTTAAATACATTAGATAACTCACCTAATTTCTGGTTTAGTTGGGTCTTTAAGCTGAAATCTGAGTGTCGGAGTTCTACGAATGTCTCTGGCTTTTCCGGGGCCTTTTATATTAACTATGTGGGCACCTTTACCATACTGAGAACCCCCGGTTCTCATTCCATACATATTCTGTTGTTTTTCAGATGCAGGTCGAGAGGCACCTCACTGAGCATCTGGAGTTTTCTGTGCAACCAAAATTTGGTTATTTTTGGGATGCTGTATTTTGTATTTATGCTATGTATATATGTAAATAGATTCTCCTCTGTATATATTTTAAGTTTTTCCCTCCTAGAGGTGACTTGGAGAAATAGGTATTTATTATGTAGTTTGAGTTTTATTTTGGGTTGTATATATATAATTACATACTCTGGCCGGCCGTAGCTTCGCAGGTCGAATCTGGAGCTTGATATATGTGTTTTTGGAACTCTGGTCTGTATATTATATTTTTAGCCTTCTTTTGATCTCACCTATCCGTTTTACGATTAACCTTGCGAATGTGACACAATTTTCTGTTTTCACTTTTGTTTAACTTATTCTTCAAGGCTCCTAAATATGAATTCTTTCTACTATATTTATGTATGTATTTTACTTTTAGAGGTTGTAATACCTTGCCACCTCTACTTTACGACTTAAGCGTAAGGCTTTGCGTGGTAGGGTGTTACATGGGCTAACCAGTAAAGTGAAAAAATATCAAAGTATTGATAAAAAAAATAACACGAAAAGAAATGTAAAAAATATAACAATTTTATGGGAAGAAAAATAACCTATCTTTTCCAAAGTGAATAGTAAAATACCATGACTTTGATATCATATTAGAAATAAGTCTCTGAACTTGCAATCGAATTTTAATGTTGTCCCTGAGATACTTTTTGGTGATGAAATGATGATGTGGATGGACGCTAGCCACACTGAACTGGTAAAATATCACCGTTTTATTTTTGGCGCCCAAATAAAACATAAACAACATCGTTTAAGATATTTTGAGGGGGTTTAACATATTAGAGTTATTGTTCTTCACCTCTCACGAAGTCTCTTCTTTTTCTCCTTATTTTCTTCAATAATGCCATTTTGAAGTGGGTTTTCTCTGGCGTTTTGTCCGAAGGAAAGCAATCACACTAAAATCTATTCCATCTCAATCATCATGATATTCATCATAAGTATCATAAACCCCAATAGTAGGACTAGAGTTTGCCAGACCTAAAGAAAAGCCACTTTAAAGCGAAAAAAATAAAGAAAAGAAAAAAAAACTTTGTGAGAGGTAGAGAATAGTAATTTTAACATGTTAAAATTGTTCAAAATATCTTAAATAATATTGTTTATGTTCTATTTGAACGTTAAAAATAAAACGACAACATTTTATCAATTTAGTGTGATTTCTAGCATAATTTTTGTTTAATTACGTCATTATTTCATCATCAAATAGTAGATTAAAAACAATTTTTTTGTTAAATTAAACAACAAATTTAAAATAATTTTAAGTTAAAAAATAATATTAAAATTTGAGTGTAAATTCAAAAATTATTTTGAGTATTAACTCATGTTTATATGAAGTCGTATCATCATTATTTTTATTTTAATGACAACTGATTTAACATTATCTTGGTAGAAAACAATGAATGTTTTATTCATTATTTGGTGGAGCTTGACATTTTATATAAAACCGATGCCCACCAATTTTAACTTTTAGTAGAATATGTACTGAGAATATCTGTCCTCTGTATATCAGTACTATAACAATTAATTTCAATTAATATTATAATATGATGCATGAATGTGTAAATATACAATAATGCTAAAATATCAGTACTATAACAACTAATTTCAATTATTATAATAAACTGTTAAATAAGTCTAATTTAAAATTATTAAAAATGAGTTTTTGTTAGATTTAATTTTTATTTTTTAATTATATTTTGGATGTTCTTATTTTAAAAAAATTCAGATTTTTTTACGTTAAATATTAGTTATAATGCTAGTTCTTAAATTTTTTTTTATAAATATTCATAGCAATTTTCAATATCACGTGTATTCGACTTGTTTATTTGTGTGATCGATAGAAGTACCTTCTTAGAAGTAATAAAAATAGAAACAGAAACAAAAATTAATTTGTATTTTTATATATTCATAGAAGTACTTTTTATTAAAATCACAAATAGTTAAACTATATATTTAGATACAACAAATATATAAACATTGTTTTGTATAGAATTATAATTACATTCATGAGTAAAAAAAATTATTCTACATATAACATGGTCTTTTTAAAAGGTATAATTATTTTATTATATATTTACTTATTGGTAGAAAATAAAATAATGACATAAATTTTTAATAAACAAATAGATATGTTATTTTCTAATGTTATATATTTTAAATAATAATGTTTTATTTTAATATAGTGATTAGGGCTTTATATTTTTAAATAGATATATTTATCTTTTTAAATAATATGAGGATATATAAATTTATAACATTAATTTTTTGCAGATTTTCTTCCTCTTTAACTGCTTATGTTCTACTTTTTCCCCCTAAAGTTACAAACATATAATTCAAAAAACAAAATAGATTATTCTTGAAAATATTGGTGAGTCAAACATTTTTTTTTCAATTAATTAACTTATATAAACTAGCTAGTGATCATAAATTCATATTGTTCGTTTTTTTTTATCAACATAACTTTACATATTAAGAAAATAATTCGCATGTTTCATATGGCTAGAAAATTTATGTCCAACTTTGTCATACTAGCCCATAAAAATTGATTTAAAATAAACAATGATTTATTTATAATCATTATTATTATTGTGTTTTTTGCTAAGAGCAACTCCAATGCTAAGAAATAGAGTTCCTCTTCTGACATATGAGGACTCAATTACCATTGGAGTGAAAAGAAAAAGAGGGCTCTTCACGGGGATCAAGGTTGAGAGTCCCTCTAAGCAGGGACTTGCAACAACCAATAAAATTATGACATGTGGTAAGTTAATAAAAAAAATAAAAATATATTAAATATATATTAAATACTTATATATCTATTTAATTAATTATTTAATAATTAGTTATATTAAATTATAATTAATATAAATAATTATGTTAAATCAATATCAAATATTATTTAAAATTTATAAATTTAAATAATATTATTAAAAAAAAATAATAATTATATTAATTTTAATTACTTAATTAAATAATTAGGTGGGACCACAATAGGGATTAAAGTTAGTTCCTTCTAATGGAGAAGAGAGAGATTCATTGAGTTCCTATTTATTGGTTATGATGCAAAATCTGATGTGGAGTCACTTTTTATGATAAGTGGGCCATAAATAGAGATTGAGATGAGTTCCCTACTGGAGATGGTCTAAGTCGCTAACAGTGCCCCAGGCATGGCTGGCCATCACGTGGTTTGCTTGCAATCCCCTGAAAACGTTTGTTCCACATGCACATATTTCAATTTTTTTCCTTATATATATTAAAATTAATTATTGAACTATATATATACAAAAATCAAATTTAGACACTAGCTAGCTAGTTACATTTTTTATTAGTGATTATTGGAACACATGCACGCTACATGTTTTTATTATTATAAGATCAAGTGAAAGAATTATTAGAGAACCCCGCTCACTTAATATGTATTTTTTATAACGAAAATATTTGGCAGAAAAAATTCGTAAAAAATAGTCTACAAATTCTTTTTATTAATTTTTTTAATTATAACACACATATTTATTGTTTTTCTTCTTACTCTCTTTATTTCTTTTATTCCAATAATAATAATTGAGTAAGATATGCATTAATTATTATATTAATAATGATAATAAAAAATACATTAATAATATTCAAATTGCTTTATCAACTATTATGGCAAAAATATTATCTACTATTAATAATGCTACTAGATTTGGTGGCCATATCTCTGCCAATTTTTATCGTTAGATCCTGTTATGCACATAATTTTTTTAATTTATTTTTTTATTGTTTTCTTTTTTTTTGGTTTCTATGTAGTGAAAGTAATTAAAATATTTTTAATTTAATATCTATAATTTTACACATAATATTTATAATTTCATATTTTACATCTATATTTTTATGAATAAAACTCTACATTCAAATTATAACACTAACCAAGTTCAACAAAGTATTTTAAATTTATGCACGTACGTTTCACTGCCGTTACTGCTGCTTCTTTTTCTCCTTTTTTCGTTATTTTTTCCTTCGTTATCGTCATCATCAACAATACCAACATTTTGCTAACATCTTTTTTGTTCTGATTTTCTCTGGTGCCATCATTACATAATTTCGGTTCATTTCTTAGTTTATTTGAGGTTCATTTGGATCTAGAAATGAATTTGATGTATTTTTGTTGATGATTGAGTCTTTTTGACCACTTGTTCAAATCTAAACTAATTTCGATTCATTTGTGAATTAATTGAGGTTCACTTGATGCTGCTGATAAATATTAACCAAAATTTTTATTCCTTAAATAATTTCGATTCATTTTTTAGCTTAATTGAAGTTCATTTGGATCCAGAAATGAATTCAATGTGTTTTTGTTGATGATTGAGTTTTTTGGCCGCTTATTCAAATCTGAACTAATTTCGGTTCATTTGTTTGTTAATTGAGGTTCACTTGATGATGTTGATAAATATTGACCAAATTTTTTATTCCTTAAGTAATTTTGGTTCATTTCTTAGTTTAATTGAGGTTCATTTGGATCAAAAAATGAATTCGATGTATTTTTGTTGATGATTGAGTCTTTTTTACTACTTGTTCAAATTTGTATGTTAATTGAGGTTCACTTGATATTGCTGATAAGTATTGACCAAATTTTTTAGCAAAGAAGAATGAAATTATTCATTATCACTTTATTCAATTGCATTAGATTCCATTCAATTTGTCTTGAAAGTCATCCCAATTTTTGGGATAAATTATTCATTGACAACACATCTAGACTGCAAATGAACTGAAATATTATGATAACAACACCATTGTGTAATAACAAATGAATAAAAAATTGTGCATTTTATAAACTCAGAAACTCCTGTAATTTCGATGCATTTCTGAGTTAATTGTGTCGCAATCACTACGTAATTTTGGTGCATTTGGTCTCGTTATCCTGCATAATTCAAAACTCTTCTTCCTCCTCCTCTTCATTTTCTGCTTTGTCTTCTTCTTCTTCTTCTTTTTTTATCTTTTTTTTTCTTCATCTTCTCCTCCTTATTTTATTTTTTCAAAATTCTTTTTTGTTTACTGTCTTGAGAAGAATAAAACCAACAAAAAATATATATATAAAAAAGAATAAATAATTACAATAATATGAAAGAGGAGGAGAAGAAGAAACAAAAACAAAACGCAACAACAACATCACTAATAGAAGAAGAAAGAGGAGGCGCACGAAGAACAAATGCAAAGTAAGGCGGGGTTTTGTTTGAGTTAGTGAAGCGCGTGTGTACACGCTATGTATAATGAAAATAATTTTTGTTGAGTTAGGCCAACTTGGTTAGACTTAATTGCCAAAAATATTTGAATGTGTAGCAGCTCTCTACTTTTATACATATAATGTTCATAATAAACAAATTTTTACTATTAATATTATCCAATTTTGAGATATATATTTTTTGAATTATCTTAATTACATTGCTTTAATAGATAATAATTTTAAATTATTTTAATATTTTTTTAGTTAATATTCATATAAACATATAACACGATCCATAATTCACAAATTGAAATTGATTGGTTATTATTTATTTTTTATTTTGCAAGTTATAAATCAACTGTTTTTTTATGTTTTTTACTTTTAATAAATTGAGAGTAACAAATTGAAGGTTTTAAATTGTTTATGTAATAAGTTAATAATAACGTTTAGATTTTTGGAATTTAATGAAGTCTTATTCTCTCATAAAGTTAAGGGTTGCTAGTTTTCGAGTCGACATGTGGATCAGTTTGCCAGTTTTTTAGGAGATAGTGCTCTATTTAATTTAAAGACTATAGGGAGACGTTTTTCTTAGTATAGGAGAGTGAAAAATAGTATTGAGGTGGCAAAAAAACTTGACCGGATTTGTATTAATATTGGATGGCTATCTCTTTTTTCTGAGGCCTATGTAAAAATTTTGAATAGGCTGCAGTCTGATCACTGTCCTATCTTGTTGCGCTGTAAAGGCCCTCGCAGCTAAAAAGGAACAGACTATTTCGTTTTATGGCGGCGTAGACAATTCATCCTAGGTACAAAGATATTGTGAAACAGTCTTGGTGCTTTGGTTTTAGAGGATGCAAAGCAAGCTCTCGGAGGTACAGAAGAATTCTCTTGAATTTAATTCTAAAGTGTTCGGTAATATTTTTGTTAGAAAATATAAACTGGAGCAACAAATTAATTATCTTAAGAAGTGTTTGGAAGAGAGGAAAGACTCTTACATGTGTCAAAGGGAGCAACAGTTGATTGAGGATTATAATAACACTCTTGTGCAAGAGGAACTCCTTTGATTTCAAAAATCCAGAGAACAGTGGGTGAAATTTGGGGACAGAAATACCAGCTTCTTCCATGTTCAGACTCTTGTGCGAAGGAAGAAGAATAAGATTCATGGTCTTTTTCTTAAGGACGGCGTGTGGGAGAGTGACCCAAAAATTCTTAGCAGGGAAGCTGAATCTTTTTTCAAGAGCTTATTTTGTCAGTTGGAGAATGTTGATTTAGGGTGTATGGATGAAGTTCCACTTCCTTCTTTGAATGAGGAATCCTGTTGTAAGCCTGTAATCTTACTGCACCTGTGACTATGCAGGAAGTAGACAGCTATTTTTAGTATGAATTCCTTTAAGGCTCCGGGTTCAGATGGATTTCAAGCTTACTTCTTCAAGAAATACTGGGAGATTATTGGGTCTGATGTTTGGAATATGGTTAGGGAAGCTTTTTCAGAGGGTACTATTGAGTCGAGGATGATGGAGACTCTTCTGGTTCTAATTCCTAAGGTGGAGTCGCTGGTATCAATGAAGGATTTTAAACCTATTAGTCTCTGTAATGTGATCTACAAGGTCATCACTAAAGTCCTGGTCAACAGACTCCGGCCTCATCTCTCAGATATTGTTGGCCCTCTCTAAGGGGGTTTATCCCAGGAAGGGAAGCTCCAGACAATATTATTATAGCACAGGAAGTTCTTCATTTCATGAAAAAGATGAAGTCGAAGAAAGAAAATCTGGCGTTTAAGATTGACTTGAAGAAAGCATATGACAAAGTCGATTGAAGGTTTCTGAATCAGATACTCTTGAAATTCGGTTTTCCTATCCCTACAGTCAAATTAATCATGAGCTGTGTCACTTCATCCTCATTGTCTATTCTCTAGAATGGTGATAGATTAGATAGTTTTAATCCTCGTTGGGGTCTTCGGCAAGGTGATCCTATGTCACCATATCTTTTCGTGTTGAGTATGGAAAGATTGTCCTGCTTGATTAGCCATCAAGTTGATATGGGCCGGTGGAAGCCAGTTGCTATCTCTAGAAGGGGTATGAGAATATCACATCTCATGTTTGCCAATGATTTGCTTCTCTTCTGCAAAGCAAAGAAAAGTCAAGTCCAAAATGTGATGGCATGATTGGAGAGATTCTGTAAAACTTCTGAGATAAAGATTAATTTGGAGAAATCTAAAGCGTTATGTTCCTGTAATGTTTTCATAATAAGAAAAAGAAACATTTACTGGGATGTCATTCATCAGATTTGTCCAAAACTTAGGCAAATATCTTGGGATTACTCTTAGTCATGCTAGGGTGACCCGAGCATCTTTCAATGAGGGTTTGGATAAAATCTAGAGAAGGATAGCCAGTTGGAAAGGGCGTTTACTCAACAAGGAAGATAGGCTCTGTTTGATCAATTCGGTGGTGGCTGCTATTCCTATATTCTGCATGCAAGTCTCTTTATTTCCCAAAGGAATAACAAACTCTATAGCATCCATGATGAGAACTTTTCTCTGCAAAGGCCATGCCAATGGTCGGGGGCTAAATCTTGTTAGCTGGAAGGTGTTGGTCACCCCTAAGAAGTTTGGTGGTCTGGGAATTAAAGATCTGTTTTGTGCTAATGTTGCTCTTCTTGGTAAGCTAGTTTGGCAACTCTTTCATGACCCTCACAAGCTTTGGGTTCAGCTGCTGGCAGATAAATACCATTGTTCTTTGGTGACGAATTCAGCCAGGCGTCTGAAGGATCTATTGTTTGGAGGAGTCTGTGTAAAACTTGAGATATTCTGAAGAATGGGTTTGAATGGTGCATTGGAGATTTAGATCAGAATTTTTGGTATTCTAAATGGAGGAAAGAGGGAAAGCTTTGTAATGATATGGATTATGTTCACATTTCTGATTCAAATTTTCGGATTTTAGATCTTTGGTCGGCTGGAAAGTGGTAGCTTGAGAAGGATTATTCTCCTCTTCACCAAGTTTTGCATGATAACATTCTCTCTTACAATTCGGATGA
>NC_029772.3:96269819-96295256 GCF_000817695.3 Arachis duranensis | reverse complement strand
AGACTGGACTTGGTCTGGGGTGATGTCTAAGGTTTATGATGCTCGCAATGGCTACCTTTGGCTCTGCAAGAAAGTGTTTGGATGGGAGGAGAGAGGGAATTGGTTTTGGCTTTAGCGTCAGCCTATTCTAGAAAAGATCAAATTCTTGGCCTGGCTTTGTCTTAGAGAGGCACTGCCTACTGTTGTTTTTCGTTTCAGAAGAGGCTTGACTCTTTCAGATAGTTGCCCCAATTGCTTGAGTTGCCAGGAAATAGTTTTTCACTGTATTCGAAATTGTCCAAAAGTCAAGCTTGTTTGGCAGTCTCTGGAGATTTTCTGTCAGTCTCTGGATTTCAAGAACTGGTTCTTGATCCACAGCAAAGAGCATCCTTTTAAATTTTTTTCTAGTCTTTGGTGGATTTAAAGAGTTAGGAATAATGAGATTTTTAATCATCAGCAGCCTTGGACTCCCTTTAAAGTGGCTCGTATGGCGTTAACCTTGGAGAAAGAGTTTCGGAATATTTTTGAATTACAACGAGTTTCTATTCCTTCTATGATTAGTAGCTCTTGGGTTCCCCCTTCGTTGGATACTTTTAAGATCAATTGTGATGCTAGTTATTCTGGTTCTGGTGATTGGATTGGTTTTGCCTTTGTTAGCAGGGACTAGAAGAGAAACTGGCAAGGTGGTTGCTTGGGAACAATTGAGAACTGCAATATTCTTCAAGAAGAGTTGTTTGTTATTTGGCGAGGATTTCTATTAGCTTGGGACTTAGGGCAAAGAGATGTGGTTTGTGAAACAGATTGCCTGGAGGCTTACAATCTTGTTACTAATTCTCATGACACTGCTGGTTGTATAGATCCCTTGGTACTTAAAGTCATCGATATCATGGCTTGGAAGTGGCGTATTGATTTTCACTTGATCCTGAGAGATGTAAACACCGTAGCAGACATTATGGCAAAGACGACGATGAGATCACACTCTCCGCATATCGAACTTTCAGTGCCTTAGAAGGAGTTTGAATTGAATATTCAACAAGACCGTCCTATATCTTTTTAGTCCTTTAAGACTTTTTCTTTTCTTTTCTTTTCTGTTTGTTTAGTTTTCTTGTTCAGTCACAAAAAAAAATTTAATTAAAGAAGAGTGATGCATATTTTGTTAATTGAGAATGTTATTAAGTATATACATTTTTATATATTATTTATATTTTTTTTATAGGTGTAGCATTACTTACTCTTTTTGTAAGCTCTAGAACTAGTTACATTGTTAATGTAGGGAATGATCCTTTCAATTTTTTTTAATAATTAAAGAAGTAAAATGTAATTTTTCACTATTAATTTTATAAATGGGACCAAAAATAACGAGAGAGAGCAATGAAAGGTTAAAGATTACACTTTACACTCTCAATTTTTTTTAACAATTAAAAGGATCCATTCGCCGTAAATATATGCAGATAGCACTCTTGAATATAAAGAAAATCTAGGGCTAGCACTTTTATCAAAATTTGGCCAGCATTTAACCATAAAAAAATAAATAATTCTCCACCATTAGATGTAATCTCATACCTTTAAAAATACTATTAATAATTAATTGAGAACTACAAATCACAAAATTTGCTATAGCCTAGGAAGCACCGATACGACACACAATACGAACACGACGCGATACGGATACGCCGACACGTTTTTTTATAAAGAATTGGATACGATACGTTTATGATACGTTGCGAATTAAAATTTAAATAATATGTTAAATTAATAAAATATCATATTGTAAATATAAGAGTAAATATGGTTGCATAAAAAAATCTTAAAATTATGCAATTATTAAAAAAAAAAACTTTAATCTACTCTTGCCATCTCGCTAACAGAAAATGTATCAATTTCTTCTCCTCCAAGTCCATCATCCGCAAACACCACAGCTTCAAGTCCATCATCCTCTGTATCTTCTATTCTTCTTCTTCAATATAACGCAGAGAATCAAGAACGGCTAAGCTAGTGAGTAGGAAAAGTCTAGGGGCCAGCAACTTTATTAAATTTTGGCCAGTATGTAACCAGCAAAACAAAAATGAGTAATTCCACACCATTAAAAATATCATTGATGGCTACAAATCACAAAAGTTACTGATTCCCTAACACTCATCGAGTGAGTAAATAAACCACCAAAAACAAGCGTAAGTAGATTTAGGTTTTGATTTATTAATTATTTTATTTTTAAATTTAAATTTTGATTTGTTTTAATTTTAAAATATTTTAAAATAAAAAAATAGGTTAATTGGATATAAAATCACAAAATCAATTACAGATTTACAGCCCAACAGAAATATTTGTCTGCACTGCAAAAGGACACGCCGTCAATACGCTCATTTGATGTATCCATCGCGTGTCGGTGTCGAATTCGCGTCCGATACGAATACGCCGGCACGATGAGCAAATCCGTGCTTCATAGGCTATAGCTGACACTCCTCCTCAGGTATATTGGAAATCAAGCCAGTGCAAGCTAAGCACAAGAGTGCGATTAAGAAAGACGAGCACGGAACATTGGTGTCAGCAAACAGCGTGGGAATATACCATGACCACTTCTACATTTACCATCTTGACCTTGACATTGACAGCGTGGAGAACTCTTTTGAGCAGACTAACTTGAAGACAGTTAAGAGTAACAGAAATTGTGAACCCTAACAAGAAGACGGCAGTCGGAAATGACGTGGGGTACCGTCTGATTCCGGGAGCGACAGCTCATCCCCTTCTGACGGAGGATGACTACCCACAAATCAGAGGCGCTTTCACAAACCCCAATGTTTGGGTCACTCCCTACAACATATCCCAAAAGTGGGCCGGTGGACTTTAGGTTGACCAGAGCCGTGGAGAGGACACCTTGGCTGTTTGGACCCAACAGTATATAAGCCTTTTCATTATCATTTTATTATTAATTTCCCAGTATGAATCGATAATCTTACTCCTACTCTGTTCTTTAATTGCAGGAATAGAAATATTAAGAACATGGACATTGTGTTGTGGCACGTAGTGGGAATTCATCACGTTCCGGCTCAAGAAAACTTCCCAATAATGCGATTTCTGAGCACCGGATTTGAGCTGAGGCCAACCAATTGCTTTGAGAGGAATCCGGTTCTTAAGACCCTCTCTCCCAATGATGTTACATGGCCTGGCTGCCCCAAGTAGAATTGAAGAAGCACATGCTAATTGAAGATCTCAATTACCGTGCTAGCTATAGAGCCTAGGGACACATTGTTATGGGAAAAAGTGTGAAATCTTGTTTGTTTGTTTGTTTTGCATGGGAAAATATTAGAGTCACTAAATATCTTTTAAATATTATCTTTTATTCAGTTTTCACAAGACATAGAGAATAAAAAATAAATAACTTTTTTAATTTTTTAAATAATCGATACATAAAAATAGATATTTAAATTTACTATATAATAATAAATTCTTAAAAAGGTTAACTAAAGGCTGAAAGTTAAACCACAACTATTATTAAATAACGCTTACTTAATAAAATACTCTAAATTCAATATCTTTTTCGAATTGAGGTATTTTATCAAATATTGTTTCTCTTTGAAAGGTCATGTGTTTATGTGATTTTAGAGATTAAATTGTCAATATCATCACTAAATTGGTGGTTTATACTTCAATCGTCATGCATATCCTCGAAAATAAGTTTTTAAATTCTAATAAATGTATGTTGGGTAAGCATAACCAATAAGACAATTACCATCAACAAATACATACATCATCAGCTAGTTCACGGAAACTTCTTAAACCAATTGGCTTCCAGAGTTTACTTGTTACATTTAACTATTCATAAAATTACGACTTTGAAACCTTCAAATTTCAAAGTCACCGAGAACAAGTTTCAATTGAAGTATGTGACGCCTTGATAATGAATTAATGATCATAACTTCTTTGCTAAGTTTACTCCTCCAACACAAATCCTTCTTGCTCCTTCTTTACTCTGATAATGTTGGTTCTTCTTCTTAAACTACTTGCATTCTTGGTAGTAAATATATGGAGTTTGTTAACGCGTTTGATCTTCAACACGATCGCTCACACCATCGTGCTTTTGATCCAAAGTCTCAAAGAATCTGGTGAGGACTCACAAGGAATATTTCAACAAGTTGCAGAGGTCACTAAGGCATGTTTGGATTTCATCCTCAAGCAGATGGTGAATTCAATAAGTTATCTAATTTCTAAAGCATTCGGTATTCTCAAAGATAGCGTTGCAGGGTCAGTGGCAGTTACCGGATCCGTGGCTGGAGGACTTGGAGAGAAACTTAAAGAGTCACTGATGAAACAGGTTCAAGAGCTAATTAAGCAAATTGCAAACATGGTTTCTAATATGGTTACTGATTTGTGGAATAATTACAAGGATGCTGTGGGATATGTTGCAGAGAATGCTTGAATCTTCATTGTGGTTCTAGGATTTGTCGTTTTGTAACTGTATAAGTAAGTATCTTTTAAATATAAAAGAGAAAATAAAAAATAAGTAATTTTTTTATTTTTTGAATATTTAATAGATAAAAATAGATATTTAAATTTATTAAATAATAATAAATCCTTAAAAAAGTTGACTAAAAGTTAAAAGTTAAAAGATAACTAGTATATTTTGAAAAATAATTATTGCCTGTGCTTAATGCTTGTGTGTTTTTTTTATAATTAAACATGTTTAATGCGTGTGTTTGAATATAGTTCACATAATTCAATAATTAACAAAAAACATGTTACACGCGATTTTTCTTCTTTTCTTTTCCCGCGCGTCTTCTTCTTCTCCCATGCACTTCTTCTTCTTTTTTCAAATTCCTCCTCCTCCTCCTTTTTGTTCTTTGCGCACGCAGATTTTTTTTTATGCTTTTCCCCCTCCTCCTCCTCTTTTTCTTCTTCTCTTTCGTTATCGTCATTACCAACAACACTAACATTTTGCTAATGGATTATTTTTTCAATCGAACTGAATGGAATACAATTGCTAAATTGAATTGAGTTGAATTGAATGGACGCAGGTGTTCTGAATTGAATTGAATTGACAATCTCTAAATTATAGTCACAGGTGTTTTGAATTTGATTTTATATAATGGATAATGTTCCGTTCATTTAGTACTATACAATTGTTTCACCTTAATGACGTATTCGGTTCATTATACAGAAAGCTGTTTTGAATTTGATTTTATATAATACATAATATTCCGTTCATTTAGTACTATACAATTGTTTCACCGTAATAACATGTTCGGTTCATTATAAATTGAATTGAATTGAATTGTTTTAAATTGAATGAACGCAATTGTTCTGAATTGAATTGAATTAAATTGATAATCTCTAAGAAGGGAAGAAGAAGAAGGGAAGAAGAAACTGCGTGTGAAAAGGATAATAACGAGGAGGAGGAGAAGGAAAAAGAGAAAAGCGCGTGATTTAAAAAGTTGTTACAACAATTTAGATAGACTTAAATAAAGATTTTGCTTGGATGTAGAGTTTTATTCTTAACAAAAAAAAATCATATTTCAGAAAGTAAAAATCAAAAGGACTATGTTCTTTATTAATGTTTGGTCTTGGTGTTTCAACTCGTGCACTTTAGAATCCAATTACACTATTGATGTTGGACCTAAGTCCACACACTTTTCTAGTTGTCGAAAATGAAAAAGACTACTTTGCCCTGCTGCTTAATAGTTGGCTATTCAATTTAGTCGGTTATAATAACTATCCACATATCTAGTAAAATAAACATTCAGTAAATTTTATTGTATCTACTTAAATCCAATTCAAATTAAATAAACATCTACTTTAGAATAAAAATAACTATCTACATACTTAGTAAAATAAATATTCAGTAAATTTTATTGTATATACTTAAATCCATTCCAAATTAAATAAATATCAACTTTAGAATAAAAATAACCATTTGTATACCTAGTAAAATAAGTAACAATTCAAAGCGGCAGTCCTGGAATCGTGAACAATTTTATACACTCTGTCTTATGTTGCAATATATGGGAGAAACCAATCAATCGATCTCATCAGAAAGAAAAAATCAAAATAAAAAAGTGAAAGCTTGATGTCGTCGTTGATCAATAGTGTCGAATTAGCAGTAGGAAAGTGCGAAAAAATCGGCAAAAAAAAGGCAGTGTTCACTAAAGTGGTTGGGCAGGTGAGTAGAAAGTGCGTTGGGCTAAACGCTGGAAGGAGAGACACAAGTGGAAGCTTGTTGCAGTCGTTGATTAATGGTGTCGAATCAGTAGCAGAAAAGTGCAGAAAACTCGGCGAAGAGAAAGTCAGTATTCACCAAAGTAGATGGGCGGGTGGATGAAAGACGTGTTGGGTTGAGTGTCGGAGGGGAAGACGCGTCGGGCTAACTGATGGAGGTGTGTCAGACTGAACGACGGATGAAAGGATTATCGGGATGAATGACAGCGTGAATGAAAGAGAAAAAAGAGAGTTGAGATAGAATAGAAGAAATTACGTTGTCTAATCCTAATAATTTAAATTAAAAAATTAATTATTTTAATAATTTAAAAATTTAATTTTAATAATTAGTTTAATTTTTTTGTAAATAGTTATTTAGGTTGTTTAATATTTACATTGTTGACATGTACCATATCTCATGTCATGTCCTCAAATAAAGGTTAAAAAAGTTAAAGGGATGTGATATTTATAGTTCCTGGATGAGAATCATACATTAGACAACCAGTTGTTTTAAGACAAATAAACAAGGTGCGGGAAAAGAAAAAACTGAATGCGGCCGAAAATTCTGAAAGCAAATTCTAGATTGGATTTTTTTCCTCCTCATTCTTGCTTTTGTCGTATGCTCATGGAACTTTTGAGGTTCTCACAGGATCCTCGCTTGATACATGTATTTCTCTCAGCTTATCCAGAGAAGAAAAATGAATAAAGAAAAGAACACTGTGGCATAACTGTGTTGGTGCTCAATGATGCATGCTTATCTGATCTGGTATACTAAATTAGTAGCAAATTACCAATGCTTGTCATCCTCTAGTGGATGAAGAGTCAAATAGTGAGTGATTTGAACAAATGGCATACTCGGTCACCGCCACTCAAAACATCGAATTCAGTTAGTGGATAAGTTTAACTTATCTCATCCATTATCACAGAAAAATAATCCTCCAAAAAAATCAAAATTGTTGCTGTTTTTTAGTTTGATATTATCATTATGTAGTGTGTATCCAATTACAGTTCATTAGGTCATGATGGGAATATCCCTTCCTCTGTATATTTAACCTAATCTTTATAATTCATTATTCATCTATAAATATGAATCTCTCAGTGATAGAAAAGTGTAGAAAAATGAACTCATGGCATTGATCAATGATCACCAGCTCATCCCAACAGTAGAGTCTTAATTACCAGCATTATCACATTAAGAATCAAACTATGTCTCATTCACCTAATCAAGTTTCACTGCCACCACTACCTTTCATCCCTGATGAACTCATTGAAGAGATTCTCTCGAGGCTCCCTGTGAGGTCTCTTCTACAATTCAGGTGCGTATGCAAGTCATGGATGTCACTCATTTCTGACCCTTACTTCGTAAAAAAGCACCTTCAATTGTCAGCACAGAGCACCAACCTCACGCGCCATAGGATCATACTCACTGACACAACCGCAGAGTTCCACCTCAAGTCTTGCCCTTTGACTTCTCTGTTCCATAACCCATCAACCATATGTGAGGACCTTAACTACCCAGTTAAGAACAAGTTCCGCCATGACGGAATCGTTGGTTCCTGCAATGGCTTGCTATGTTTTGCAGTTAAAGGAGACTCTGTTCTTCTCTGGAACCCTTCAACTAGAGTCTCCAAGAAGTCACCACCTTTGTGTAATAACTGGAGGCCAGGGTGTTTTACCAATTTTGGCCTTGGTTATGATCAAAAGAACGATGACTACAAGGTGGTGGCTGTGTTTTGTGACCCTAATGTGTTCTTCGCTGAAACTAATGTGAAGGTATATAGCATGGCCTCAAAATCTTGGAGAAAGATTCAAGACTTCCCTCATGGTGTTACCCCCTATCAAAACTCGGGAAAATTCGTGAGTGGCACTCTCAACTGGGACGCCAATTATGCTGTTGGTAATTCAAATTCTTCTTTGTGGATCATTGTTTCATTGGATCTACACAAGGAAACATACAACGAGATTCTGCCACCTCATTATGAGAAGGAAGAATGTTCCACACCTAGTTTGGGTACGTTAAAGGGATGTCTGTGCATGAATTATGACTACAAAAAAAGCTATTTTGTGTTGTGGCTGATGAAGGACTATGGAGTAAGAGAGTCTTGGGTAAAAATGGTGACTGTTCCTTATTTGCCTAATCCTGAATATTTTTCATATTCTGGGCCATACTGCATTTCTGATAATGGTGAAGTCTTGTTAATGTTTGAGTTTGATTTAATTTTGTATGACCCAAGAGACCAATCATTTAAGTATCCAAAAGTTCACAGTGGGAAGAGTTGGTTTGATGCAGAGGTATATGCTGAAACGCTGCTATCACCAATCAAGCATTGAGTGTGTGTCAAGTGTTTTAAATCGCTGCTCATATCCTATCAATCAATATTCATGTATAGATGGTCATAAATTATAGATTCAATAGTAGCTTTCATTTCCACTAAGAGTTGAAGCATATGCTTTCTTGTGGGATATTAAGAGTTAATAAACAATAAATATAAACATAAATTTAACATTAAGAATAGAAATATTCTTAATATATAATATACAATGTGCATCTCTGAAAAAAATAAAAAAAGAGAAATGTTAGGGGTCAGTAATTTTGATGTTTTGTAATTATTAATTGGCCATCAATAGCTTTTTTAATGGTGTGATATCATATTTAATGGTGAGAAATCACTCACTTTTGTTTTGATGATTAAGTACTGGCCAAAAAACATAAAAATTGTTGGCTCCTAAACTTTAAATTTATTTTGTAGAATTAGATAAGATTGAATTGAAAAATTTAGAGTACAAATAGAGTTTAAATTGAAAAGTTTAAATCTACAAAAACAAAGATGTATGTAAATTTAAATATATATTTTTTAGGTTATAAATATGAGTTTAATTTTGATGTACAGACAGTCATATAATTACAATTGTTATATTGGATAATAATTTATGTAATTGATATAAAAGATAATTATTTTTATTAATGTGACTTTACGTAATTAGATGTACATATAAAGTTATTTTGAATTGGGTTGGTCTAATGGTTAACTCACTAGTCTGTTTAAACAAGTGTGAGAGTTCGAATCCCGCCTTGTGCATGTAACAACTCATTGGCCAACAACAAACCTTTAAATGGAGTTAGAGTTCGAATCCCGTTAGTATTGCAGTAAATTAGTCATTGGCCAGAAATACCGTAAAAACAAAATAAAAGTTTCTTTGCAATAATAATACATCAAAATTAAATTCCATGAAATGTATGAATATGATGAACCGTGTATAAGATTGCATTGGCGGACTAGCATCAGTAGTAGCATTAGCTTCCAGTTTGTTCGCTTTGGTTTTTTTTTTTTTGGACGTGGTTAGCCCTTTTTTTCATAGACTTGTTGGGCTTAATGACGAAACAATAAAAACCAACAAAAACGATTTTTATACACTTGTTGTTGCATGTTGGGCTTAATGAAGAAACAATAAGAACCAACAAAAACGATAGCGACGTGAGCAGGCATAGTTACGAGTTATGACCGTCGATTATGTTGGTAATATAATCGAACGTGTTGGAGGCATCGAGAAGTATAGAAGTAAACGTCGGTCATCGCTAGCAACAAACTTTCCGTTGTGTTGATCCTTTCATTCGGTGAAAGAGTAGAAGAAGAAGAAGAAGAAGAAATCCGAAATGCGTGGTGAGCAAGAGATGCACGGTTACACGGCGGTGAGCACCGGCAAGCGGGAGGATTACGACGTCGAGTCAGGGGAGACTCTCTACCCAGGTCTCAGTGTCGGCGAGAACCAGCTCCGCTGGGGATTCATCCGCAAGGTCTACGGGATCCTCTCCGCGCAGATCGTGCTCACCACCATCGTATCCTCCATCACCGTCTTCTACACTCCCATCAACGCTCTCCTTAGGGGCAGTCCTGGCCTCCTCTTCTTCGTCATCTTCCTCCCCTTCATATGTACACTTCTCTCTCTATTTTCCACTTCAATTCTGATTTCAGGGTTTAGAATCTTCTATTCTGTTCATTATTAGAAGCTGCGGGAAAACAAATTAGAAAATAGATATGCTGATCTAAGCTGTTGTGATAAACATGAAAGGGATCTGTTATTGCAATTTGTAGGACCATGTTCTTTACCTATGTTTCTGTTCTCTTGCTTGGATTATTTTGCTGATCTGTTGTTGCAAATCAATTGGGAATTTTGTTGCAGTCTTGTTCCCTCTACTCAAGTACCAGCAGAAGCATCCCCACAACTACGTCTTGCTTGGGCTTTTCACCGCTTCAATAAGTCTAACTGTTGGAGTTACTTGTGCCAACACAGATGGTTCGTATCATTCTCCTCCATTCATGTAGAATAACATGTTTCTATGCCTTTTTTTTCCCTTGGTTTCATATTTGTGTTGAGTAGTGAGGGTTTGTTTGTTGACATGTGCTGCAGGTTACTTTTTTATGCCTGTTTATACTGATAAAATTATATCTTTGACTGAATGCTTGCAGGAAAAATTGTCCTTGAAGCTTTGATTTTGACCTCAGCAGTGGTTTCCTCTCTAACTGGCTATGCCTTCTGGGCATCCAAGAAGGGCAAGGATTTCAGTTACCTTGGTCCATTTTTGTTCACCTGCCTCTTCACTCTGTTCCTGGTCGGCATGATGCAGGTTCGAATTCTTAATTCATCATATGATAAAGCACTACTTTCTTATCTAGTTTCCAAATTTCAAGATAAGTGCACATTAATATATCTAGGACGTTTGCAAGATCTATCTTGTTTAAGACTTGCTATTTTTTCATGCAGATGTTCTTCCCCCTAGGCTCAACAGCAAATGCTATCTATGGTGGAGTTGGTGCCATTATTTTCTCTGGTTTTGTTGTCTATGACACTGAAAATCTGATCAAGCGATTTACCTATGATGAGTACATTGGAGCCTCGGTCACTCTTTATCTTGATATACTGAACCTGTTCCTGGCCATCTTGAGGGTGCTGAGACAAGGAAATAACTAATTTTTCATACTCCTGTAAATTTGATATTTGAGTAAAATCAATGAAAATAACTACTTTTACTTCTCAGTAATACAGTAAGAAGCTGGTATATGAAAATACCCTTGTCCTTTGACAGTAATGTGTTGACAAGGAAGATGGTTTGTTTACTATTGGATAATCAATGTGATATTATTATGTGTCTTTTATAGAATTGTGTTGCTGCTGCTACTTGCTTTCTGGTTGCTACATCTTTTGACTTTTGAGTGTATTATTTCCAATTAAGAGCTTTCTAATACGGAGTTGTATGCTGCATGATCTCGGATATCATTTGTTGTTCACTCAGGGAGGATGGAAGGCTTTATGGTTCGCCTGCTTATGCTGGTTTTGATGGGATTGGTATCAGAAGAGCATTGGTTGTTCTTGCTCGATTTCCAGTCATCTTTGTGATAAATCAATCCTCTTTTCGCTATTGTATTTGTCTTTTGTTTAAAATCAGTATTATTGGATTGGAATGTCCCAATAACAGGCACGTTGAGTCGATTTGAAATTGACTAATATCTTGGTTGATGGATTGATAAGGGGGAGGTTGTGATGGCTAGATATATCAGTTACCTATGGTGCTAGGAGTGGAGAAGAAACTGGAGTGGTCTTGACCTGATTAAGATGATGTTTGTTTGAATGTATTAGAAGAGAAGGTTGTTACTAATTTTTGCCGTGATTAAAATGTAGTGTTGAATGAATTTAACATTTTATTTTGTTTAAAAATTTAATTCAAAATTAAAGTATATTTAATTAGTTAGTAGTTCAAATAATTTACGGTTCGGAAATCATCTCCAAGTATAGGGTTCTTGTTGGTTCGAAGGAGAATTCAATATTCTTTTGTGATTTTCTTTCGATATCTTCTCTTTAAGAATTCATAAATCATTGCATTTTAATTTTCAGTTACCTTGGTCCATTTTTGTTCACCTGCCTCTTCACTCTGATCCTGGTCGGCATGATGCAGGTTCGAGTTCTTAATTTATCATAAGATAAAGCAGTACTTTCGTATCTAGTTTTCCAAATTTCAAGATAAGTGCACATTAATATATCTAGGATGTTTGCAAGATATTGAACCTGTTCCTGTCTATGTTGAGGGTGCTGCGACAAGGAAATAACTAAAATGTTGATATTTGAGCAACTCCAAATGAAAATAACTACTATGCTTCTCACTAATACAGTGTGAAGCTGGTATATGTAAATACCCTTGTCCTTTGACAGTGCTGTACTTACAAGGAAGATGGTTTGTTTATTATTGGATAATCAATGTGATATTGTATGTCTTTTATAGAGTTGTGTTGCTGCTGCTGCTTGCTTTCTGCTTGCTACATCTTTTGAGTGTATAATTTCTAATTAAGAGGTTTCTAATATGGAGTTGCATGGTGCATGATCTCGGATATCATTTGTTGTTCACTCTGGGAGGGAGGGAGGCTTTATGGTTCTCCTGCTTCTGCTGGTTTTGATGGGATTGGTATGAGAAGAGTATTGGTTGTTCTTGCTCGTTTTCCGATAATATTTGTGACAAACCAATCCTCTTTTTGATATTGTGATTGTCTTTTGTTTAAAATCAATATTTACTGGACTCGAATCTCCCAATAACAGGCACGTTCAGTACATTTGAAATTGATTAATATCTTGGTACTTGGTTGATGGACTGATAGTGGGGGAGGTTTGTGATGGCTAGATAAATGTTACCTATGGGGGCTATGGGTGGAGAAGAAACTGGAGTGGTCTTGACCTGATAAAGATGATGTTTGAATGTATTAGAATTTAGAAGAGAAGGTTGTTATTAATTTTTACTGTGATTAAAATGATGTGTTGAATGAACATTTTATTTTGTTAAATAACTTGTGAGAAAGCAGCTTGGGGGACCAAGTCTCCAAGTATATGGGGTTCTTGTTGATTTTGAATGGGAGGATGAATTCAATATTTTTTTTCTTGGTTTTCTTTGTAGATCTTCTCTTTGCCTCTTAAAAATTCACAAATAATTTTATTTTCAGTTTTATTCATTTAAAAAATTTCCAATATGAAAAACATACAATTAATTCAAATTACATCCGAAGACCCTTTTACCGTATAGAAACTAAGAGAGAAAGCGACCACACAGCACAAAACTCAAGATTTTTCCCCCAAAGATTAAAACACATGTCAGGTCAACTGACGGGTGGCACCACCCACATAACAAACAAATACTTGTTGTGATAAAGATGATAATATGGATGAGTACTTATGACTTGGACGGTTTAACTTTTTTATAGTAAAATGTTATGTTAAGAAGAAAACTTAAATTTAATAAAAGAGGATAAAAAAGACTTTGTACATATATAAATAAGAATTTATTTTAAAGTAATATATATACAATAATAAAATAATTTTCTCTTTTTACGTTATAAATGTATTGAATACTTCTTTCTTTTTTTTATATATACGTACATTATAATATATAATATTAATAAATATATATGAATTATCTCTATTATATTTAGATAGTAATTATGGTGAATATTAATACTAAAATTATCTAATTATACGTTTTTATTTTATATTTATTATATCTTTCTTATTTATTTATTTTACGACACGTTATCAGTATAAGACTGATAAAATTTTAGAAAGACTCAGGTAATAAAATTTTGTTATGTCAAAACTCTCATCTTGAATTTAATACTCTTGATATATTTGGAAACAGCTACTTATTATGGATACTAGATGCTGAAATCCATCTTGATTCAATGGATCTTCGAGATACCATTAAGGCTGAAAATAATACATCTTAGAAGGACAAAGGCAAAGGCATGATCTTCCTTTGTCGTTATCTTGACGAAGGATTGAAAAATGAATATTTCACATTAAAAGATTCTGCAGATCTGTGAAAAGACCTTGAAAAAAGTTATAATCATCAAAAAACAGTGATACTTTCTCAAACCCAATATGAATGGATGCACTTGCGTCTACAGGATTTTAAATCCATAAATGAATATAATTCAGCAATATTTCGAATCATCTCATGAACAAAATTATGTGGGAAAAAGATAACTGATAATGATATGTTAGAGAACTTTCTCGACCTTCTATGCCTCGAATGTGCTCCTGCAGCAGCAGTATCGAGAAAAATGATTTAAAAAATATTTTGAGTTAATTTCTTACCTTCTTGTTGTTGAACGCAACAATGAGTTGCTTTTAAAAAATCATGAAGCACGCTTAACTGGTGCAGCTCCATTCCTGAATCAAATGCGGCAAATCATTACCCTAAAAGAGGTAAATGGTAAGGTTTTAGTAACAAAAAAAATTATAGAAAAAAAATTATGTTCATAAGAAAAGATCTCACCAGAAGTGGAATAAAGAAAGAAACACTGCCGCATTTACCTCTTCCTTCTATTAAAAAAACTCATTATTAGTCAAAAGAATTGGAGGTTGATAAAGCAGAGATAGCTGCTAGGATAAAAGAATTGGAGAATGAAGTTTATGAAATATTTTCTTAAAAATTTGGCCGAGCTGTTAGTCAAATTAGACTACTTGAATTTAAATTACAACCCTTAGTTAAAAGATCACTCAACCAATTTAAATTAGCATTATTCTTATCTATAAATGACATAATATCTCTTAAGCTTTTATCAATTGCTTTAGTACTATAGGCGCTTCATTTCATATGATAAGCTTTGTTTACTTTAACAACTTGGCTAGTTTACTATTTTGTTTGAAATTACATACAGAATCTTCATGCACCGTTAATGGGCTAGCTGCTCAGCTTTTGGATATCTTTACTTGGCTAGTAAGAGAATTTTGCTGACAAAGTAGACTTGGTGTTGAGTCGTTCTTGTTTTTGTAACAAGAGCCGAACTTATAGCATGATTAGAGACAGATAAATACAAGTAGAGAGGTTTACCGAGTTCAGATTTTTGAAGTATTGGAGGTGTCGATAGTAGTGTCTTCAGTTCCTAAAAAGACCTTTCACAATCTTCATTGCATTGAAATTTGTTTCTATTGCGAAGTATTTAAAAAAAATTGTATGATCGGTTTGCTATAGTGGCTAGGAAACGTGACAGAGCTGCTAGTCTGCCTGTTAATTGTTGGACTTCTTTTGTTGTCTTTGGACTTGCATCTATAATATAGCATTGCATTTTTCTGGATTTGCCTGTATACCTCAGGAGGTCAAGATAAAATCGAGGAATTTTCCTCCTTGAACGCCAAATGCATAGTTTTTAAGGTTTAGTCTCATATTGTATCATCGTAGTTGTGCACATATCTCGGCTAGGTCAGAGTGATGTGAGGCTCCGTTGGGTGTCTTGGCGACCATGTTCCGTCCTATCTATTGTTGGAAAACCTTGTCCATCAATCGCTTATATGTGGCACCTGTATTCTTAAGGCCAAACAGCATTATTTTATAACAAAAGTTTCCAAACTCAGTTATAAAGGCCGTTTTATCCTGGTTAGCAGGATGCATTAGGATTTGGTTATATCCAGAGTATGTGTCCATGAAACTCAAATTGTTAAAACTAGATGCATTATCTACGAGCTTATCTATGCAAGGTAATGAATATGCATCCTTAGGGCATGCTTTGTTGAGATTATTGAAGTCGATGCACATGCGCCATTTACCTGACTTTTTCCTCATCATTACCACATTTGAGAGTCAAGTGGTGAATCTAATTTCTTTTATGAGTCCTACAGCAAGTAATTTTTTTATTTCTTCCATGGATGTTGTTTGCTTCTCTATTCCCATGTGCTTTTTTCTGCGCTATAGATCGGATGGTAGGATCGATTGCTAGCTTATGGCATACAATCCTGGGGTCAATGCCTAGAATGTTTGCTGGTGTCCAAGTGAAGAGGTCGGCATTGGCTTGTAGTAAGGAGATTAATTGTACCTGATCACCTGCAGGGAGAGCATTTCCGACATATGTATAACAGTTTGGGTCATTGGTTGGAGGTACCTTATGTAGGTCATCCATGGGCAATGGCCTATCACAGAGGTCAAGTTCGGGGATCTAGTTCCGAGAGCAATGAAGCTTCTTCTATATGATATACATCCTGAACATGTTCTATGTGAGTAGCTCTTTAGGTTTTGTTTGAGGCTCGCATTGTAGCATTGTCTGACTTCTTTGTGGTCAGCGTATACTATAGCAATTATACCGTCCTGCACAGAGAATTTAACACACAAATGAGCAGTAAATATTATTGCACCAAAACAGTTTAGTGATGGTTTGTTGAGAATTATGTTATAAGGATTGATGCAATTTAAAACCAAATATTGAACGTCTACTATTTTTTATTCAGGTTGATCACCTAGTGTTGTTTTCAGCCATACATACCTAAGGATGGGTACTCGTTCTCCCAAAAATCCTACCAGTTCACCAGATGAAGGTTGCATGACCTTGTCACTTAGCTTTATTTTGAAAAGTAGAATAAAACAATATGTCAGCACTACTACCTAGATCTAATAAAACCTTTCTTACCAAAAGGCCGCTAGTTTGTATTAAGATGACCACCGGGCCATCTATGTTCGGATTGGATGAGAGACGGTCAGATTGAGTGAAAGTTATAGTAGTTGTGTCACAGTTCATCGTGTTTGTCAATTTTGTTCCCTCTACTGGTAACATTGCTCAGTAGCCTCGTTTTCTAGCTAGCTTGTGCTATCACCACCTGTGAAACCTCTAGACATACAATTTATTACTCCTCAGGGTTGTGATGGCGGATTAGGGTTCGTCCATTTGCCCTTGTCTTTAGTTGCATTTGATTGGTTATTTCCCTCGTGTAATTCCATGTCTTCCTTTTTTATGTGTCCATCTACATATTTGTCCATAAGCCCTTGGCGAGCTAGCCTTTCAAGTTAATCTTTTGCAACTACACACTCATTAGTGGTGCGTTTGAACTTTTGATGAAAGTGCAATTTTTTTATTTATCCACATACTTTTGATCATGATACATTCCTACCTTAGTCGGAGGTTTAATTAGCTTGGAGTATAGGATTTCTTCTATGATATCTTCTCTCTTTGTGTTGAATGTTTTTCTGTTGTCTCGGGCATTCTGGGTTTTGTGATATCTTTCGTCTTCTCTATGAGGTTGTTGTTGTTTTTCTGTCTTTCGAGCTTTACGGAGTTCTTTGATTTTGATTTGACCTGCGGATTTTTTCCTGAAACTCGTCTAAGGTCTTTGGTTTTGCCATTGCTATGGTTTCTTGGAATTTCTCAGGTTGCAAATCGCTCTTTAGCACATGTAAATGAACGTCCCGATTGAGACCAGGTATCTTCATGGCTTCTTGGGCAAATTTGGTCATGTAGTCCTTCAGACTCTCGTGATGGCCTTGTTTGATAATGTTGAGGTAATTGGAGCCATGCACGTATATTTTATAAGCAGCAAAATGGTTGGTGAAAGCTTCGACAAATTCTTCAAAACTCGAAATGGAACCTGCAGAAAAGTTAGAGAATCAAAGCAAAGCAGCTCTGTCTAAAAAGGGAGGAAAAGATCGGCAAAGTATAGGATCAGAGGCTCCGTTCAAAAACATTATAGACTGGAATTTGGTGATGTGAATATGTGGGCCACCAAGTCCTTTATATAGCTTTAGCGTGATGGGCAGAGTAAAGCCCTTTGGCATTTGAAACTTCATGATATCCTCGGAAAAGGGGTTGGATATTGTCAAATTCATTTTCGGAAGGGTTGGATGATCTTCCGAGCTTAGGCTATTGGCATTCTTGTGGTTTTTTCCGTTGTGCTTTCCGTTCTGGTGTTGAGCCAGGAGTTCAGCCATTCTTTAGACCTTGGCTTCAAGTTCCTCGTTCCTCGCCACTAGTTGAGTCGGTGACATCCGGGGTATACCGTACTTGATGCGTGAGCATCTTTTCTATATTTTCTTAGTATTTTAGATATAGATTTACTAAGTTTTTATGAGATTTTAGTGTTTTAGGCCTGTTTGGCTGCTATTTTGATGCGCATTGTGGTTCTATTGATTTTACGAAAGATTCAGGTAAGTTTGACAGAGTTCGTGCAGAAGAAAAAGGATATAGGATGCTGTCAAGCTAGCGCTAAACGCTGCTACTTGGCGTTTAACGCCAGGCACCTCGTACTTTGTGCAAGCTTGTTGTCAAGCTGACGCTAAACGCCACGACTCGGCGTTTAGCATTAGGTGCATCGTAAAGCGTGCCCAGAACCACATGCTAATGGCATTGAACTCCAACCCTGGCGTTTAGCGCTAGGAGGACAGTAACTTCAACAATGCAGCCCAAACCTGGCATTTAGCGCCAATAATACGTTCTGGAGTTCCAAGGAAGGCTTCGTAGCTTTAGTTTCTTTTTAGTTTTTATTTATTATTTATTTTTTTATTATTATTAAACAAAACACAATCTTTTAGGTTTTAGAATTTATTATTTTATTTTATTTTCAAATGAATTAGGTTAGATATAAAAGGAGAAAAGATTCAACCCTTCGGGCTCTCTTCTCCTCTTCTTCCTCATTCCGCACTTTACAAAATTTTAGAACCCTAGTTTTTCTCTGAGCCATGAGCAACTAAACTTCCTCTGTTAAGGTTAGGAACTCTGTTTATTTTGATAGATTAATACTACTATCATTCTACTTTTATTTAATGCATTGATTTAAATTCAAAGATTGCTTTTGTTCTTCATCCTAGGAATTATAGTATATTAAAAGATAACTCTCTTTCTACTTGAATTCTTGTTGAATCTTAAAAAATTTAACTCACTTGA
Organism: Arachis duranensis; assembly: GCF_000817695.3. Classification (NCBI taxonomy): domain Eukaryota; kingdom Viridiplantae; phylum Streptophyta; class Magnoliopsida; order Fabales; family Fabaceae; genus Arachis; species Arachis duranensis. Next base: position 96,276,405 of record NC_029772.3, on the reverse strand, counting down.
ATAACATCTTGAAAGTAATTCCTCATAATTCTCTAATTACATGGACTTAACGTGATATGTGACATATAATCATCTTATCTCTGGATATTTAGGGTTTGTGTGGCTAATAAATTAGAATTGGACTTAAACCTTTAATCTAATTTAAGAGAACAAGGAATTGGCGGTTGATTAGGTTAGAGGAGATTAAATCACTAAGGAATTAAGGTTTAATCAAATAAAGTTTGACATGAATTGAATCTTGCATGATTAAAGTAGTTAGTAAGAATTGTTAATCTGGAAAAGTAAATATCTCCAAAACCTTAACTGTTTTCCCATATAATTTTCACAACCTCTTTACTGTCTGCTTTCTTAAATTCTCTGATTACTGTTTTATGCAATTTTGGACTCAAAATACTCCTTTTTGCTTGTCTGATTAAGTTAATCACTCAATTATTGTTGCTTGATCCATCAATCTTCATGGGATCGACCATCATTCACTTGAGGTATTACTTAGTACGACCCGGTACACTTGTCGGTTAGTTTGTGGTTTTCAAAATTCGCACCAATACCGTTATCAATCATCTCGACTGCACCTACAACAGAAAGGTGAGAGAAAAAGAAATAATAATGGTGAGATAACTTCCGTGCCCCACGGTGGGGGCCAAATATTCTGGTCATGGAAATATGGCCGAGCAATAACGCCTCCTCGCTAGTCACTGATGGATCATTGAAGAGCTATATGTTGGCCTGGATGGGCACATGGAGACGAAACACTTGCAAAAAGCACTCCAATGGTCAAGTCAGTGTATCAAAATATATTAAAAAGGAGCTTGAGATTATTAAATTATTGTTAGTGATCGACTTGACTTGCTTGTGTCCTCTTCCTTGCTTTTATAGAGAGGGATTGAGTTTAATTAATGGACTTAAGCTTTTTCCTTGATTTTTGGTAGGTTCTGTTACTGTGAATATTGCTTATTCCCTTCTAGGTTACAGTATCGTTTGTTTTGACCTAGTCCATTTATGCTCCTTATATCCGAGTTTGCTGCGCTAGTGGCCGTTGTGATAGGGATAATGGCCGAATTATAACGCCCATATCACCACTCAATGCAACAGTAAGATTAATAATTTTTTGTGACCTTAAAAAGGAAGTCAAAATTGTCCAAAGATAGGTCTTACCTGTTCTTCCATGGCTATATACAAAGAATACTCCACCATTTTTTTTAGAAACTGTTTTCACAATTTTCTCAAAAAAAAATATTATTAATGCTTCTATTAAGGATGAGAATAATTTTTGAAATTTATTTTTTAAGGTGTTCTTATCATAATTTAGCTACTTAGAAACTAAACTATTTTAAAATTTTAGCCTCACAAATACATGCTGAAAAAGGCACAGGAGGATATTCCTTTAAGCTCTTGCTATTACCTTACAATATCATCTAAATTTTATATGAGCATCTTGTTTTTAGCTGATCATAATTCAAAAGTAAATCTGTAAACAAAAAGAACAAAAATATAAGGACAAATAAAAAAATATAGAAAACAACACAATATGAATCATTGAAAAATAAATTTTTATTAGAATCAAAGAAGAACCTCAATTTTTAGATAATTTTTTTCTCATTATATAAAATATCATCAGATAGAAACCTCTAAGTTTTTTCTTAAACATATTCTGGTCTACTCACACTATTTGACATCAACCTCATGATACAAAGTTTTTTTAGATAATCACCTAAATCCCAACTTAAAACTTTTTTGATAGCTTCAATATATTTTCATTCATCCTTCAGTAATCCCAAAGTAAAATAAACATCTCTAAAACTATTGTGAATAACATCATTAAATAATCCAAAAGCAAAGCAAAGCATCATTGGATATGTATAATGGATATGAGATACTAATTACTACCTGATCTGTTGGCTATAACATGGCCCAGGTAAAATTATAAATCAAAATTTGCTTAAAACTAAATAAACACATGCTACACCAAGAGTACGTGGAGTACATGTTTTGATCTTCTAACGGGCATTATTGGATATGTATAATGGATATGAGATACTAATTACTACCTGATCTGTTGGCTATAACATGGCCCAGGTAAAATTATAAATCAAAATTTGCTTAAAACTAAATAAACACATGCTACACCAAGAGTACGTGGAGTACATGTTTTGATCTTCTAACGGGCTTATTCTATAAAGTCAAACATCACTGAAGAGCCATTATCATATAAATAGGCTAACATCCTCAACAGCTCCGCAATATTAGGCCTACTGAGTAACCGCCTGTAACTAAGGGTGTAAACAGGCCAGGTCAGGTCAGGCTTTGCTCTTAACAGGCCTAGCCTGTCATGTAGTTAATTGGTCTGGACCTGGCCTACAGCCTGTTATAGGCTTTTTTCAAAGTACTAAGCCTGGCCTGTTATTCAATCTGGCCTGGCTAGTAGCCTACTAAAAGAGCTGAGAATTTTTTTTTACAAAAATAAAAATATTATTTTAAAAAATTATTTTTAATAAAAATATTTATATGTAATATGTCATATTTAATATTTACAAATTTTTTGTTTTAATAGAACAGGCAGGCCTGATAAGCCAATAAGGCTAATTAGTGAGCTTGGACCTGGCCTATTAACATATTAAGACTTTTATAAAGGACAGGCTAAATACAGGTCAGGCTGCAGGCTCCTGAGAAGCCGCCTGGCCTATTTCCATCTCTACCTGTAGCATAACAACTCTATAAATACAAAACCTTAACTGCGCAAAGAGATACGTTATTTACTTTGAATAATATCTATATCATCCTGTATTCATTCTGACTTGAGCGTTTGGAGTACCTTTGCAGGTAGTCACCGCTGCAGTTCTTGGAAGAACCGACATATACTTTATCCCCTCCAAAGAGAAGCGAGTTCAAGCTCTGAGTAGAACGAGCTATATCTTAGAATCGACTACCCACACAGGAACATTTGATGCCCATCGTGAGACCGAGTAAACTAATTTCTGCCCCACCGAGTGAAACAACAAAATACAAAACTACTTCTTATTCATATTGATATGTTAATAAGTTACATTTTTTCTTATTCTTTCTCAATTGTTTTAATGTATTATTGAAAACTTTCAAATACATGGTTGAACGCACCTTTATTTATTTATTTACTATTTATTTATATATTTTGCTATCTATTGAAAGTTTATAGAATTTTAACAAGATCTCATTCAATTAGGTGATGTATGTCAAACCCAAACTGCTACTTATTATATGTTTTTAGCGATTATAGCTCCATTTCACACATGAAGTTTTTTTCGATTTTAAAAGACTTTTGCATATATGAAATTTTCAATTTTTCTCTTTTAACTTTAATTGTATGTAAAACTAAAGTATTTCTATTGCTTTATAATGTAACCAAACAATTGAATCGACTAAATTTTACGATGATTTTTAACTTTCTTGTTCCATTGCTTGTTTTGTCTTTAATTTATCCTTTATGTAGAAGAACAACAATACTACTACTACTATATTACTTTGTCATTATACTCAACCATATTTCTCGTAGAAGAAATCGTCATTATCATTCATAATGCCATAAGTTGGAACTTACCTAATCCAAATCTACGAAAATAAATGCCCGACTTTAGCGTTACCCCACATTTTCTTTATCCACTTGTTATTTTCTCTTTTTTATAGGACATCGATCATGGGTGGTGAGTAAACTTAACCTCCTCCTCTACCAACTCAGATCGAGTTATAAATTATGAACGTTGACCTATAAGTCGAGGTCCAGATGATGACCAACCTATTAGCTCAGCAACAGAATGCAATGAAAGGCAAATGACCTCAACAAATTAAATTACTAAGTCATTTCTACCTCGCTAAAATCATGTATATGCATAATCTAGTTCGCTTATATAAACTTTTTATGTCAAATTTTAATACATTATAACTTCTTATGAGATATTTATTACTTTATATACTCGAATTGCCTCACATTATTTATGTATCTTATCATTTCATATATCAAAATCAATCAATTAATCAATCCAAAAAAATAACTTTTTACCAATCCAAAAACAAACTCAATTAGCAATTATCGTTACTTGATATATGGGTGATTAGCGGCAAACCCTTAAATGGAGCTCAGTACTGCGACGGATTAGTCCTTGACCTGTCGGGTTGGGGAATACCATGGGAAACCAAAAAAAAACTCATTCTTTTTATTTTTATATTTTACAATAATTTATGCATGTTTACTTTCAACACATTTTATTTATGTTACAACATCTTTATTTTTCACTTAATATTCAATAATTAATTTCTTTGAGTAAGAAATTCGTCAATAAGTTGTTGTGGATTGGAGAATTCTCAAGACAATTGATCATTATATTCTGTCAAATAAATACATATTTTCGAACTTTTCAGTTCGTGTCAATCAAATACTATATGCATGCCATAAAAAATTATTGTTGAGCGAAAAAGTATCTCCCACACAATTATATTGATCGAATAACTCTTACTATTCAATTGGTTTTTGAATAAGTGTCAACGTAATAATTGACTAAGTTTGGGGGGCTACCACTCATTTCATAATTGATTAACATATGGACATAACTATCTCACTTTCTAATCTTTTTTATCCATTTTATTTATTTATTTGTTTATCTATTTTATCTGTTCGATCGTTCACAATATTTCAATATAACTTTTTCACTACGAATGTTTTCCTTTTTATTCTTTCTTTTCAATCCACAAGTTGAGTTTGGGGGCTATTATAATCACAATTCCCATTTATAGGTCGAAAGCTCAACCTGTTTAATTGAAAACTTTCACAGGTCAAGCTTGGGAGCTGTGATCATTGGCTATAACCCGGCCCAGGTAAAACTATAAATCGTAATCTGCTACATCAGGAGAAAGTGGAGTATGTGGAATACGTATTTTTCTCTTCTAACGTACTTATCCTATAAAGTCAAATATCACTAAAAAGCAATTACCACATAAATAGACTAACATCTTCAACAACTCTGAAATATTTGGTCCACTGAGTAATCGCGTGTAGCACAACAACTTTATAAATACAAAACCTTAATTATGCAAAGAGTATTATTCACTCTAAATAATATCTATATCATCTTGTACTCATTCTGACTTAAGTGTTAGAGTACATTTGCAGGTACTCACAACCGTCGTTCTTGGAAGAGTCGGTGTATACTTCATCCGTTCTAAGGAGAAGCGAGTTCAAGCGCTGAGTAGAACAAGTTATATCTTGAAATTGGCTACCCACACAGGAACACCAATGACGAGGAAGGACATTGTTCCTATTGAATACTTCAAACAAGTGAAGCCCTACCATCCCTAGTTTATGCATCATTAATTTTGTTTTCTAAATGATTATTTTTAGCCTACTGCCAATATAAAATAAATAAAAGAACAAAGCAGTAATTTATTTTTGAATTTTTTTTAAGGGAGAACGAGAAAGAAGTGCATGGTGAAATGATTGGATGATATGAGTAAGATGTTTATTACGGTTTTTAAAAGTGTAGTGCTGAATTATTAAAAAAAAAGTTAAACAGTTAATATTTTATTTAAAAATATAAAATTTAATAAATTTTAAATTGGTTCATCCCTATTATCTCGGACAACAATGTTACACTTTAGAACAACTTTTTTTATTTATAAAGAAAATCTCGGACCTCAACGGAAGGGACCAAGATTCTCGGAACATAAATGCTAAGATCGGTTCCATCACAACAAGAAATAGAGAACAAACATAAGTAACCAGATCATCAAATACCGAGAGAGATCCCCAATTGATAAGTTTGGTTTTTTAAGATTTAATACTGACTTGAGCTCCAGAGTCTTTTTTGTAGATCTCTAACTTCGGTTCCAACGTCAGACAGATAGACTAAGAGATCATAGCTCAACTCATAGCAGGAAGCTGGATAAAGAAATGCCCTCTGAAACGAGCTATATCTCAGAATCTCATATCAGGCAGGAACATTAGCGCCCACCGTGGGGCCCAATTTTGAATAACCCCACATCGAAGACTATATAACTCGATTCGCTAAAGCCACCATGAAGATCCCGGACCTTAGTCTTGATGTGCACCTACACGCACTTAAAAGTGGCCTCCGCCCCAGAAAATTTCAAGAAACTATAGCCGTTACCAAGTCGAAGACATTGGCAAAATTCTGAGAAAATGCCTCAGGACAAAATGAGATCGAAGAATTTGGTGAAGCTTGGGGTATGAAAAAACAACAACCGCGTCGAAATGAAGAAAGGTAGCACATGTCTGGTGCACGAAATTGTGATCACTACAACTTCGCACAACTAACCAGCAAGTGTACTGGGTCGTCCAAGTAATAAACCTTACGCGAGTAAGGGTCGATCCCACAGAGATTGTTGGTATGAAGCAAGCTATGGTCACCTTGTAAATCTTAGTCAGGCAAACTCGAATGATTATGAATGATGAATAAAACATAAAGATAAAGATAGAGATACTTATGTAATTCATTGGTAGGAATTTCAGATAAGCATATGAAGATGCTTGTCCCTTCCGTCTCTCTGCTTTCCTACTGTCTTCATCCAATCCTTCTTACTCCTTTCCATGGCAAGCTTA
>NC_029772.3:96264369-96265261 GCF_000817695.3 Arachis duranensis | reverse complement strand
CCATCTCTAGTGAGATTTTTGCAGCTTGCACCTCAAAGATCCCTAACTTCTCCATTACAGAGAGAGGCATGAGGTTTACACTTGATCTTAAGTCACACAAGGCCTTCTTGAAGGTCATGGTGCCTATGGTACAAGGTATTGTAAACTTCCCAGGATCCTGTCTCTTTTGAGGCAGTTTCTGCCTAGACAAGTCATCCAGTTCCTTGGTGAGCAAAGGGGGTTCATCTTCCCAAGTCTCATTCCCAAATAACTTGTCATTTAGCTTCATGATTGCTCCAAGGTATTTAGCAACTTGCTCCTTAGTGACATACTCATCCTCTTCAGAGGAAGAATACTCATCAGAGCTCATGAATGGCAGAAGTAAGTCCAATGGAACCTCTATGGCCTCATTTTGAGCCTCAGATTCCCATGGTTCCTCATTGGGGAACTCATTGGGGGCCAGTGGACGTCCATTGAAATCTTCCTCAGTGGCGTTCACTGCCTCTTCCTCCTCTCCAAATTCGGCCATGTTGATGGCTTTGCACTCTCCTTTTGGATTTTCTTCTGTATTGCTTGGAAGAGTACTGGGAGGGAGTTCAGTAATTTTCTTGCTCAGCTGACCCACTTGTGCCTCCAAATTTCTAATGGAGGACCTTGTTTCAGTCATGAAACTTTGAGTGATTTTGATTAGATCAGAGATCATGGTTGCTAAGTCAGAGGTATTCTGCTTAGAACTCTCTATCTGTTACTGAGAAGATGATGGAAAAGGCTTGCTATTGCTAAACCTGTTTCTTCCACCATTATTGTTGTTGAAACCTTGTTGAGGTCTCTGTTGATCCTTCCATGAGAGATTTGGATGATTTCTCCATGAAAGATTATAGGTGTTTCCATAGGGTTCTCCCATGTAATTCAC
>NC_029772.3:96264081-96264282 GCF_000817695.3 Arachis duranensis | reverse complement strand
TTCCTTAGTACTGCTTGGTGCATTTTGCATTCCAGACAGACTTTGAGAAATCATATTGACTTGTTGAATCAATATTTTGTTTTGAGCCAGTATGACATTCAGAGTGTCAATCTCAAGAACTCCTTTCTTCTGACTAGTCCCATTGTTCACAGGATTCCTTTCAGAAGTGTACATGAATTGGTTATTTGCAACCATTTCAAT
>NC_029772.3:96261067-96261704 GCF_000817695.3 Arachis duranensis | reverse complement strand
CAAGCTTCAGCAGAACATTGCATTCAAGAGCTAAATTGATGAAGATCAATCAGCTTTGGTGATGATAAGAACATCACCTTGAAACACTAGAATTCATTCTTAAGAACTCTGAAGAAAAATACCTAATCTAAGCAACAAGATGAACCGTTAGTTGTCCATACTCGAACAATCCCCGGCAACGGCGCCAAAAACTTGGTGCACGAAATTGTGATCACTACAACTTCGCACAACTAACCAGCAAGTGTACTGGGTCGTCCAAGTAATAAACCTTACACGAGTAAGGGTCGATCCCACAGAGATTGTTGGTATGAAGCAAGCTATGGTCACCTTGTAAATCTTAGTCAGGCAAACTCGAATGATTATGAATGATGAATAAAACATAAAGATAAAGATAGAGATACTTATGTAATTCATTGGTAGGAATCTCAGATAAGCGTATGAAGATGCTTGTCCCTTCTGTCTCTCTGCTTTCCTACTGTCTTCATCCAATCCTTCTTACTCCTTTCCATGGCAAGCTTATGCAAGGGTTTCACTGTTGTAAGTGGCTACCTCTCATCCTCTCAGTGGAAATGTTCAACGCACCCTGTCACGGCACGGCTATCCATCTGTCGGTTCTCAATCAGGCCAGAATAGAATC
>NC_029772.3:96244234-96260891 GCF_000817695.3 Arachis duranensis | reverse complement strand
GGTTTACAGAGATGAGTAAATGACATAAACATCCACTTCCGGGCCCACTTGGTGTGTTTTTGGGCTGAGCATTGAAGCATTTTCGTGTAGAGACTCTTCTTGGAGTTAAACGCTAGCTTTGGTGCCAGTTTGGGCGTTTAACTTCCATCCTTGTGCCAGTTCCGGCATTTAACGCTGGGAATTCTGAGGGTGACTTTGAACGCCGGTTTGGGCCATCAAATCTTGGGCAAAGTATGGACTATCATATATTGCTGGAAAGCCCAGGATGTCTACTTTCCAACGCCGTTGAGAGCGCGCCAATTGGGCTTCTGTAGCTCCAGAAAATCCACTTCGAGTGCAGGGAGGTCAGAATCCAACAGCATCTGCAGTCCTTTTTAGTCTCTGAATCAGATTTTTGCTCAGGTCCCTCAATTTCAGCCAGAAAATACCTGAAATCACAGAAAAACACACAAACTCATAGTAAAGTCCAGAAAAGTGAATTTTAACTAAAAACTAATAAAAATATACTAAAAACTAATTAGATCATACTAAAAACATACTAAAAACAATGCCAAAAAGCGTACAAATTATCCGCTCATCAATGTCTCAGTGTAATAAGGACCTTAAAAAGTCGTTCAAGCTGACACCAAAGTTTGACTCCTACACCAAATTCAATACGAAGAGAGAAGACATCATCAAGGAGATCCTCTATACAAAGCTTATCAAACTACCAAGTAAGGCAGGAACCTACCAGGATCAAAATGTATGTTGACAGAACAACCATTGTGCTTTCCACCAGAAGTTTGGGCATATCACTAACGAATGTATGGTGGCCAAAGACTTACTGGAGCACCTAGCACGGCAATGATTGTTGGACAACGATGCGTGAATATCTTGTACCATTTTTCCCTTTATTTTCTAGTTGTTTTCAGTTAAAATTTATTAAGTTTTGTTATGTTTAAGTGAAAAAATTCTCTTTGAATGCTACTTTGAGTTGTGTTAGTGTTTTTAGGATTTCTAGCGAAATTCGGAACAATTTAGCAGAGTGCCCTAAACGCCAGTTAGCGTTTAGCACCATCAACCCTTACAAGACAGCAACGCTCCTGCCCTCATTGGGCGTTAAACGCCCAATTGGCATTTAGTGCCAGGCAGTCCGAGTTGAAGGCCCACTCTTGGACTATCTCTAGTAGGATTTAGCTTTTATTAGTTATCTTTTATTTTATTCTTGTAATTTTATTTACAAACAATATATTTTAGTTTCAGGATTTAATATTTTATTTTATTATCAAATCAAATTAGACTAAATATAAAAGGAAAAAGATTCACCCTTTAGGGGGCATCTTGAACCTTCGGATCTTCTCACTTCCGCATTTATGCCTTTTTCAGAATTCTTGTTTTTGTCTGTAAGTCATGACCCACTAAACCTTCTTGTTTAAAGTTAGGAGCTCTGTTTATTTCTATGGATTGAGTCTATTATTCTTCTATTTTAATTTATGTACTTGCCGGTTCAATTGTGAACATTCTCAAAATTCGCACCAGATAAATATGTAAGCGGTCGGATACAAAAAGTGTTATAGTCTCGATGGTATGAGATCCTCGGCACACAACCCTGGTTACCAATAAAGAGCAATGGCCCACCTCTAGTCAATCTAATGTAACATGAAAAATAACTACATATCAGGAGGATTCGCATGTGGTGGAGAGACAAGCTCAGCAAGAAAAAGGAGTTATAGGTCCATGCTCACACTAGAAGGAGAAATAACACAACAATAGCCGACTTTTACTACTCCTAGCATAACTTTTAAGAGCTCGGATCTACAATCACAAAGTGCTAACCTCAACGACCCTGTAGTAATTTCAGTAACAAATGGAGACATGACAATCCGAAAAGTACTTATGGACCCCGGGAGCAGCACAGACGTACTCTTCTTATCTAATTTTAAGAAGATGCAGTTAAACGAAAAAGCACTCTAACCATCATCTGGGGAGCTAGTCAGTGTCTCCGGAGAAAGAGTCCCAGTAATAGGTTATGTATGGGTGTGGACCACCCTAGGGGAGTATCCTAACTCTAAAACTTTAGACATTCAATATTTGGTAGTTGATTGTATTAGCCTGTATAATATCATACTAGGGAGACCCTCCCTGAATTCTTTTGGGGCTATTGTCTCTACTGTTTACCTGTGTGTTAAGTTTCATATGCAGGATGATGTTATTGCAACTATCCATTTTGAGCGAAAGGAGGCAAGACAGTGCTACAATGCAGGACTTAAGATCAAATAAACCGATGGACCTATTTCGAGGATTAACTTGGTCTACAATACAAATGACATGCCAAAGATAAATGACCTAGACCCGCAGCTAAATGAAGAAGAACGACCTTCACCGATCGATAGCCTTCGAAAGGTAACACTAACTGATGATGAACATCAAAACACTAACATCAGTTACGTTTGAATGTAGATGAAACACGGAAGCTTATTACCTTGCTCAGAGAAAATTCCGACCTATTCGCCTGGACTCTAGCTGATATGCTTGGAATAAGTCCAGATGTGATATGTCATAAGCTCTCCGTAGATCCAAGAGCTCGTCCAATCAAATAGAAGAAGCGTAGTATGGGATGGGAAAAGAAAGAAGCTACCAACAAGGAAACACAGAAGCTGCCCAACATAGGTTTCATTCAAGAAATAAGGTTCACATCATGGCTAGCAAATATAGTAATGGTCAAGAAAAGCTCTGGAAAGTAAGGAATGCGTGTGGATTTTACAGACTTAAACAAAGCATGCACGAAAGATTCCTATCCTCTATCATGCATTGACAAATTAGTGGACAACATGTCAGGCTTCAGAGTGATAGGTTTCATGGATGCCTACTCAAGATATAACCAAATAATGATGCACCCCGACGATGAAGAGAAAACTAAATTTATAACCGACCAAGGGAATTTCTGTTACAAATTAATGCCTTTCGGCCTTAAGAATGCAGGAGCAATTTACTAGAGGCTTATGGACAATGTTTTTCAGCAATAAATCAAGAAAAACATGGAAGTATATGTGGACAACATGGTGGTCAAAGCGGCGAACGAAAGAAAACAGCAAAACCGATATTTTGGAAGTCTACGAACAATTGAGAAAGCATAATATGAGACTCCAAAAAATTAAGGAGTTTCATGGTAACACACCGCGGAAAAGAAGCAAATCCAAAAAAATGTCAAGCCATAATAAAAATGAAGTCGCCCACGATGATCAAGGAGGTGCAACAGCTAACAGGAAGATTGGCAGCCCTATCACAATTCTTGCCAACATGGCAGCAAGATCATATCATATCTTCAACAGCTTAAGGAAATCCAAAGATTTCACATCGTCAGAGGAGTGTGAAAAAGCTTTCATCGAATTTAAAGAACTCATCGCCTCTCCACCTATATTACATAAACCGATGCACAGTAAGCCTTTATATTTATACCTATCAGTATCTAATCATATAATTACTATTGTACTTGTCACAGAAATAGGCAAAGAACAACATCCGATATACTTTGTGAGCAAAGTCCTACAAAATGCATAAACATGATACCCAGACATTAAGAAGCTAGCTTATGCCTTTATCATAAAAGCAAGACGTCTTCGCCACTATTTCAAAATCCACGAGATCATAGTCCAAACTCAACAACTATTACAACAAGTACTGACGCGTCTTGACCTAGCAGGGAGATTAATCAAATGGTCAATCAATTTATTTGAATATGACATCTTATACCAAGTTTGACGATCATTAAAGTCTCATATCATTGCCGACTTTATTTCAAAATTTACTATGGTAGATATACCTTATCCGAAATGGGAATATACATCGATGGAGCCTCCAACGAAAACGGCAGCAGAGCCGGGAACATCCTTAGAGACAACTCGGGAGTGTCAACCGAACAATCAATAAAATATGCTTTCACGGCAAGCCATAATCAATCCGAATACGAAGCTTTGTTGGCCGGACTATGCCTAGCTGATGAAATTAATGCCAAACATTTGAAAGTGTGCTGTGACTCATTGCTAGTCGTCCAACAAGTAAAGAAAAATTTCCAGGTATAATATCCTTTGCTAGAACAATACTTAGATAAAGTAAAACATTTAATACAACAATTTAAATATTTTCAAATAATACATATACCTCGAAAAGAGAACCAGAGAGCAGATATTTTATCTAAATTGGCTACCTCAAGAAAAATAGATATTGCACCAACATTATCTCAATTAACATTAAAAAAGGCTAGTATATTTGGAATGTTTGTTTTGAGTTTGTCACAGAAAGAAGAATGGAAAACACAATTCATCATTTATTTAAGGCATGGAAGCATACCACCATCAGAAAGCAATCCGAGGCTTTTTCGAAAAAGGGCAAGCCTTTTTACCTTAACTGGAGATGACTTGTATAAAAGAGGGTTCTCCAAGCCACTTTTAAAATGCCTTAGGACAGAAGAGGCTGGCTTAGCAATATCTGAGGTATATGAAGGTATCTATGGCACAAACATTGGAGGATGTAGCCTGGGTGCTAAGATTTTACGAGCAGGGTACTAATGGCCCTCCTTGAAGAAGGATTGCATGGACAAAGTCAAACGTTGCGACAAGTGCCAGAAATGTGCACTAACAATTCACAACCCAGCAGAGCTATTACATACTACAGAAATCGGATGGCCTTTCCACAGATGGGGGCCGGATATCTTTGGACCGTTTTGTGTTTCAAAAGGGCAGGTAAAGTTCTTGCTAGTTGCAATCGATTATTTCACAAAATGGATAGATGTACAACCCCTTGCAAAAATCACCTCAGACAAGGTAAAAACTTTCATTTGGAAAGCTATTATATGTCAATATGGAATACCCAGAGATATCATTTTTGATAATGGTAGGCGATTCACTGATAAGAAAATTGCATCTTTCTTAGAAAATTTAAACATAAACCATCATTTTTCATTGGTAGAGCACCCACAAACTAATGGGCTCGCCGAAGCTTCTAACAAGGTCATTTTACAGGCACTAAAAAAGAAGCTAACAGTAGCCAAAGGCCAATGGGCCGAGGGGTTATAACACAACACCCCGCTCAACAACCAAAGAAACCCCCTTTAGGTTGGTATACGGAGCAGAGGCGATGATCCCAGTTGAGATCTCTCAAGGATCATTGCGGACCGACAATTTTGACAACAACATCAATGAGAAAGCACAAAATTCCGAACTTGACATGATAGACGAGGATCGCGATAGCGCCAAACTTTGCCAAACAGCAATGCAAATTGTCATTCAACGCAAGCGCAATAAAAAAGTGAAACCACAAAGCCTATGTGCAGGCAACCTTGCCCTACAAAAGATCGAAGACGTCAGGAAGCCACAGGAACGGGAGAAGTTAGCTGAAAACTCTAGAAGGAACCGACCTACCAAACACTTATAATATATCATCGTTACAGACATATCATAGCTAGTCAATTGTAACAAGTGAAGGATGGGGCGGTACTCTTTTACCTACCACCGAGATTTTTTCCCACCATGGGTTTTACTCGGGAGGTTTTAATGAAGCCGACCACTTCACATCATGCACAAAACGTCAAAAATAAATCAAAAGTTGCATGTTCACCTCTATTATCTACTTGTCATGAACAGAATTTGGACAAATTTTTTAAATTTCAGATGAAAGTATCAAAAAACTACAACCGAATATCAACTGTTTAGCAAAACAACATAACTACCAAAGTTCACAAAATAAAAATACAAATCAAGGCATTATCAGCCTTTCTTGCCGGCTTCTGTAACGAATCAACTTATAGCCTGTCATGACTAAGGCTAGCAGCCAGGCACTAACATTTAGCTGACTTTAGATACTTTAGACCCTATATTAAGTGTATACATGTGAGCTTGTAGCGCTAGTCGAGAATCGTGTATCTAGTTGCGCATATTGGAATAATTATAAATTAAGCAGGTAATACAAAAAATGAAAAAAAAACATAGCACAGCATACTCATATCATACATGAAACTCCCGCCGGCTTAATTCATCACAAAACCCAAGTTCATACTTAATTACAAACTTCATCTTTAATGCTTACAGGCCCCGACTCACAAGAGCCATCCTAAACTGGGACCCGATCTACATTATTAAATAAATAAAAGAGCTAGCTTTCTAAAAAGACTATTCAAAAGCAATGACAAGGACCACTATTATTAAGACTACTACCATTACTACTACGAGTACTACTACTACTGCTGCTGATACTGGATCTCTAGAAACTGCTATCACAATATGCTGAAGTAAGGGAATCACTCTGACGTGCCAGTGATGTTGCTGCTCCTTGCATCCTCTATGGAGTCCTCTTTTTCGGTCTCAAAAAAGTTAAAGTACAGATCTGCCATCATCTGGCCAAACCAGGCCTCTGAGCTAAACTCGGTTGAAAATGCAAAACCAGAGCTTTCAGGAACCCCGAACCCGTCTAATCCTGGCTCGCCTACAGGGGATTGTGGTAGAGCGTCGGGCATAGGTATGTCAGGAACTACTTGGTCCTCTTTAGGGTTGAACCATGGTAGATTCTCGGGTATGTCAATGATCAGAGACTCCGGTATTAGCTCTGCCATGTTCAGAGGGTAAGGCTAAAAAGGATAATGGCCTCTATCGGGGTAAAGCTTGGATAGCAGTGTATCGTAAGGCATGTTAGGGTCAAACTCCTAGCTGAGAAGAGGGTGAGAAAAAGGACGGTTGGGATTTGGGAAGATAGAAGGAGCGTGTACGCGGACTACCCCAAAACACCGCACTCCCAGCTGCAAGATCCACATATCTGCCGTGCACCGGGTACTCAAAGAAGATCACGCCGGTACCCATCTTCGGAAATGGGAAAAGAGGTGAGAACCTAAGGTTCCCAGTAGCATACTATATGAAAAACCTAAGGAGGTCTACAGCCTAAATCTAATCGTTTATAATGTCACAACAGTAATCAATCATACAAACAGATGGAATCACAAGTATATAATATTATAACAGTTACATATACAAGTAAACAAACACAAGCAAGGAAATGAAGCAACCAAGTATGATGCATGACTAGTCCTACGCAGGTCATGAGCTCATGCGTCGGTTGGCTACCCGCAACCCGACGTTACCCTGCCCAAGTCCGGATATGGCTACTACACTGGGTCGGTCGCGCATCGGTGCCCGAAATACAATCATGGCACTAATAAAGAATGGCCCAAAAATACAAGGTACTCCTAGTGAGTAGCAGTCCATATGGCGGGCGTCCCCACATTAAAAAGTCTCTGGCATGGAAGTCCGCTCTGCCAGGTACTTCTTAGCACCTTGGGGTTTACAGTTTCTTCTTCCACGGAACATCTCAATATAATTTATTTCTAAAGGTCTTCTCCTCACTTCTTTTATATAAACTTGTGCCCGGCTTTTTCTTAAAATGTCTCAGCCTTGTCACATTTTACCATTTTGCCCTTTTTATTTAACTTTTTTTTTTACCATTTTCATTAGGTCTTTAATGACGCTTTCACCCATAATATTATTTTACCATTGTATCTTCATATTTTTTCTAATATACCTTTTCTCTTTGATTAAGTTAATTATTCATTTTTAATTTGACTTTATGCCTGAAATTACTAATATGCCCCTAAGTACTCTTATTTTACTGTTTAACCTTATTTAGCATTAAAATTTCACCGTATTAGTCCTAATAGTTGCCTATGATTAAAATTATTCCTAAGATTTTTATTAAATGCCAAATTTTACCATAAGGAATCTAAAACCAAATTTATCCTTTATTAATTTATTTACTTATTCAAGTTACCGCTTTTTACCGTTTTATTTTTAACTTTTACTAAAACTTTTATTTAGGACTGAAATTTTTTTATAATTATAATCTTGACCCAAATAATTTATATAATTACTATTTTACCCTTAATGATACTAAATTTAGAATTTTACTTATTTCTTATTTAAATTATATTTTTAACTCTTTTTTATCCAAAATGACCATAACACCCTTTTTATCTTTCCATTTGTGTTCCATAGGATTAAAATTATTTTTCTAACTATTTTTTAACTCTTTTCTATCATAATTTTTGTACTCTTAATGACTGAAAATTTCAGAGGTGTAGTTTTTATAATTTTCTTCACTTTTTGTGACGTTTAAAGCTTGAAACTTAAACCCCAAGCGCTTCTATGCTTCCGGCTGTTTTCATACAAAATTCAGAGGTAATACAATAGTATATTACACATATTTAGCAAGCCAAAACAGTGATAACTCACAAAATTTCCAAAATCAAAACAAGCATAAATTCACCACAATGTGGCTCACATAAGCACAAAAAACAAGCACAACCATACTCTAATTAATCCTAACCCTTACCTCTTAGGTAATTCAGTTAGTAAACCTTTCTCACACTAGAAAACGTGCATACACGGGCAGAAATACAGCTGGTGGAGGTGAGTTTTGTTTTTGGGCCTAAAGTGTCGCAAAACGTCGAAATTCAACCACTGTGAGCTCGAAACTCCTTCACTCCTTAGGCGTACTCCATGGGTGCTTCAAGAGGAGTTCTCTATACATGGAGGAGAGTAAGGATTCATCATGGCAACTATTTTTTTTAAGAAAAAGAAAAAGAGAAAGAACAAGAGTTTACCTAGCCGAAATTCGGTATAAACGCAAAGATTGGCAAAAACGGACAAGAGTTTGTGCTTGTAAGGTTTGAGTCATTGAAGAACACTTGAAGAATAGTGTATGAATGGTGATATAAGGGGCTGAAAATTGAGGTAGTATGTGTAGAATTTTCTCTGTTTCTCCTCTCTCACTCACGGTTCTTATCTCTCTCTTTATGGTAAAATGTTATTGAATTTTTGCTTGGTAATTGTCTTAATTCAAATTTGAAGTCTAACCTAAATAAATGTGGTAAAAGAAGGCTGGAAAAATTAGAGAGAAATGGGCTGATACCAACAGAAAAGGGGGCGTGATTTCGAGAAAACACAGTCAGCATCATAATGACGTGTTTATCTACAGTTAACCGCGGTTAATTACTCGTCGTTAATTACCCTCCTAAAGCCAAGTTTGACCTCGTAATTCTCTTTCTCTTTTTAATTTTTTTTCAGCCAGAAAAATCTATTTACCAAAAATCTGGTTCTTACAGCTTCAGCCACATTCTCATCTTCAATTTCATCAGCATCATCATGCACAAGTTTCCGCCTACAACAATCTTGGTAACTTCAAGTTTGTTGACATTGAAATTTGGTGAGAAAATGACAACCTAGTTCTCACAACGGTCAAAACCCGCGGTGAACATTTCCATGACCTTCGTTTCAAACTCATGAACACACATTTTTCCTTTATCAACATCTGTCTTTTTAATTTGCCCTTGCAAGACCCGAATTTGATTTCGTAAAGTCTCCACTTTTTCCTCCTGGTCCTTCACCTTTTTTGTAATTTCTGTGATCACTGTATCCTTCTCCGTTAGAGACTTATCCAATCCTAAAATTTTTTTAGTTTCTTTTCTTTCTTCCACCCCCAACAGCTCCATGGTACGACCTATACATAGTATCCTTGCGGCAATCACCTACACAACATCGCTAATAGTAAGGCAACAACCACACAAAAATCAACGAAAATAATATACAAATTATTTTACCTACAAAAATTGCCCAACGGTCTCCTTTCCTACACCCTTCAGTAAATTCACATCATCTAGATACTGAGCTACCTTTTCAGCTAATTCCGGAAGTGAAAATCGGTTACTCCAAATATATCTCAGGTCGAAACCATGAGCAAACCCATATAATTGCATTTGTTTCGGTCTTTCATATTGAACACCAGAGCTGAGATCGACATTCGCGGCAGATAGTACCTCCAAAAACTTCTCCGACCCAACCTTTTTCTTTTAACACTTCCAGGGCAAGCACTAGACTGAGCCGCCTCAAGGATAATAGTCTTCTAGGAGCCATCTTTATCAATTTTTTTCTTTTCCAAAAAAGACGTCATATGAGCTGAAGACAAGCTTGGAACTTTACCACCTGCAAGGAATAAAGGATGTCCCAGCAAACAACACTTAGAACGAAAAGTCTACACAAATGTCAAAAAACACTACCTATGTATCTTGCCAAGGATTCCTTATCAAACTTATTGTTTAACATCTCAGGAATCGAAAGCAACTTTCCAGATGAAAAACAATCAATGAGGTAATCTAACACCAACTCCTCATCGTGAGTTCTAACCACAGCATCCAAAATCTGCATGGGCTTCGGACACCAGTACAGTGAAAATTTTTCCGATAGTTCTTCGTCCAAGTAAAAAGGATATTCAGTCTCTTTGGAATGAACTTCCATAAACATCTCTTTAAAATTTTTAAAGGAGGACTTGTACAAAACAAATAAGGAGCTACCTGGGTAACTACTAAAGTTTACCCACGAACCATTTCGCACCCCTTTCAATTGGAATAAGGAGAAAAACAAGTTAAGTGACGGATTAACTTCAAGAAATTTGATAAGACCTTCAAAGGCTCAAAGAAAAGCCTAAGAATTAGGATGTAACTACGACGGAGTATAGTTCAACTGAGTTAACACTTGGCACTCGAAATCAGTAAAAGGAAACTTCACATGAAGCTTCGTCAATACACAACTTTAAAAATAAAAATATGCTCAATCCCTTCTTTTTTTTGCAAACTCTCTCTTAACCATTACAGGGAAGAAATTCAACCCCGATATGATTCTCTCCCTTATCCAACTAGGCCTACTCAGCACAGCTAACGACTCCATATTCTGAAACAAGGACGCACGACACTTAACGTCTGCATGAACTTGATGGTACCGGTCATCTTTTACCTCAACCACTTTGTCTTTTTTCCATTTGAAGCTAAGTAAAATGAATACGAAGTGAAAAGAGAAGGAAGAAGTTACAAACCTTTGGATGTCATTTTCTTGGATAAATTAGAAGCAACAGGGAGGTGGTGTTTTTTCCTAAAAATAAAAGGAAAAAGGTAATAACCAAACCAAATAGTTCCACTACTGCACGATGGAAAATGGAGAAGCGATCAACACCATTTGATCAAACAAACGTTTCAGTTACAACTCAAAAATCAACGTGCAAGATGCATTCTTGAAAAAACCAATTGACGGTAATTATTACACGAATTGCGGTTTTCGAAACACATCTTTTAAAAGCGTTAAAACTTTTTCTTAACCCAAATTCGAAAAAGATGCCACGTCCGCAACTTAAGCTTTGGGAGCTAGCAGGACACAAACCAAAGTATAACATTAATGTTCCTAAGGAAAGCTTAACTTGCTTTCATGGCATCTATATCAAGTCAAGCTTGAGGGCTCTGGTCCATCTCTATTATCTCGTACTACAATGTTACACTTCGGAATAGGTTTTTGATTTGTAAAGAAAATCTCGGACCTTAGTGGAAGGAACCACAATTCTTGATACACAAACACTATGATCGGTTACATCACAATAATAAATGGAGAATAAACATAAGTAACCGGATCATCAAATACCGAGAGAGATCTCCACTTGATAAGTTTGGCTTTTTAAGATTTAATATTGATTTGAGCATCAAAATCTTTTTTGCAGGTTTCTAGTTTCGATTCTAACGCCGAACGGACAGAGATCATAGCTCAACTCATAGCAAGAGGCCAAATAAAGAGTTGCCCTCTGGAACGAGCTATATCTCAAAATCTCATATGAGGCGGGAACATACATATTAAGATAATTTAGATAAAAATTAGACATAAACTAATATATACTATAAAATTGACGTATGATTAATCAATACAATATATTTTACATTAAAAATAAGCAACTAAACGAGAGGTATGGATATAAAACTAAATATTAAAATATGAAAGTTCATATTAATAAATAGATAGTGATAGATTTGTGGATTAATTTCTTTTACAAAAATGTTATTAATACATCAAAATTAATTATTATATTTGGTTATTAATTTATTTATATATAAATATATGTATGATTTAATTTTTTTTTATATTTTAAAATATATTTTATATAAGTGATTGATTTTGATGGTTAATTTTAGTGTACCTATCATTCCCTTTATCTGCTTTGATGATCAATCCTCATGCTTGCAATCTCTCAAACGTTTAAGCTCATCAATCAAGGCTGTGAAATTGTTAAAGGATGAGCCACCTTCTTGAACAGCAGCTCTAGCCTTCTTCCCAAGCTCTTGAGCGCGCACTCTGATTTCTTGGGATTCATTGCCACCATCCATCAACCTCCTTATAGCCACCTCTATGCGACCTCTTCCCACAACCTTCTCTCTTTGGCCATAGCCAGTTGACCTCCATTCGTCTACACCAACCTCCACTCCAACCCCGCGCACCTCAGTTATCAGTTTTTCATTATAGAACTGTTCCGAGTGCATTGGCCACGTTATCATCGGAACCCCAGCACTGATGGCTTCCACAGTAGAGTTCCACCCGCAGTGAGACAAAAACCCACCCACGGCGGAGTGCCTCAATATCAAAACCTGTGGGGCCCACCCTCTTATGATAATTCCCTTCTTTGAATTCCTCTCCTCAAACCCCTTTGGCAGCCACTTTTCTTTCATTTCTTCCTCCTCCTCTTTCCCCTCCTTCTCCCGTACCACCCATATGAATTCACAACCCGATGCTTCCACCGCGCATGCTATCTCGTACAGCTGGCAATCCGGGAAGCAGCATAGACTCCCAAAGCATATGTAGACCACAGAGTTTGGATTCTTAGAGTCGAGCCAGCTCATGCACTTCTGAACGCTCAACACGCTCTTCTGTCCTCTCTCCGCTTTTTCTTCAGCGGTTCCGTGAAGAAGACACGCAGGGCCAAGATGCCAGACCTTGTGCCCCGTTGTTCTCTCGTAGTACTGGACGTACTCTTCTCCGTCGAGCTCCACGAAATTGTTGAGGATGATGCCGTGGCTTCTGAGCTCTGCCTCAAGCGTCGACTCTAGGACCTCCCTTAAAAGCGTTGGTGGGGTTGCGTTCATGGTGACAGTGTGAGGGAAGTCATGGATGAGAAAGGGAGGGGAAGCATCGGGAGGGACGGGGTGTGCCCTGAAGGACTCGACGGCGCAGATGGCGAAGAGGGAGAAGCCATTGAAGACCAACCTTGGGACGCGGAGCTTGTTGGCCAAGTCCTCCACCCACGGGAACATGAAGTCAGCGACGATACAATCGGGTGGGTGGCGGCCCAGAAAGTGTTCAATGGGCTCACGGAGAGTGTCCATACCGTTGAACACCTTCATGAAGGTGTCGTCGTCGAAGGTGTCTGAGAGGTTCTCGATGCCGTCGGGGAGTCCTAGTTCTTGGGAGGGGAAGGGGACAGTATGGAGGAGGAAGTTGGGATGGTGGGGGGTGGAGGTGCGGATGATTTGGGCGTTGGAGGGGGTAGTGATGATGGTCACGTGGTGGCCACGTGCGGCGAAGACTCTTGCTATGTCGCTGAGAGGGAGAATGTGACCGGCTGCGAGGAATGGGATGAAGTAGATTCTTAGTGGCTGCTGCCTCTGTTCATCAAGATAAGGAGAATGACTTTCCATGGTGAACAGTTGAAGCCAGCAATACCCACCATGTAGAAAATGCAAATAAAGCCCTATGTTGTGAAATAAATAAAAGATATATAAAATAGAGGGCAACGGATTTCTTGTTTCATATTTTATGTGGGAGTATCATTAATCCACTTTAAAATAATTATAAATTGAACCCCGTTTTTTTTTGAAAAAACTAAAAATTAGAAATTGACCTCTGTATTTATTAAGTTTTACACTCTTCCCTTTTTAATTTTGATCACAAATTCAACGTTGTAAACCATTTGCTCTGATAGGGTTTTGCCCTCTTTCAATAGTGATTGACATGGTCTCTTCCTCTTCCTCTACCGTCTCTCTCATCCGCTCATCTTCGCCATGTAACCCGCTTCTGCAGCTGCCTCGCAACTTGCTTCCGCTTCTACTGCGCCGCGCAACCCACTTCCCCGCCGTCGCGCAACCCGCTTCCCCGCCGCCGCACAACCCGCTTCCCCAGCTTTCTATCAGGTAACATTTTCACCCTATCTCTTGTATATATATATTTTCTTACTTCTTTCCAAACTCAGATTCTATTTAGTTTATTTTGTTTTATTGCTTTTTTTATGGTAAGTTTTTGGTAAATTTAAATGAAGTTTAATTTCAATTTGTGTTTGATATATGTTAAAGGAAACTTTGTTTCAATTGTTTATCAGTGATTCTATTTTTCTGGTTCATATGTGTTGTTTCTTCTTATTTATTGGTAACAACCTTAATTTGATTGATTCTGTATGTGCATATTAAATTTGATTTCTTACTAGCTAGCTAGCTTGCTATAGTGATATGACATTATTATTATGCACAGCTTCGTATTTAGGGCTTAAAGAGTTTTTACCACCATATTTGGATCCAAATCTCACAAATCAAGAACTCATCACAGGAGTCAACTTTGTCTCTGATGGTTCTGGTTATGACACACTTACACCAACTCCTCAGTGTATCTATAACACTACTCTCTTTCTTTATCTACATCTTATTTATCACATGCATGAAATGGTTATAATTTCTTTTTTTTTTCCTCAAATATATGTTTCATGCCTAGCTTTAATTTGTCAATTTGGTTAAAAATATTTTTGTACAAAATTACTTACCTAAATCCTCTTTATGTATAGATATAGATGGATAGAAGTATTAAGTATACATAGATTGGTTAATTTTTCTGAATTTGCATTGGTCTCTCTATTAATTGCAGAATGTAATTTCAATTCGAAAACAGTTGGAACATTTAAAAGAATACAAAAATAGGTTGGAGAGGATTCTTGGTAAACAGAAGATCATATGAAGAACGCTATATTTTTCAGAAGTGCAGGGACAAATGACTTTGTTATTAATTATTTTACATTGCCAATACGAAGAAAGACAGAGGATAAGTTATTGTTTGGAACGGTGTAGAATTGAAGGAAGTAATTGGTATCCAGAGGAAGAGAAAGAAGAGGACAGAGGGTAAGTTATTGTTTTGCAGCATGAAGCAGCAGCTACCTGGCGTTGATGCTAAATTGCAGAAGATTACAGAAGATAAGAGAAGAGAAGAGAAGAGAAGCATTTCTGCTAGGGTTTTTCATTCAATTTCATTCAGCGCCATTCTCTCATCCTCTTCCTCTACTGTATCTCTTGTTCGCCAATCCTCGCCGCCACATCACGCTTCAGACGACGCCGCAACCTGCTTCCACCGCCGCCGCGCAAGACGCTGCCTCAACGCTTGGAGGTTAGTTAATCATTATGCCTTTTCAATTCATCATTTCGTATGTTTTTTTTCTTTTTTGGGTGATAATAGTGATGATATTGCTGTGCTACTCAGTAGTTAGGAGGAATGTTATTGCCATGAAAATGAAACAAAATTGAGTGTAAAGGCCAATCAAATCTGAACTTTGAGCATAAGGGATCAAATCCTTGTTGAACCATTCCCTTTTCAACGTCAAAACCTCAACTAGCAAAGTAGATGACTGAATCAAAGAATTTTACCTTTATAACAATAATGATTTCATGTCTATATAAATTTGTTTCCAGTAAAGTTATAATTAAATTCTTGTGCAGATGTGTGAATGTGATTCCATACAAAATAATAATTTTTCTTTGTATAATTATGGCCTCATGTCCATTTTAACCCCCTTCTTGGCTTTTTGCACTTTGCTATTCCTTTTTTCTTGCCTTTATTGCAAGTCCATAACCATATGATATGATATGAATGTCATTTGATAATGACTTGGATGATCACATGAACATTGAAGATGACTCACTAGTAAGTATTTTTACCAATGAGTTAAGACAAAGTCTTAATTGCTGCCTATTAGCTAGTACTATTGATATTATATTGCTTATATTGTAGGTATATGATGAGAATGCTTCGTACAGTAGCAATGAAATGGTATAATATGGTATAGTATTTTGGTTTAAGGTTGTGGAATCCTTTATTTCTGGTTTAAGATGCTAGTTAGGAATATTTCATGTAGATTTATTTACAAAGGCCATGTGAAATGCGAGATTTAACTTGAGCATTAGACCATACATTAGGTTCCAAAAATTGACTCCCATAGAATTCATTGTAAACATTTTCTCCCTTCCCCCTTTCCTTTTTAAATCCTGTTGTAATTTCAATTAAAATTATTCAATATGATATGGTTAATTTTGATCTTACCTGTAATTGTGTGACAGTTCTGATCTGAAATTAGCAATAGCCTTGCAACAACAGGATATCACTACATTCCAAATATGTATAAGTCACTGCCTTTTCACTTTCATCTTTCTTTCTGGTTAATTTTTATGAATCTAAGATGAGTTTGTGTTGTGAAATTGGATTCTGAGTTTTCAGATTCTAAGTTTTCAGATGGCTTTAAGATCAAGGAATGCAGGACTGTCTACTAACAGCAATAACGCAGAATGGATTGAACCATGATCTTTAGGGAAATTTCTTTTAATGCTATATCCTTTGGTGTGTCTTGTTGGATTTATCTTAAACTAGGCTAATATCTTTGGTCCTATATGAAGTATTTGGTCAAGAAAACTACTCTTACCAACATTTTTAATTCTCCCAGTTGCCCTTACTAACATTCATCTTTCATGTTCATGTCATTTGGAGTTGGTTTTTACTTTTTACCATTAAAAAAGGAAACCGGC
>NC_029772.3:96237711-96244191 GCF_000817695.3 Arachis duranensis | reverse complement strand
TCCTTCTGAAACCATCTACACTCACATTTTCAACGTCTCTTTCCTAACTTTTTTTTGTATGGAATTTCTAAAAAATATTTTTTAGGTGAGTACTATTGTTACTTTTAGAACACTAAAATAAATATAATACAGATCCTAGACATGGAGTGCTGATCAGTTTCTAGTATTGAGTGGTGTTTGCATCTCCCTGATTATTATCAGTGCTGTTTTAATTCATCATATTCTATATGTAATCGATGTGGTGGTGAATTAAATTGACTTTCGGCAAGGAAAGATTCGGACTGCGTCAAGCAGAGACTTGATGGTCAGAGAACCGGGATAAGGTATACAAAAGGTACAATGTTCATAGTAGTGCAGTCAAGTCTTCCAACCAAGCAGGGGCACCGCATAGGACAGAAGGTGCTGGTTCTATTGAGGGACACCGCACAAGGATTCTGTTTAAGAGCAAACTATAAAAAATATTGGTTTTATTTTATAGTGTTAGTTTGAATCACACTTTTGTTTCTTATAAAGGTTGATAATGCTCCCGTGAATCGCACTCTTCTGTCTATCATTTAATTATTTTTCCTTTATAATATCCCATTTTTATATGGAGGGAGGAGGATCCAACGTGGAAGTAACATGGAAGCATTTTTTATATTCTTTCTTTTGCTTCTTTTCTTTTAACTTTTTCTAATCCAAATATGTATAGCAAGAGCCATTTTACTGCGTGATAAGAGCTAAACACGAGCTCATCTCTCTTTTTTGGTTTTCAATAATTTTTGCTTCTCTCTTTGATTCGGTGCCTATCAAGAAAGATTGTTTCTCGATTGCAAAAATGTAAATATATTAGTTTTAAAAATATTAAAATTTAAAATTTTATTTAAAAATGAAGAAGATAAATTTAAAATTTTAAGAGTAAAATTTTACTTCGGTCTTTAACCATTTACGGGACATAGTGTAATTAGTGAATAGATCATTATTATCTAAATTTCAAATAATTTTGTACTTATAGTTGTAAAATATATATTATACAGTTTATTTTTTTACTTTAAAAAAGATGAGTTCATCATAAAAAAAATTTAAAAAAATAAGGTAAATAAAACTGATGATTTTTAGTTTTATCCAGAATTATAAGTAAGTTTTTAATAGGATAATGTAAAAGTGATACACAATGAGAGAGATAAAAAATAATCATACAAATAATTGATCTATCTTAAGTTATATAATACAATATACTTCATACAAATAATCATATAAAACTACAGAATACAACATCAATCATAAAATAAAGTAACACAATTATTATTCACTTGAGGGAGGAGGAAGAGGCAAGACTTTTTTAGAAATATTCTAATATTGCATCACTGTCGTGCACATATCATAGCATATTGGTCTATGCTGCAAGGATTCGCAAAGTCTTTGGATAACAGCTTATATGCACTCTGGTTGTAATATTTAAGACAGAATTCATCATTGTTGACATTGAGCCTACAATCATCCATTTTCCTTTAAAAGAAAATAGAACTGAAGTATAATCTAGCCCGTAGGTACATTCATAGAACTGAAGTATATCTCATGAAAAGTAAGAAAAGGCTCAAAGTGGTCGCAGCCTCGCAGGAATAATCTAAGCCCGTAGGTACATTCATAGGTTGAGGGATACGTTACCTACAATCAAATCATAACCAAACTTAGTATAAAAAAGGCTCAAAGTTTGACAATAATGTCAATTTGCTTATATAACTGGAATATACAAGTATCAATATATAGGAAGCAAATTTTATCATAAGTGCTGATAAGTTGTCCTTGTGAGTTTCTGCGGCCTTTCTCAACTCTGCAATGTTAATGTTACCCTTGGGGTTGTTGCACATCATAGTTTCCTAATGCACATCATACGTTTGATGCTTTAATTCTAGTTATGCAATTGCCTAAGACAGCTGCATGAAATGAACCATTAGTTGACACGCATTCCTTTTGATATCATCTTTGAACTTTCTACTATTAAGCATTACTTCATACAGACTAATTTATAATAATAGAACAGAAGT
Organism: Arachis duranensis; assembly: GCF_000817695.3. Lineage (NCBI taxonomy): Eukaryota > Viridiplantae > Streptophyta > Magnoliopsida > Fabales > Fabaceae > Arachis > Arachis duranensis. The sequence continues at coordinate 96,242,164 of NC_029772.3, read as the reverse complement.
AAGCATTATGCCATTCTAATCACTTTACTCTATCTAAAGTACAAAAACCACCAACCAGGAGACAATGATATCATATTTGATCTACTTTCTGAGAAGAAACTAATGCCATCTCAACAGATTTATTATGACAGCAAAATTAACAGACTGAAATTCGAGACAGAGCAGATGGTGAGAATTTAATTACCTTTGATTTTTGAGTAATGTTCAATGACATCATCAACAAGACCATCAAAACTAGGGATATAGCCATGGAGGCCTTGTGAAAGGCCAAATCCAGGATAATCCATAGCAAAGACCCCGTATCCAGCTAATGCTATCTTCCTAGCTATGCCTGAAAATAATCCCATGACACGTTTGAGTTGCTAATTCACAACATTACTGCTCTAGTTAATTGCAGATACATGTTACTAATACCAGGAACATGCCTTCAAAGAAAAAAGTGCAGATGTCTCCATATCCATCACAGAAAAATACTGTTGCTTTTGGCTTGGATGCCTCAGGAAGCCAACTCTTACAGAATATTTCAATGCCCCTTGAATTCACCTCGTATGACTGTTACATTGCATATCAGATAACCATCAATCATCTGATGACAATAACAAACTTCGTAGAATCTGCAATCTTCTGCAATTTAGCATCAACGCCAGGTAGCTGCTGCTTCATGCTGCAAAACAATAACTTACCCTCTGTCCTCTTCTTTCTCTTCCTCTGGATACCAATTACTTCCTTCAATTCTACACCGTTCCAAACAATAACTTATCCTCTTTCTTTCTTCGTATTGGCAATGTAAAATAATTAATAACAAAGTCATTTGTCCCTGCACTTCTGAAAAATATAGCGTTCTTCATATGATCTTCTGTTTACCAAGAATCCTCTCCAACCTATTTTTGTATTCTTTTAAATGTTCCAACTGTTTTCGAATTGAAATTACATTCTGCAATTAATAGAGAGACCAATGCAAATTCAGAAAAATTAACCAATCTATGTATACTTAATACTTCTATCCATCTATATCTATACATAAAAAGGATTTAGGTAAGTAATTTTGTACAAAAATATTTTTAACCAAATTGACAAATTAAAGCTAGGCATGAAACATATATTTGAGGGAAAAAAAAGAAATTATAACCATTTCAGGCATGTGATAAATAAGATGTAGATAAAGAAAGAGAGTAGTGTTATAGATACACTGAGAGTTGGTGTAAGTGTGTCATAACCAGAACCATCAGAGGCAAAGTTGACTCCTGTGATGAGTTCTTGATTTGTGAGATTTGGATCCAAATATGGTGGTAAAAACTCTTTAAGCCCTAAATACGAAGCTGTGCATAATAATAATGTCATATCACTATAGCAAGCTAGCTAGCTAGTAAGAAATCAAATTTAATATGCACATACAGAATCAATCAAATTAAGGTTGTTACCAATAAATAAGAAGAAACAACACATATGAACCAGAAAAATAGAATCACTGATAAACAATTGAAACAAAGTTTCCTTTAACATATATCAAACACAAATTGAAATTAAACTTCATTCAAATTTACCAAAAACTTACCATAGAAAAAGCAATAAAACAAAATAAACTAAATAGAATCTGAGTTTGGAAAGAAGTAAGAAAATATATATATACAAGAGATAGGGTGAAAATGTTACCTGATAGAAAGCTGGGGAAGCGGGTTGTGCGGCGGCGGGGAAGCGGGTTGCGCGACGGCAGGGAAGTGGGTTGCGCGGCACAGTAGAAGCGGAAGCAAGTTGCGAGGCAGCCGCAGAAGCGGGTTACATGGCGAAGATGAGCGGATGAGAGAGACGGCAGAGGAAGAGGAAGAGACCATGTCAATCACTATTGAAAGAGGGCAAAACCCTATCAGAGCAAATAGTTTACAACGTTGAATTTGTGATCAAAATTAAAAAGGGAAGAGTGTAAAACTTAATAAATACAGAGGTTAATTTCTAATTTTTGGTTTTTTCAAAAAAAAAACGGGGTTCAATTTATAATTATTTTGAAGTGGGTTAATGATACTCCCATATAAAATATGGAGCAAGGAATCCGTTGCCGGAGAAGTATAAATAGAAGACTCTATTATTAATATAATTAGTTCAATAATAATTTATATATATATAATAATATTATATGTTGTAATGTGTATATATATACAAAGATAGAAAGAAGTATTAAAAATAAAGAGAGAGAGAATTGCATTTGTTTATTGTTACTATCTCAATATAATAAAGATGGTTAATATTGCTATTAATATTATATGTAAAGAGTAATAGAAAATAGAATTTAAAATACTTATAAAATAAAAGAAGAGAAAGAATTGTAATAGTAATATAAGGAGAAGGGTATTTGATTGCAACATAAAAGGAAATCGATTTCTTATTATTTGGTTGTGTTGCTGTTGTTTTTGTGTGTGTTTCTTACTGAGGTTTAACCTCTATTTATACATGCAATGAGGTTTATTTTTCCATGTATCATTAAATGCAAGAGTTTTGGTAACATAGCATTTCAGCATGGAAAATATGAGCCACTCATGGTCATTCATTTCATACTTATCGTAACACTCCCCCTTGAATAACCATTTAGGATTATGCCTCGTTAAAACCTTACTAAAGAAAACACAATGGGAAAAACTTTAGTGAAGGAAAAAGAGTACAAAAATCCTTTGTGATGGGGACTACCTCATTAAAAACCTTGTCGAGGAAAACCCAATGGGAAAAACACCTGACCAAGGAAAAAAGAGTACAGTCTCCCCCTCTTGCCGACATCATTTAATGTCTCGAAATCGGCGCATCCCAATCTCATGTACCAATCTTTCAAAGGAGGATTTTGGGAGTGACTTTGTGAATAAATCTGCCAAATTGTCATTTGAGCGAATCTGTTGGACATCAATTGTCCCTTGATTTTGAAGGTCATGGGTGAAGAAGAATTTGGGAGAAATATACTTTGTTCTATCACCTTTGATGTATCCACCCTTAAGTTGAGCAATGCATTGCTGTATTATCTTCAAACAGGACAGTTGGAGCTATCTTATGATTAATTAGTCCACATGATGATAGAATATATTGAATCAGACTCCTCAGCCAAAAACACTCGCGACTAGCTTCATGAATCGCCAGTATTTCAGCATGATTAGAGGATGTTGCAGCAATCGTCTGTTTCGTGGACCTCCAAGATATAGCTGTACCACCATATGTGAACAGGTATCCTATTTGAGACCTCCCTTTATGTGGATCAGACAAGTATCCAGCATCTGCATAGCCAACTAGTTGTGACTTGGATCCATAGGGATATAGCAATCCCATATCAACCGTCCCATGAAGATATCAAAAGATTTGTTTGATTCCACTCCAATGTCTTCTGGTTGGATAGGAACTATATCTTGCTAGTAAATTCACAACAAATGATATATCGGGTCGCGTATTATTAGCAAGATACATTAGTGTCCCAATGGCACTAAGATATGGTACTTCAGGACCAAGGATATCCTCATTTTCTTCTTTAGGACGGAATTGATCCTTTTTCACATCCAAAGATCTTACGATCATTGGGGTACTTAATGGATGTGACTTATCCATATAAAATCTCTTCAAGATCTTTTCTGTGTATGTTGTTTGATGAATAAAGATCCCGTCTTTTATATGCTTGATCTACAGGCCGAGACAAAATTTAGTCTTTCCAAGATCTTTCATCTCAAACTCTTCTTTTAGAGTTTTTATAATTGTTGGAATCTCTTCAGGAGTCCCAATGATATTTAAATCATCAACGTACACAGCAATTATAATGAACCCAGATGTAGTTTTCTTTATGAAAACACATGGGCAGATGTCATCATTCTTGAAACCGTTTTTGGCCAGATACTCAGTAAGACGGTTATACCACATTCGTCCAAATTGCTTTAGACCATATAAAGATCTTTGCAATTTGACTGAGTATAACCCTTGCGAATATTCCTTGGATGGTTTAGATATCTTTAGTCCTTCAGGGACTTTCATGTAGATATCCCGATCTAATGAGCCGTATAAATAGGCTGTTACCACATCCATTAAATGCATATGCAGTTCATGATATGCAGATAAACTGACCAAATAACGCAATGTTATCGCATCCACTACAGGGGAATACGTTTCTTCATAATCTATACCGGGCCTTTGTAAAAAACCTTGTGCCACAAGTCGGGCTTTATAGCGCACAACTTCATTTTTCTCATTTCGTTTTCTCACAAATACCCATTTGTATCCAACAGGTTTTATATCTGCAGGTGTACGGACTACAGGTCCAAAGACTTCACGTTTTGTAAGTGAGTCTAATTCAGCCTTCATGGCTGCTTCCCATTTTGGCCAATCATTTTTTTGTCGACATTCTTCAACTGATCTTGGCTCAAGATCCTTACTTTCATGCATGATATCTAATGCCACATTATATGCAAATATTTCATTGACAATTGTCTTATTT
>NC_029772.3:96236194-96237399 GCF_000817695.3 Arachis duranensis | reverse complement strand
CTAATTTGAATGGAGGCATTTTCCGCTGGTATATAAGATTTGGTAATCCTCTTTGTATCGAAAAATGCATCAGGCAATTCATTTGCTATTCTTTGCAAATGTATAATCTTTTGAACTTCCAATTCACATTGCCCTGATCGAGGATCTAAATGCATCAATGATGATGCATTCCAGTTAAGTTCCTTTTCAGGAAGCTTATTCTCTCCCCCTAATGTTGGAAATTTTGATTCATCAAAATGACAATCCGCAAACCGGGCTTTAAATACATCTCCAGTTTGTATCTCAAGATACCTCACTATAGAGAGAGAATCATATCCAATATATATTCCCAATTTTCTTTGGGGTCCCATTTTGGTGCGATTAGGTGGTGCAATGGGAACATATATCGCACACCCAAATATTCTTAAATGGGAAACATTTGGCTGCTGGCCAAAAGCTAATTGCATAGGAGAGAACTGATGATAACTCGTTGGCCTCAAACAAATAAGTGCTGCGGCATGTAAAACAGCATGCCCCAAACCGAGGTTGGGAGATTTGTTCTCATAAGTAAGGGTCTAGCAATTAATTGGAGTCGTTTAATAAGTGACTCTGCTGATTTTCTGGAAATTGTGCTTTTAATCGAATAATTTGAGCCAGTAATCTCGCAAACGCCAGGTTGCGAGAAGATAATAAGCACACATGTGACCATCTCGAAGATGCGTCTATCAGGACCATAAAATATCTAAAAGATCCACATGGTGGATGAATAGGTCCACATATATCACCTTGAATCCTTTCTAGGAATTCAGGGGACTCAAATCCAATCTTTACTGGTGATGGCTTTAAAATTAATGCAGCACAACAAAATTCACTAGTTTTAAGAATCTTCTGGTTCTTTAGTGAATGTCTATGAGAGTTTTCAATAATTCTCCTCATCATGGTTGTTCCCAGATGACCCAATCGGTCGTGCCAAGTTACGAATTCATTTGGGCTAGTAAACTTCTGGTTTACAGTGCCATGTGATTCAATTGCACTAATCTTGGTATAATACAACCCAGATGAAAGTGAGGGTAATTTTTCTAATATAACTTTCTTATTTAAATCATGAATTATGATACATAAATACTCATGACTTCCCTCATTCATAGTCTCAATATGATATCCATTTCGGCGAATATCTTTAAAGCTCAACAAGTTTCTTCGAGACTTGGTAGACAATAGTGCAT
>NC_029772.3:96204467-96235941 GCF_000817695.3 Arachis duranensis | reverse complement strand
GGAGCACATTCGAGGCATGGAAGGTTGAGAAAGTTTTTTCCAACATATCATGATCAGTTATTTTTTCTCTACACAATTTCATTCGTGAGGTGATTCGAAACATTGCAGAATTATATTCATTTATAGATTTAAAATCTTGTAGACGCAAGTGCATCCATTCATATCAAGCTTGAGGAAGTATCACCATTTTTTGATGGTTGTACCGTTCTTCAAGGTCTTTCCAAAGATCTGCAGGATCTTTTAATGTAAGATATTCATTTTTCAATCCTTCGTCAAGATGACGATGGAGAAAAATCATGGCTTTAGCTTTATCCTTCTGGGATGCATTATTTTCAGCCCTAATGGTATCTCCAAGATCCATTGAATCAAGATGGATTTCAGCATCTAATATCCATGATAAATAATTGTTTCCAGATATATCAAGAGCATTGAATTCAAGATGAGAGAGCTTCGACATAATGAAAATATTACCTGAGTCTTCCTAAAGATTTGATCAGAGTCTCGTGCTGATAACGTGTTGTGAAATAAATAAAAGATATATAAAATAGAGATGTATAAATAGAAGACTCTATTATTAATATAATTAGCTCAATAATAATTTATATATATATAATAATATTATATGTTGTAATGTATATATATATACAAAGATAGAAATGAGTATAAAAAGTAAATAAAGAGAGAATTGCATAAGTATATATATACAGATAGAAAGGAATATAAAAAGTAAAGAGAGATAGAATAGCATTTGCTTTTGTTTTATTATTGTTTTTCACTTGTGTATAATACTCAGAGGCTTAAGCCTATTTATATATGTACATGAGTAGCTTTTCAAGATCATATTAAATAATAGTCATCCTTGAGAAACTACACCTTATGAAAAATGGGCATCCACGTAAGGTGTGATAGTATCCTTATTACAACACTCCTCCTTGGATGACCATTTAGGATTATTGCCTCGTTAAAACCTTAATAAAGAAAAACCCAGTGGGAAAAAAACCTTAGTGAAGGAAAAAGAGTACAATATCCTTTATTTAAAATAATTAGCTCAATAATAATTTATATATATATATAATAATATTATATGTTGTAATGTGTATATATATACAAAGATAGAAAGAAGTATTAAAAATAAAGAGAGAGAGAATTGCATTTGTTTATTGTTACTATCTCAATATAATAAAGATGGTTAATATTGCTATTAATATTATATGTAAAGAGTAATAGAAAATAGAATTTAAAATACTTATAAAATAAAAGAAGAGAAAGAATTGTAATAGTAATATAAGGAGAAGGGTATTTGATTGCAACATAAAAGGGAATCGATTTCTTATTATTTGGTTGTGTTGCTGTTGTTTTTGTGTGTGTTTCTTACTGAGGTTTAACCTCTATTTATACCTGCAATGAGGTTTATTTTTCCACGTATCATTAAATGCAAGAGTTTTGGTAACATAGCATTTCAGCATGGAAAATATGAGCCACCCATGGTCATTCATTTCATACTTATCGTAACACATTATATTGGATAAATTAAGAGTGATGATTACTGCCCGAGTGCTCGTATAGTTTAGGGAACGGATCCTCTTCCGTGGAGAAAAAAATTCACACTGTCCAGTAGAAGATTCCAACCTTTAATAAAATCAACGGTCCTAATTAGGAAATGGATCTTTTTTAGTGGAGAAAAAAATTGACACTATCCAGTAAATAATCTCAACCCTTAATAAAATCAATGTTACTTTCCCAAATTTTGTAAACACTTCTTCTCTTCGATTTCACTTTTTACGAATCTATTCTCTTCTTACAGTAACAACACCAAAAAAAAGCTCTCTCTTCTCAAATTTTTTAAACTCTTATTCTTGTCTTCACTTCCACATTTCACTCGTCCTATTCTCTTCCCCAGCAGTAACAACAAGAAGAAGAACCTTCATTCCTCGTCTTCTTTCTCCTGCTTCAACAGTTTTGCGAGTACAATTTAAGGTTTGAATACCTTTTCACGTTCTTCTTTTCCTCTCTCAATCACTAAATTCCTAAATTAATAATTCTTATTAATAATAATTGGTTTAAATTTATGTGGTTGGTCATTTGAGATATAAATAGTCTTATTACCGATGTGGATGACAAAATGAAAAAAATTAGTTTTATTTTTCTTTGAATTGCAATAGTTTGTGTTTGCTATTTTACACAATTTTACTCAATTCGTTTGATTTTTTTTCTTATTTGTGTTTGCTTCTAAAAATGTTGTCTTTTTTTTTTTCAAACAAAATTATTTTTAATATTCTGTTTTTTGAATTAAGCATTTAGTGTCACTTTAAAATAAGTAAAAGAGAGCAATGAGGTTCTCGATGATATGTGTTGTAAGTTCTGCAAATCATCTTATGGTTTAATAATTTAATTTATAAAAAATTTGAGGACTTTACTTATCTGTAATGTTGGCCATTCAAGTAGTACCCTGTTTTCATTATTTAGACCTTAATCATATTTAATGGTGATGATTAATTTTGATTATATTATTTTGTTATGTAAAATACCCATTGCTTTTAATTGGTATGACAGAATCCGAGTCTGTAATTTTCAAATTCTGCAGATAATTGTCAATTTTGTAGATTATTGCCAAAACAAATGAGTTAGCGAAAATCCAATCAGTTTAAGCGAATGCTTTTGTGAAGAGTTCTACCAAAAAATTATAACACTTAATTATCCGACTCTTATACAAATTCTGATGTTGAAGATGAAAAGTATGGAAAGAAAATATCTGTTCAAAATTATAATAGGATATTGAGTACAAATTGATTTGGAGATAAATTTATTGTGCATAAATTTATTGTTCAAAGTAATTGTATATGTTCTGTAAATATCAAGGTTGCGAGAACCGAACCGGTCAATGAACTGGCCAAGTGACTGATTCAATAGTTCAATGGTCTAACCGGGATCAGACCGGGGTCGGACCGATTTTATCAAATATACATTAAAATTATTAAATATTTAAATTCAATATTTTTAAACTAATTTTAATTCAATTACAAATTTCAAATATAAGACAAAATTCAATTCTATTCAATTACAAAACATAATTGTAACACAACAAAATTCAATTCAATTACAAATTCCTAAATTAGCTGAATATAAGACCGCCAAAGTATATAATCATATTTTTTTGGAATTCTAATCAATTAGTTTCATTAACATGTTCTCATTTCAGAATCCAAACTAATCTAAAAACACATCAATAACAAAAGTAATTGAATGAGTTCGAAGAGTGTGAGACAGAGTTACCTAAAATTAAATTCAAAACCAATACAACATTTAGCAAATTGAATTCAGAATCCATACTCAGAATCACATCAACATTCAACAAATTAAATAATCCAATTTCAAATTCAGAATACAGAATCAGTTCAGAGAGCTCAAAGAGTGTGAGACAGTGTTACCTAAAAATAAATTCAGAACCAATTCAAGATTAGGCAAATTAAACCAGAATCCATACTCAGAATCACATCAATATTCAACAAATTAAATAATCCAATTTCAAATTCAGGATACAGAATCAGCTCAGCATCTTCAAAAATTGGAAAAGAGATGAACGAGGATGACAAAATGAGCTCGGAGGGTGTGACACAGTTCGTAAAATTAAATTCAGAATCAATTCAACATTCAAGTAAGTAACTGAGGAAATAACATTTGCGAAATAATTGTTATCAATTTGGGGTAAGAGTGAGAACCATATACAAGAAAATCCAATCCCCTCTGTAGTGTCACTGTTGCGGCGGATTTAGACGGAATTTCAGAAACAAATTCCATTGACTCCACCAAATTTCTGGCATTCCATAAACCCTATTCTATTGAATTATAAGTATAGTTTACCGTGACAGAGCGCAAATAGCTTGTCTTCAATTCAATAATCCTAGCAGGTTTGGTTTAACATTCAACAAATCAAATACATAATCCAACTTCAAACTCAGAAGTTGGAAAAAAGATGAATGGTGAAGACAGAATGAGCTTGGAGAGTGTGAGACAGAGTTACCTAAAATCAGAGGAGAAAAGAAGGGGTGACAGCCAAAACGGCGAGGGAGCAGCAACGACCCACGGCGAGGGGTGGAGCAACGACGACCCACGGCGAGGAGTGGAGCAACGATGACCCACGGCGAGGAGCGAAGAACAGCGACGGCGAGAGAGCTCGAAGAGGGATCTTGAGCTTGAACAAAGACAAAGAGAGAGATAGAGAGAGAGAGCGCTTGAAGACGACACCCACGGTCTGTCCCGCCGGCGGCCAAGGAAAGGAGATCAATGATGGAGAAGGTGGTGGCTAGGGCTTCTAGTAGGTGTTTCTCTGGTAGGGTTCAATTTGGGATTTGGGTGAATAGTGAGAGAGAAGGGAGAGGGGGTGCGTTTTGCTTCTGCATCTGGGCTCTTTTTTTTTTTAAGATCAAAACGACGCTGTTTTGTATCTTAATAGAGAACCGGCTCTCTAAAAAAACCGGCCCGGTTCATCCAGTTCACCGGTTAACCACCGGTTTAACCGGTTTTTAACCGTTTTTTGTAGATTGGTTTTATACATCAACCGGACCGATTAGTTGACCGGTTTTTGATTAATCCGGTCAAATCGGTCGGTCCGGTCCGATTTTCAGAACCTTGGTAAATATCACTACTCCTCTAAAGTGATTAAATCCTGCAAATACAGCCAAAGGACTACAAGCATTATAAGTACTATATGTAGTGTCAAGAGTAACCACATCACCAAAATATTCATAATCCATGATCATTTTTGCATCAGCCCAAAAAATATTCGTTATTTATTCTTTCAGATCTAACTGAATAGCATGACTGAATGATGAATTTTTTAGAGATTCTTGTTGAAAATATGCTAACAAGCTGTCTGCCTCCCCGTATGCCATGCTTTTCATTCTTTTGGTACGAAGATATTTTTTTGGTCTAAACGTGTATAACCAATATTTTCTCTTCCACCAACTTGTCTACTCATCAATTCAAATGAAGCCCGCTCTGTGATTCCTGAGTCATCTGCCATTTCAATTTCTTGAGCTTGAACCTGAGATATTTTTTGTTGACATGCTAACATGTGAGTTGTCTGTGGAAGATGCAAAGGATGATTATGCTCACTGAAAAATCATGAATCTCATATTTTTCAATGCCTTTAATATATCTGATTCCTAATTTTACATCACAATTAGTCCTTGTTTCAAGTCTAAGAATGACCGTCAAAGAATCCCTTTTGTCTGATTTACGAACACCTTCTTTGACACAGATGAACCTAAGACTTAGAATTTTTCCATTTGCATTTTTGTTAGAATATTGCTTGCGAACACCAAATTCCATCCTCCCACCATAATCAATCCAAAATTGCCATGCTTCTCCGACAATGTTAAAAGTTTTGCCCAATTTAGGTAGCCAATCAAATTCTATATCCATATTTTGGGCATTTAAGAATCGTTGCACATCCTAAAATGAAAACCATAATGAAAAGAAAAAATATTTAAAAAGTATGTTTTTTAATTGTTAACAGAAAAACTAATTTAAAGATTCAATTACAAGAACATGAACATTAAAAAACAAAAGTACTCATATAGCACGAGGCAAGCTCGATAACGCGGTCACGAAGAACGTAGTTTTTGAACCGTATCGGTTGGCAGTTTTGATTCTGATTTTCGTAAATAATCTCTGTTTGACGAACCGGACTCGATTCATGAGAGGAGAGAGATAATAGTATAATATTATCATTATATTAGTATTAGAAAATACTTGAATGATATTATAAGGTTACCTGGTCTGTTTTAGTTAAAAATAGAAAATCGGTTTAACCGGGTTTACGGCTTACTGGTGCAACTTAGCACCAGCACTCTCTGATGACTTTAGCAATGCTAAGGCCTCATTATATATGTTTTATTCTCATAATAAATATGTTACTAGTGTCATTTATGCCAGTAGCTCAGAAAATAATTTTTAGAGATGTTTTTACAAGTGTTCCGATACACCTAGTTTTAGTAGTTATACACCTGAGATATTTTAATATTATTTTAATCCATCTTCAAGCCAACCAATCACAACTCACCTTACACCCTCAAGACCTCCAAGGCTGTCTCATTTCATCATTTTGGCCGAAAATAACAAGAGAGAAAAGAGAGAAACTTTCATGAACACTTAATCTTCAAAGCTTGATTTCTTCTGAACCAAAACTCAAATCAAAACTCCGATTTCACCAAAATGATCCTCTCTTCTTCCTCTACATAACAAAAGAGAATGAGAATGAGAATGAAAGCACAAAACCTCAATGTTAAGGAGAAGAACTGTTATCTTCAAAATGAGTCTGTAATGACCTTCTATTAGCATCACAAGACATTATTAAAAATCAACTACTTAAAAAGAAGAATATAATAGAAGTTCAAAAGTTTAATTTTCCAGAAAAGATGGTGAAAAGAGAATAAGCGCGGGAAGATAATAAAAATGAAAGAAGTTGGAACGTGAGAATACTAGAAAAATAAAATAAAATTATAATTATAGTTATAATTAGGACCGTTGATTTTATTAAAAGTTGGGATCTTCTACTGGATAGTATCAATTTTTTTTTCACTAGAGAGAATCCGTTCCCTATAGTTTAACCCTTAATTGTATTTTTTTTAGAGAAACATTAAGTAATTAATATCAAATTTACTTTTATTTTTAAATCTCAAACGATAAATTAGTAATATTTACTGAGATATTAGTTAGTTTGAAAATTAAATTTAATTTAATTTAAAAATATTTTATAAAAAACTTAATTTAATAACTTATATGTAATTATATATATAATTTTTTTAATTAATAACTTTTTAGTAGTCATAAATTTCAAAATTTATGTTTTTCTAATAATTGGAGATGAAAGTTTCAAGTATTAAACTACAATTAATAAGGTAATAATTAAATAATGCCATAAATTCAAGTGGTGAAGTCATTATGATAAGAAGAGGTAAATAAATAATTATATTTTTAATATATTTTTTATAAGAGTTTTTTGTTTTTATATAAATTTTACATAAATATTTTGTTGTCTTATGTTAATTTTTTTTAAATTAATAAAAATTAAATTTTGAATTTTTAGATTATAAAAAATTCTTATATTATATTATGATATTATTTTTTTTACAAATTTAAGCTCACAAGAGAAATTATCTTAAAAGTTATCAATGGATAAAAGAATAAGGATTGAATTTATGACGATTTTTAACTTGATCACAAAAATAGATTGAATTTTAGATGTTGGAGTCTCTCCTAAAATAATTATACAAGAGATATTTTATTTTTGTCTCACAAAACCAGAATAAAATTAAGACAGAATAGAGAAGAAAAACTTGTCACTACAAGAAACACACTGAATATCGTCGGATTTAACGGCGACTATTGCCCTCGGATTTAGTGGCATTTTTGCATTAGATACAAGCAAGATTTAGTTTCTTAAATTAGTTACCGTCGGATTTTATGTTCCGACACTAAATCTTACGGTAATCATTGGCGCGAAATCTTATTTCAGTAGCGCCAACTTTACCCATGGATCTTCTGTCGGATTCGGACGCTGATATATCAATTTAATGAAACGTTGTGTTTAGGCAATTTACAGCCGTAAATTTTTGCCAATAAATTTGACGGTGAAGTTGGGGTAAAATTCAAATGTGAACCCCCTCTGCCTCACTTCTACAAACTCACTATCTCTCTTCTCTCTCGCTCCTCTCGTCTTCTCTCTTCATCCTTGAAGCTGCTAGCGTCACTGCCACCTGCTAGAGTCTCCACTGCCGCCGTCGTTGTACATTGTCACTGCTGGAGCTGTCGGTCACTGCTGGAACCGTTGGGAATGCAGTCGCTGTTTGCGTTTGTGGACGCTGTTGTCGGTGATGGTGATGTTGTTGTCGTCACTACCGCCTCCTGTCACCACTACATCTCTACCATCCTACAACTACTATCAAAGGTAATTTTGGCATAGTTCTTTTAATTTATTTTAAGATTTTTTTATGAGTTTAGGATTTTGTTAAGTAGTTTATAAAATTATTGATTAAATTAGTGTAATGAAGTTTGTTATTAGGATTTGGTATAGTCTTTTTATTATTTTCAGATTTTTTGTGATTTTAAGATTTTGTTCGGTGTTTTATCAAATTATTACTGATTAAATTAGTATAATGAAGTTTGTGATTAGGGTTTGGTTTAATTTTATTATTTTTTCAGATTTATTTGTGAGTTTAGTATTTTTTTAGGTATTTTATTATTAAATTATTGATTAAATCAATGTAATGAAATTTGCGATTAGGATCTCTTATGTTAGTTTAATGTAAATAGAAATTAAATTAAGTTAAGTTAAGTAGGGTGAGATTAAGAGTGCTTGAGCTCTTGGAAGATTTTGCTTAGTTTGTTGAATTAGTTTCTCCTTACGAATTTAATCAGTTTTCTTTTTTATAGGAAGGTACTATTTTTCTGAGATCAATTGGAGTTTCCTTCTTTCATATTCTATGCATCCGTGTTCTAGGTAGGTTTTCTATCTCTAAATATAATCAAGGGTTAAGTACGATTTTGGTCCCTAAGGTATAGCTCGAAATTTTTTTCGTCCACAACCTTTTTTTGCATACAAAATTGTCCATAAAATTTAACTTGGTTATAAAATCATCATTACTTTAGGGACCAAAATCGTACGAAGGTAGCAGCGGAAGTAGAGGCAAAAGTGGATCGTGGATAGCTTCTTCTTCTTCTTCTCTTTTCCCTTCTTCTTCGTCCTTTTCTCTTTCACAAGAGTAGAAACACTCTCTTTCTCTTTTTTTTATTTTATAACTTTTTGGTTATAGGTAATTTAGTTTAAAATATTAATATTTAAGTAAAAAGGACCATTTTAAAACTTAGTTTTAAACCTTAGAGATGATTTTGTTGCAAAAAAAGGTTGGGGACGAAAAAAATTTTCAAGCTATACCTTAAGGACCAAAATTGTATTTAACCCTATAATCAATTGTTTAAATTTTATGCCAAACTTACTTTTCTTAGGATAGCATTTTAGGACGAAAGTGGGAGAAGGTCGCGTAAAGGCGCCTTCTTAAAACCCTTGTTTGTTGAAAAATTGTGGAGTCATAGGTTGTGCACTAGAATAGTAAGGATTTGATATGTTATTAAATTCATGTTTGTTCTAATTTACGTCTGCATGCCTTTTGTCTGTGAAAACTGTTACATTTATTTGGTGAATATTTCTGAATTTAGAAAAAATTCTGCTAAATTTTGTTTAAATTATTTAAAACATGTTTGGTTTGTGAAAAAATGATAATCGAATTTGGTTAGAGATTCTAATTATAGGAAATGTCCTGCTAAATTTTCTAAAAATTTTAATAAATTGTGTTGTAGGATGAATTCTAGGGTGTTTGTTGAAATATGATTCCAAGTCATCATATGTGGATGTATGATAGGAATAACAATGGATGGAAGGTTTAAAACCTGAATTATTTGAGGGAGTTGATACATTTGTTGCTTATCTCTTTAACATAAAACCATTTAGGTCTTAAGGGGTATCTAGATGTCCGTGTTATAAGTGTTGGCTGACTAAGTAAAGAAGTTAGTTTTAAAATTGGGTCTAAATTCGATAAAAAGTAATTGTTATTTTGTTTTTGACGTTTTGTGTTTAAATTTTAAGTTTGTACTTAAATAAATTTATAAGCCTTTGATTGATGACAATTTGTAATGTTTTAAATTTAGTAGACATCTTAAAATTTATATTAGACTAAAATTATATTTTAAGATATTTATTTATTATTTTATTATAACAGTTTTTTAGTTGAACTACATTGAATCGATTAAACTAATAAATCAATAAATCAATCTAATTAAAACGGTTCAATAATCAATCTAATTTTCAGAACCTTAGGTTTACCAGAACACTACTATTAGGTAGCGTTTATTTTGCAGTACTGGGACAGAGACTGAGAGACTAAGACACAGTATTATGTTTGTTGGCTCAAAGACTGGTACTAAAATTTCTGTCTCTGTTCCCAAAATTTCAGTATTTCAGTGCCTCCAAAATGTAAGGACACAGGGGACTAATATTTTTAGAAACAGAGACTGAAACTTTAATAATATTTTATACCTAAAATACTCTTATTTTAATTAATTAATTCCAATTTTATCCTTTATGCAAATTAAATTAGAGTTTTATTCTTGTTTCAATTTTTGTCTCTCACTTGGCACCAAACAGAATACTAAAACTTATTTCAGTCTCTGTCTTTTAATTTCTGTCTCTCAGTCTCAGTCTTTAGTATCTGTTTCTCCACCAAACGCTACCTAAACGGATCAGATTTATGAGTCTGGCAACCCAAAATACCGTGGAGCCCTTAGCTCCGTAGTAGGCCCAAGGTCGAAAACCTCCTATCAACTCAGCACAATTTTATCATATTTTTAAATTCTTAAGATTCCTCATATTTTAACTAACTAGAAGATAAGATAGATGACCAAACTTATATAAAGGAGAGCCAAGTACGTTTTTGGCACACACTTATTTCTATAAATCCTATTTCTCATATTCATTCTGATTTAAATGTTAAGAGTGTTTTTGCAAGTCATTCTAAACTGAAAATCATAAAACTTATCAATTCAAAAAATATCAAATCTTAATATTTCAGATTGGTCACAAACAACTACTAAATACAATATTTTTTTTGTCTTTTTGTACTATGTGATCTGGTGTATTAAACGTACTTAATTTAGTTATATAAATTTCATAAATAATTGTTACAAATTTATCTATTAAAATAGAAACAAGGAACATAAAAAATGTTTTAATCAAGAAATAATACACTTACATAATAATATCATTAGTGGCGGAGTTTAACTAGGGCAATGAGACTATAGTCTCCCCCAAATGTTTTATAAAAAAAATTAATAGTAGCTTTTTAAAAAAATAAAGAGTAGTTCAGATATTTTACTTCTCATTCTAAAATTAGGTATTTTTATTTATTTAATTTAATATTATTTTATATATCATTTTAATATTTATCCTTCTAATTTTTTTACATATTTTACAGGATATATATTCAAATTTTTATACAAAATAATGATAAAAAATAAAAAAATTCATGTATTTTTTAAGAAGAAGACTAATATTTAAGAAGAAGAACATATAACTTCTATAATATCAACACATATAAATAGTTCTTCTACTTTAATGAATCACAAAAAAAGTAAAATACAACTTTTAAAAATTTAAAGAATTGTATTAAATGAATTTGACCTTAAATTTTTATATTAAATTTTTTGACTCCAAAATTTTATTTCAAGTTCCGCCACTAAATATCACTGTATTACTCCAAACCTGTTGATCCAAATAGACCAAGGAAGACTTGTTTTGACTTTGGTTGGTCAATATCCTTGCTTCGACTCTACTAACATTACAAGCAAGAAAAGGAAAGATCTGCATGGAATCCACTTGCTTCTTGACTAGCCATACAACAATCCGAGGTGACAGAGCACATATTGGATTTTGCTTCTTAATGTGTGGTCCTATTAATAATGACAAGTTTTTGGACTTTAAAACCCAATCAAAAATATATTTATCATCCTCAAAATAATGTTAGTGTTTCCTAAACTCAACGTACTTATATTTTTAACAATATATATAAGAGTAATTTGATAATGGTTTTGTTGAATTAAGGAAAATATAATAATAATATAAAAGGGAAAAATTAGAAATGAACATTTTTTTGCTAATAATATATATTTTTTTCTTAAGTTTCTTTCTTCTTAATTTTTGTTTAACTAATACTTTGTTGATTGATTGTTAGTTGAAAAAATTAGTTCTATGATAAATTTGAATATATAATTAAGAAGATCAAGACACACTAGGTGAAGTTATTATAGCATGAACCCAAAATATCGTTTCTATATTGTTTATTCCCGTTGCCTCTAAAAATTGCTTGTCTCTTAGGCGTTAGGTGAGTGAACTGCTCTAATTGATTTCTCGATAAATAATAATTATTTTAGGTCAATTGGTATTTGATTTACAATTTTGGTTGACTCGCTTGATACAGTTTGAAACTGGCATCTGAAGATTTTGATTATGAGACAAAATATTATATGTTGTTTAAATTGAGTTATGATACAATAGTTACATAATTGGACTATATATATTGTCTGAATAAATATAAAAACACATGAACAAAAGAAGAAAAAGGTAAGAAATAGACTGAATTCAATTCTTTTACGAAGTTCTTAACACTATTCAAAGATAGTAATATACACTGATTTTAGATTTAGAATGTCTGTGACAGTGACAGACATTTACACTACTGTGTTATATAATATCGAAGGTGTTGCTTTCAGACCAGACGTACCTAACTACCTATACCTTGATGGAGCTAATAAGGTGTACCCATGCTTATGAAAATTGGATCAGACCGGTCGACCGATTAGACCGGTCTGATCATGAACCAGTGACATCAACAGTTTGATTCATCATTTGAAACTGTTCATTTTAAAACCGAATGTGAACCATTGAACCGGTCAAACTGAAATTAAAATCGGTTGGTTTTATTAAAATGACCGGATTAATAGTTAAATTAGTTCTTGAAAGAAAAGGTATTCTTCAAATTCATCATTGAATGATTTTTTCAATCAAATTGATCCTTCCAAAATTGCGAATTAATCATATTTGTCATACAGTCACTCTAATAATAATTTTCTTCAAAGATTGATGTTGTAACTATTAACTTATCTTTCAAGAATTAATTTAACTATTAACTCTAAAATGACCCGTTTCAATAAGCTTTTAAAAAAAAGGGAAAGAAATATGCTAGCCTTGTGCCCCAGCCCCAACCTCCAGCCCCTTCCTTCAGATTTGAGATATCAAAAAGCAACAAATATGAGCTACCCGCAACCCTAGCCTCCATCACCGTTGTCGCAAGGAGTGAGCCATTGTCGCCGTCCATTGCACTTGGGCTTCTCTCTTTATCCTATCGGCGTTCTCCAAGTCTCCAACCCCTGATCGCTCTCAAACTCACCAATTGCAGGCGCGCAACTTCTTCCTCGAGCGTCCGTCGTCTTCGTCTGCTCGTCGTCGTCTTTGTCTGCTGACTCTACTCACTGTCATGTTCGTTGTCTCAGACCTCTTAATCAAGCCAGAAGTTAGGGGCCAGAAAGCATTGATTTCCAGGTCTATTATACGTTATTTCACCGATGCAAGTGCCGAGTTGTTTTGAGTCTCAGAATGGAGTCTAATACACTAGACAAGAAAGGGAGAAATTGGGCCGACGAAAGAATACCGCCCGTCCAATTTCTTCGTCCGATTTTATTTTACTTTTTATAGATATTTTGTTTCTAAGTAGTTTGACTTGGGGCGGTGGTGATTTAGTAGCAGTGGGGGGCAAGGTTGTTTTGTTACCTATTCCATTAGGAACTGCAGATTTTTTGGTCCATCACATTCATGCATTTACAATTTATGTAACAGTATTGATACTCCTAAAAGGTGTTCTATTTGCTCGTAGCTGGGTGCTTAGGTATCCACCATAACTCTTTCCTCGTTTGAACATCGCCCTTAACTTGAGAGAAGTAGCAACCGTGGACCTAGCTGACAGAAGAAGGGGACTAATTACGACAGGAAAGAGGGAACACTGAAGGTCAATGCTCACTGCTCACTTGTTTGTTTTTTTATTATTTTTTTAATGTTCTATTCGAAAATCAAATTACACGATGATTAATTAATTATTGAATGTTTTGTGATTTTATTGATTGATTAATTGATTATTGATTAGTTCTGGCTATTCTACTGTACTGTTGCATTATTGTGTTGATATTTTGTGATTTTTTGCGTAGTGATATACTGCTGAATACTGAATTACTGCTATTTTGTATGTGTTTGTATTTGTGTTTTATTGTTTTGTTACTTAATTATACTTAGATGGTAACTGTCTTCATGATTTATTGATTTCAGTTATGCAGAATTTTGTGATTTTCTTGCAATTTACATAGTGATGTGCTACTAGAGATTGAATTGTTCTTTTGTGTTTGTGTTTTATTATTTTGTGACTTAATTATGCTTAGATGGTGACTGTTTTCATGATTTATTGATTATTTCAGTTATGTAAAATTGTGATTTTTTTTCTTAGTGATGTGCTGTTGGAAATTAAATTTGTGTTTGTGTTTTACTATTTTTATGACTTAATTATGCTTAGATGATAACTGTCTTCATGGTTTATTGATTTTAGTTATATAATAATGTTCTGTAATTTTTTTGCGTAGTAATATGCTGCTGAAAATTGAATTGTTGTTTTGTTTTTAACTTTTTGTATTTAAATTTTGAATTTGTACTTAAATAAGTTCATAAACTTTTAATTGATGATATTTTATATAATATTTTAAATTTAAAAAACATCTTAAAATTTATATTAGACTAAAATTATATTTTAAAATATTTATTATATTTTATTTATTATTTTATTATAACGATTTTTTCAGTTGAACCGTATTAAATTGATTAGACTAATAAATCAATGATACAATAACTAGAATAGTTTCGATGACCAATCTAATTTTTAAAACCTTAGCTTTACCAAAATACTACTATTACGGATCCGATTTCCGAGACTGACAACCCAAAGCGCTGTGGAGCCCTTAGCTTCATAGCAGGCCCAAGGTCTAAAACCTCCTGCCAATTCAGCACAATTTTAACCGATTTTTTAATTCTTAAGATTTCTCCTATTCTAATTTCTAACCAACTGGAAGATAAGATAGAGGACAAAACCTTTATAAAAAGGAGCTAAGTTGTTTTTTAGCACAACTTTATTTCTAAAAATCCTTTTTCTCATATTTATTTTGACTTAAACGCTAGAGTATTTTTGTTAATTATTCAGAATCGAAAATCATAAAACTTATCAATTTAGAGAATATCGAATCTTAATATTTCAGATGAGTCACAAATAACTATTAAATATAATATTTTTTTGTCTTTTTTTTATTATGTGATCTGTTGTATTAAACGTACTTAATTTAGTTATATAAAATTCATAAATAATTGTTACAAATTTATATATTAGAAAAAGAGACAAGGGAACATAAAAAAATGTTTTAATCAAGAAATAATACACTAACATAATAATATCACTATATTACTCCAAACCTTTTGATCCAAATAGACCAAGGAAGACTTGTTTTGATTTTAGTTGGTCAATATCCTTTCTTCGACTCTACTAAGTACTAACATTATAAGCAGGAAAAGGAAAGATCTGCATGGAATCCACTTGCTAGTTGCTTCTTGACTAGCCATACAACAATCCAACGTGACAGAGCACATATTGGATTTTGCATCTTAATGTGATGTGTGGTCCTATTAATAATGAAAATTTGGCACACAATAATTAAGGTGTTGTCTTACAGCATCTCAACCGTTTAAGTTCATCAATCAGAGCCGTCAAATTATTGTAAGACGATCCACCTTCTTGAACGGCAACTCGAGCCTTCTTCCCAAACTCCTTTGTGCGCCCTCTGATTTCTTGAGCTTCATCGCCACCGTCCATCAACCTCCTGAGGGCCCTCTCAATGTCTTCTCTTCCAACCAACTTCTCTCTCTCCCCAAACCCAACAGTCCCCCACTCATCCGCCCCAACCTCCACGCCGATTCCACGCACATCACTTACCAGCTTCTCATTATAGAATTGTTCACCATGCACCGGCCACGTTATCATTGGCACCCCAGCACTAACGGCTTCCACGGTGGAATTCCACCCACAATGGGTAACAAACGCTCCTACAGCAGGGTGTTCCAATATCAGAACCTGCGGGGCCCACCCTCTTATAATCATTCCCTTCTTTGAATTCCTTTCCTCAAACCCCTTTGGCAGCCACTTCTGTTTCTCTTCCTCTTCCTCATTCTCCTTTCCCTTCTTCTCCGGCACCACCCACACGAACTCGCAACCCGATGCTTCCACCGCGCATGCTATCTCGTAAAGCTGGTTATCCGGGAAGTAGCAGAGACTCCCAAAGCATATGTAAACCACCGAATTTTGTTTCTTGGAATCGAGCCAGCTCATACACTTGTGAGCGCTCAACACGCTCTTCTGTCCTCTCTGCGCTTTTTCTTCAACGGTTCTGTGAAGAAGACACGCAGGTCCAAGATGCCATGCCTTGTGTCCCGTTGTTCTCTCGTAGTACTGGATGTACTCTTCTCCGTCGAGCTCTGCGAAGTTGTTGACTATTAGTCCATTGCTTCTGAGCTCTATCTCTATCATCGCATCCAACACCTCTTTTATGTTCGTTGGCGGCGCTGTTTTTAGAGTGACAGGGTGAGGAAGACCGTGGAGGAGAAACGGTGGAGAAGCATCGAGAGGAATAGGATGAGCTTTCAGTGATTCAATGGCGCAGAGGGTAAAGAGGCAGAAGCCATTGAAGGCAAACCTTGGGATGCGAAGCTTGTTAGCCAAGTCGTCCACCCACGGGAACATGAAGTCGCCGACGATGCAATCCGGTGGGTGGTTCCCCACGAAGTCCTCAATAGGGTCGCGGAGCATGGTGGTGGCTTGGTAGACCTTGTAGAGGTTGACCATGTCGGTTACGGTGGAGAGGCTCTCAAGGCCGTCGGGAAGGCCTACCTCTTGGGAAGGGAAGTGGACGGTGTGGACGGCGAAGTTGGGGTGGTGAGGAATGGAATTGCGGATGATTTGGGAGTTGGCAGGGGTGGTGATGATGGTCACGTGATGTCCACGTGAGGCAAAGAGTCTTGCTATGTCGCAGTGAGGGATCATGTGACCGGCGGCCAGGAAGGGGATGAAGTAGATTTTGAGTGGCTGCTCTTCTTCCATTATTTTCGCTACGGGAAACTTCTTCCAAGCTCTCTTAGTTTCTGGTTCTTTTTTCAATTTCGCTTTCCCTTCAACTTCAAGTCGAAGCAACCTTGATGCTTAACAATTAACATATATACCATATGGATTATGGAGGATGACGTTTTTATCGAGATTGGAAAATTTTATATTCTCAATTATTTCCTATGATTAGTATAAGATTTCATATATCTATATATTTTTGTTCAACATCATTTAGGGTACAGCATTTCGGTGTTCATTATTATTGTTGAATAATTTTATAACAAAGTAATGTGTAGTAAAAAGGAGGGTTACGAAGTCAATAAATTTTGTAATTTATAGTATTTAATTAGTTATTATTAATATTTTTAATAATGCGACATTATCTCTAATAATATAAAATTGTTTATTTTTTTTTACTGCTGGTTACATCAACTTTTTCATGTAATAAATTTGGCCTTCGTATTTTTTAAATCTACATCTCAAATTTACATTTCTACCTTGTTGTTTTCTATTTTTATATTTTGGAAGTTAACAGAAAGACAAAATGCATCATTATTCATAGCCTTTAATAAGCAACATAATATAGTGTTAATTATTTTACTAATTACTATTATTTTCTACAGACAGCAGAATCTGAGAAAAACAAAAGCAACAGCATAAGTTTGAAAAATGTGTTGTGTTCAACGCCCGTCACAAAGCATGACAATTTTGAATGTGAAAAGACAGAGCAAATTAAAACGTATCAATTTTAAAGTTGGTCTGTCGGGGATTACAAGAATGATTATTCTAATTGCCTAATTGGTAACGAAGATTTCTCAGAAGTAAATTAAAGTGTAGCATCCTAAAATTGTTAAATTAAAGTGTAGCATGCAGCTAACAACAATATTAGTGTTGAGGTCGGCTAATTCAGCTAACATAAGACTTTATTAAGTCGGAAATTTAATACAATCAGTTATTCAGTTTTTTTGTTTATAGTTTAAAAAAAATGAATGGCTACTATGCATAGATTATTAAAGGTTTAATTATTATGTTACTTTCTATAGTTTTGTTAAATTTTTAATTAAATTTTTGTATTTTTTTAATTAAATTTTTATATCAAATTTTTTTTAATTGGATACTTACATTTTTTTATTTGAATATTTACACTAAATATCTTTTTTTAGTTAAATTTTTATAAAATTAAGTTAATTACTGTCAAAAGAGACCTAATTAAAAAAAAGTTAGTGTAAAAATTTAATTAAAAAATATAAAAATTTAATTAAAAATTTCGCAAAATTATAAAAACGAACAGAGTAATCAAACTATTATTAAATTAACTTTCGATTCTCATCTTTTACATGAGCGTATATGTTTGACATCCAATTGGCGGCAAAGAGTTGAAGCACGGTTTAATTTGAAGCATATGTCTCCCTCGGCGGCACTTAAGTAATTATTTGTTTAATTATACGACGGAAACAATATTTTACCATCCATGGATAATACAAATCGTTAACAAAAAGTAAAGCTAGCGCGGTTCCAGTGAATCAAAATATTATAATCAAGTTACAAACATGCTTGTGTACTCACTTAGCTTGGATAAGAGCGAGAAAAACAAGTCATAAAATTCAAATTAAATTACAAGAGGGTGTTACATTACTGTTTGACATATTTTTAGTAAATTTCATTAGTTTGATATTTTAATAGTCTGAGAGTAAAATTTATTCCTGTTGTGAGTACTAATTTTTAAAAGGAAAAGTATGAGGAGCTAATAGACGATGAAGGTTTAGGGAGTATTAGAGATATAACTATTAGTGTTATTTTTTTCTATTAGTTGAAGTTTTGGGATGAGTGGTATCATGACATGGTATTAAAATTTTAGATCCAAAAGGTTAAAAATTCAATCATTGGTGAACTCAAAAATTAGTTTAATATTTTGAGAAGATATTTATTATCTTTAGTACTCGGATGGTTATTCTAGATAGTATTCTCCCTAACAGGACTCTTTTTAAAAATACATCAAAGATTTTATCAAATGACTTTAAAATAAAAAATAAAATACTGAATCTTAAAAAAAATTAAACTTGTTGAAAAGATAAATTTGCAAAAAATATAAAGATTACAAAAAGTTTTAAATGAAAAGTAAAGATAACGAAAGAAAACCTATAATAAAAAACTCTAAATAGACTTATAAATTCACTGAAAATGTAAGTGTGCAAGAATTTTTTTGATAAGAGATTCCAACTCCTGTTTTTTCAATTAGCTTTACTTATTAATTTCTTTATTTCTTTAATTACTTCACTTTTTTCAATGAATCTTCATCAATTGAAGTTCACCCTTTTGTTCGATACGCCATCTTCGATAAACTCTATAGAACAAATTCTTACTTCAAAGCTTAAAACTTATTTATTTTTGACTAACAATTACAATTTACGAATTTCAATTTTGCAAACAAGTGACTGAACGAGTATATTGATATAAATGTTTTGTTTAATTTCCACGAAGTTAAAAAAGATGCTTGCTTTCTTTGTGTTCCTGATGTTAACATGATGTATAAGACTAGTAAAATTGTAAATATATAATCTTATTGGACACATTTCAAGTACTCCAGGGAGTATCGGTACACCAGTTGTTTTAATTGTTGATTTTAATTAATATATATTATATATATTTTTTATAATTTAGCTCAACGGCTAAAATAATTGGTGCACCGATATTCCTGGTGCACTTGAAATGCTTCCAATCTTATTACTTGCTATATGTCAATGTCATGCCTATGCTAATCCATTCAATTTGGTGTTTGGTGTTTAGTATTTGTCATCTCTTCCAGTATCATATCATTCCATTATTTCATACCAGGAAAAAAAACTGTGCACTACTGCAAGTTGGCCCATTATTAAAATTTCAGATTGAAATACTGTATATTATATATCTTTTGAAATTATATTCCATGTGTTACTAACCCGGTCGGGTCAAATTGCTCATCATATATTTTTCCCATTTTTAAATTTGGATCACGCATGCTCCGCGACCGTATTTCCTTTTTTGGTCGTACAACATGCTCACTCACACATAAGACTGGAAGTGAATTAAATTAGCTCATGAGCTAATCGAATTCGATTCGTTAAGAACTTGTTCGATAGGTTGGGTACCGGACGGTTCGGAAGGATCCTTGGGTTGATAGATGGGGTGTAGTCTGGAACCAGATTATGAGAGCGAAGCTGGAGTAGCTGATGTTCCAAGCTCTCGATGTGAAGGGGGGGTGTCACCTGCAAAGACACTTCGACGCTCAAGTTAGTCAAAGGTGCAGGCGAAAAAGAGAGTAAGGTAGTGTGTGTCGTACCTTGGGGAAGGGCAGAACTTTCCCCATATATACCTTGTCAAAGGTGGGCCCATCAAGGACAGGCCCACCTGCCTTGATGCTTCCTTTACACAGTTGCAACGCAGCTATCAGGGACGTGTGTCTGGGTCGGAGATCGAGCATCTCGTCCCGAACTGTCCGGGTCGGGTGGTATTCGGGTCGGCCCAAACCGCTGGTGGTTTGGGTCAGGCCGTAACAATGCCCCCAACGCGCTAACAATGATCATGAAGGAGGTTGTAGCGCGTTATCTCTGATTCCATGTGTTGTCGCCAGGTCGGCCACCCGTGGAGGGGACGTGCCTCTTGTGAGCGTGTCTGTTTGTTGCTGAGGTGACCGTTTGTCGCTTCGTTCCTCGTGCGGAGCATTAAATGCTCATAATGGGTTGGAAAACCCTGTACGCAAAGATCATTTTGCCCCCAGCACTTTCGCGCTCCCTTTACGGCAGTTTTAAACAGTTTTTGTATTGGTTTTTATTTCTCACTCTTGCTTCTCACATCTCCTCCTTCTGCATTCCTTAACATCCAAAGTCTCATTCCAGTATTCATGCGCATCTCTTTCTTTTCCAAGTTTTCGCAGTCAATCCAGGTAAACATTGATCCCTTCTGTCTTCTGCTTCAATGCTTTCTTACCTTTACTGTTCCCTTCCCTGTATGTTTGCTGTATGTGCTTGCTGCTTGCTGTTTGTTTGGTTTTTGTAGGATAGATACCTTTTTAATGTTAAGTAGGTGCGTTAGGGGGGTTACCATTTCGGGATAGGCTTTGTTTGGGTTTAACTTCAAGCATGCTTAGTTTGAGTTGTAGAATAGGCTAAGTGTAGTTTCTGGGTTTTTTCGAGCTCCCGACCTCATAGACTAATCGGGTGGTGCCCCCACTGTAGGTATGGCTCGTATTGTCGCCGGGGCTTCTACCTCCGACGCGGGTTATGACCCGTATGCTTGGGTGGTTTCCGACCTCAGGGACTCCCCGAACCAAATGGGTGAGGAGGAGCTCACCGAGTTCCGTCAGGTCGAGTACCTATGTGGGGTTACTGACGAGGAGGCCAATTATGACATTTACGTTCCTGCTCCTCATGAGCGGTTATACGAGCTCAACTTTCATGCCCCCCGGGTTGCCGACTGGATTTGGTTTTATAAAGCCATGTTCACCCAGGTGGGGGTTCGCATCCCATTTTCTACCTTTCAAATGGGGCTTCTTGGTCGGATCTATGTGGCGCCATCGCAGCTGCACCCGAACAGTTGGGCTTCAATCCGTTGTTTCGAGATGGTGTGCGAGTATTTGGAGCTGCCAGTGTCCGTCGACTTCTTTCTTTACTTCTTCAACCTTACGAACCCTTCTAAGGAAAGGAAGGCGAAGAAGGGGTTTATGTCCTTTCGATCCGCTCAAGGGAGGAGGATATTCGGCTTGTTTGAGGAATCTTACCATAGGTTCAAGGACAAGTATTTTAAGGTTCGACCGGTTAAGGGTCGTCACCCTTTTTGGTTATCGTTGGAGGGAGAACGCCTCATCCCGACATATTAGAGTTTCAGGGCGAGATCCAATGCTTTTATCAAGGTTACTTACAAGGGGATGTCGGCTGTGGACCGAAAAATAGCAGACGTATTATAGGCTGTTTTTGGGAGAAACCATGTGAATCCCCACCTACTCATGGGTAACCGGGAGGTCGCCCGGGATTATATTCGCGAGTCGTCTACGTCGCATTATTTTTTTTATGGTTGCTTGTTTTGCCTATGCTGATTACTGATTAACTTGTTCATTTCTTGTTTGCAGTGAGGATGTCTGTCAAAGTGACCGATCTCGAGAACTTGTTCAAGACTTTTTTGGAGGAAGATGTTGGAGAGAAGGCCGAGGAGCAACCAGTGGTGCCTCCCGGGAAAGAGGGGGAGCAAGCGGCGCCCACTCCTCCTGACGTCGTTATGTCAGATAAGCTTGTCAGTGCGACGCGTGATTCCTCTGTTCTTGAGGAAGTGGCGGGTACCAGGCACTTCTCTTCTGCTCATGAGGCTGAGGATGAGGAGTTGAGGGTCATTTCGACGCCTAAGAGACAAAGGTCGCATTCTAGCCCAGAAGGGGTCCTTACCGTGATGGAAAGGAACTTCGATGTCGGGACGTTTATAGACTCCCAACTACTTCCCGGCACGGAGGAACATTTTCACGGTACCGACCTTTTGGGACAAGCACGATGAATGTATCGCAATCTCCTTCGCGGCGCAGCCATAGCCCGGAAAGCTGAGTTCGAGTTGTCGGGAATGGCGTCATTGCGTCGGAAGCTCGAGTCTGCCGTCACAGCCAATAATAAATTCAAAGTTCAAGTTGAATCACTCCAAGGGCAGCTATCCGAGGCGAAGGAGAAGCTTAAAACTGCCGAGGAGAAGGCCACGATTGCTGAGGAAAAGTTGAAGGTTGATGATGCCTCCGTGTCTCACTTGACTGAGCGGGAGATGACCCTGGAGAGTCAGCTGAGTGCCGCGCAAGGTCGAGTGGTCGCCCTGGAGAAAGAACGGGATACGACTGTTGCGGTTGCTAAGACTGCTCGGGATGAGGCTGAGGAAATCAAGAAGAAGCATAAGGAGGTTAGAGAGCAAGGAAAAAGTGCGATCTTCATGATCGAAGAGGCTCTCAAGGCTCAGGTAAAGATCGTTGCTCCGGATTTCGACACATCAGCAATCGGCGTTTTTAAGATGATTAAGGACGGCAAGATTGTCGACATGCCGAGGAAGTGATCTCTTGTACCTTATGCTTTTTGTGGGTTTGTTGTACTGCTTTTTGAAACTTTGTCATACTTTATTAGCCGTTTGATCGGTTTGTGGATATATTTTCCGTTTATATAGTATGTTGCTTCCGTTTGCCCGTTGCTCGTTTGTTCGTTTTACCGTTACATTGGTATCTTTGGCGAGGTCGCGTTGTGCCTTTATTATTATCGGGGCCGTTTATTATAGCTTTCTAGCTTGTTTGGCTCCCGGGATGATCAATCCCGGGGTGCCATGTTGTTGTCCCGCTTATTGTTCGTTATGAGGGACGTGTTGTCGTCAGGTGCACAATTGAGTAAAAATGGAAGAATAGATTTGTTAAGTAAACATTAATCGGCATTTAAATAGAGATATAGTCATGGTAAGTGCTTAAACGGTAGTGAATCACTAAACTCGTCGAGCCGCCAAGTCGGCGTGCTCGAGCTAGGAGTAAAACCTTCTCAAGTTACCTATATTCCAAGTTCTCGGTATATCCCTACCGTCGAGCTTTTCCAACTTGTATGCACCTTTGCCGAGCACCTCTTTGACCCTATAGGGTCCTTCCCAATTCGCCGCGAGTTTTCCTTCCCCTTGTGTCGTAAGCCCTATGTCGTTGCGTCGCAGGACCATGTCGTCTTTTTCAAACTCCCTTTTGAGCAATTTGGCGTTATAACGCAGGGCTATTCTTTGCTTTAGCGCTACTTCTGTCAAGTGGGCCATCTCCCTTGCCTCCTCTAACAGGTCTTTCTCCACCGCTTCTTCTACTCCCTTCAGAAGTAGTCGCAGGCTCGACTCGCCAATTTCTACGAGTATCATTGCATCAACTTCATACGTCTGGCGAAAGGGAATTTCTCCCGTGGTGGATTGCTCGGTCGTACGGTAAGACCAAATAACTGAGGCGAGTTCGTCAGCCCATGCGCCTTTCCTATCACCCAGCCGCTTTTTTAAGCCCTGTAAGATCACCCTATTTGCGGACTCGACCTGTCCATTTGTTTGGGGGTGCTCTACTGAAGAGAACTTCTGTTTTATACCCAGGCCGTTGAGGAATTCTATGAACTTCTTGTCTGTGAACTGCGTTCCGTTGTCTGAGATGACGACTTCTGGGATGCCGAATCGAGTTATCACCTATCTCCACATGAACTTTCTGCAATTGGCTGAGGATATGCTGGCTAGCGCTTCGGCCTCTATCCACTTGGTGTAGTAGTCGATGGCGACTATGAGGTATTTAACTTGTTCCTGGCCCACTGGGAAGGGACCGAGGAGGTCGACTCCCCACTGGGCGAAAGGTCGGGAGGTCGTGATTAGGTTTAGCTCGGAAGCTGGTGATTTGTGAAAATTGGCATTCTCTTGACACATGGCGCATTTCTTCACAAACTCCTTGGAGTCTTTCATCATTGACGCCCAGTAATATCCAGCTCGGATGAGCTTCCTTGCTAGGGCTTTGCCCCCGATATGGTGGCCGCAGCACCCTTCATGGACTTCCCTGAGTACGTAATCCGTTTGCTCGGGATGTAAGCACTTCAATAAGGACTGACTGAGTCCCTTTTCGAACAGTTGTCTCTGTGTGGTTGTGTATTTGGCTGCCTCTCTTCTCAACGCTTTAGCTACTTTCTCTTCGTCAGGGAGTCTGCCGCTTTCGAGGAAATCGACGATTGGATCCAACCAGGAGAGGTTTGCCTTTGTCAGGTGGAGGGTAACTTCCGGTTCTTTTAACATGCCTTGGATGAGAGATCGGTTGCCTACTCCTAGTTGTGCTTGCTAACTTGGATAGGAGATCCGCCCGTGTGTTCTTTTCCCTTGGGACGTGTTGGATCGTGACTTCTTCGAACTGGTTACTCAATTCTCTGACTTTTTCCAAGTACTTTTGCAACAGCGAGTCTCTGGCTTGGTAGCTCCCATTTACTTGCGAGGTGACGACATGCGAGTCATTGCACACCTCAAGCTTTGTCGCCCCGACTTCACGAGCTAGGGTTAGGCCTCCCAAGAGGGCCTCGTATTCTGCTTGGTTGTTTGATACTGGGAACTCGAATTTAATCGATTGCTCGTATACGACCCCGGCAGGACTTTCCAAGATCACCCCAGCTCCTCCGGACTTTTGGTTGGAGGCTCCGTCCACGTGGAGTCTCCACCGTGTGCCCGGTTCTTCGGTGGGGTCCCCCGTTACTTCTACTAGAAAGTCGGCCATTGCCTGTGCCTTGATTGCATGCCGGGGCTCATACCGCAAGTCGTATTGGGAGAGTTTGATGGCCCAAGTCATCATCCTTCCCGTTAGGTCGGGTTTTTGAAGTACTTGGCGGATTCCTTGATCTGTTCTCACAACGATTTGGTGGCCTTGGAAGTATTGCTTTAGTTTGCGGGAAGAGGTCAAGAGTGCCAGTGCCAGTTTCTCTAGTTTGCTATACCTCGTTTCTGCTTCCTGTAGCGCTCTACTCACGAAGTAGATTGGCTGTTGGGTCCTTGCTTCTTCCCGTACTAAGACTGCTGCGAGCGCTCCTTCCTTTATGGCCAGGTATAGGTAAAGCGGTTCCCCGTTTTTGGGCCTCCCGAGTACGAGGGGTGCTGCTAGGATCTCTTTGAAGTGTTGGAATGCTTCTTCGCACGCAGGGGTCTATTTGAACGCCATTCCTTTCCTCATTAGATTGAAAAAAGGGAGGGCTTTTTCTGCCGATGCTCCGAGGAAACAGGATAGCGCGATGAGTCTTCCTGCCAACCTCTAG
The DNA here is from genome assembly GCF_000817695.3 of Arachis duranensis. Classification (NCBI taxonomy): domain Eukaryota; kingdom Viridiplantae; phylum Streptophyta; class Magnoliopsida; order Fabales; family Fabaceae; genus Arachis; species Arachis duranensis. The sequence continues at coordinate 96,210,365 of NC_029772.3, read as the reverse complement.
ACGTCTTTGATACATCCTGGGCTTTTCATTTGTAGTATTGTTTGGCATTTTTCAGGAGTGGCTTCAACCCCCTTTGAGTGATCATGAACCCCAGGAATTTTCCGGCCTCTATGGCAAAGGCACATTTGAGCGGGTTAAGCCTCATGTCGTTTTGTCGAAGGGACGCGAACACGTTTCTCAAGTCGCCCAGGAGATCCTCTGCTCGGGTGGTCTTAGCAAGGATGTCGTCTACATAGACTTCTACTGTCTTACCTATGAGATCGCTGAATATCTTGTTCATTAGTCTCTGGTATGTGGCCCCCGCGTTTTTCAAGCCGAAGGGCATCACCTTGTAGCAGTAGATTCCTTTTGGTGTTATGAATGCTATCTTGTCCTTGTCAGGCCGGTGTATCGGTATCTGATTATAGCTGGAGTAGGCGTCCATGAAGCTCAGATACCGGTACCACGCCACCGCATCGACAAGGGCGTCAATGTTGGGAAGGGGGTAGCAGTCCTTGGGACACACTTTGTTGAGATCGGAGTAGTCCACACACATCCTCCATTTCCCATTGTGCTTTTTTACCAGGACCACATTCGATAACCAAGTCGAGTAGTCCAGTTCTCGAATAAAACCTGCTTCTAGAAGGCTGGCCGTTTGCTTGGCCACCTCCTCTGCTCTTTCTTGTGACATATTCCTTCTCTTTTGAGCCACCGGTCGGGACTCAGGTTTGACGGCCAGGTGGTGTGACATGAGATGAGGGTCTATGCCTGGCATATCGGCTGGCGTCTAGGCGAACAAATCGCCATTAGCCCTGATCATTTCTACCAACGGTTCTTTCAATTCGTGCGGGAGATTTCTATTCACGAACGTGAACTTTTCCTCCGTGTCTCTAACACTGAACTTTTCTAGGATCCCTTCTGGTTCTTATCTGGGGTTATCATCTACCCGGGCATCCAGGTCGGCGAGGAACACCCCTGATACTTCTTTGGACTTTTTCCTCAAGGAGAGGCTGGCATTGTCGCAAGCGACCATCGTTTCCAACTCTCCTTTTATGGACCTTACAGATCCGTTGTCCGTGATGAACTTCATCACTAGCAGCTTTGTGCTGATTATGGCTCCGACATCGTTGATGGTCTTTCTCCCTAATATGATGTTATAGGCCGTGGAGTCTCGCAGAACTACGAACTCGGCCATGACTGATCTCCGTCCCTGTTCTCTTCCAATGGAGACCGGCAGGGAAATTATCCCGTCAGGCTTGATGAAGTGATCGTCTAGCCCTACGACACCGTGCTGGTGAGTCGTCAGGTCGGCGTCCTGCAGTCCTAATGCATCGAAGACGTTGCGAAACATAATGTTTGAGTCTGCCCCTGTGTCTATAAGGATTCGTTTGACGAGGCCGGTTCCCACCCTGGTCGTGATGACCATGGGAGGGTTTTCCAAGATCTCGTCGAACCATCGGTCTTCCTGGCCGAAAGAAATGGATGGGGCCCTCTTGGAGCTTTGTGAAGAGGAGGAGGAGGAAATCGCCAAGACTTTGGCTTCTTTTCTGTATGCTGATCTCGATCTTGGGGCTGTGTTCCTCGCGGTCACTACATTCACTATGGTAAGACCGTGGTCCTCGTCCCTTGGCTCTTGCCGTCGCTTTGCCGTTCGGGACTTGTCTTCCCCATCTTGGTCGCGACCCCGTCTCCTCGATTCCTTGATGAGGTGAGAGAATTCAGCTAGTTTCCCATCCCTAATTGCTTGTTCCAGCGCGTCTTTTAGGTCGAAACAGTCCTGCGTTTTGTGTCCGTAGCCCTTATGGTAATCGCAGTAAAGGCTCTTGTTACCGCCAGTCCAGTCCTTCAGTGGACGGGGCTTCGACAAGATTTCCTTCTCAGCTATCTGTTGGTAGACATCTATGATGGGGAGAGTGAGGGGAGTGTAGTTGGTGAACTTTCCCACACAAGGAAACGGTCTATGTGTCCTGCTTGGGCCGTCGTCTTTGGCGTGCTCCTTCTGTCTTTCTCCGTTGCCATGTTGCCTGGGCTGAGTATAGGAGGGCTGCTGCTTGTTGGCAGCCACCACTCGGCTGACTTCCTCATCATTAATGTATTCACGGGCTACCGTTTGGATCTCTTGCATCGTCCAGACCGGCTTCGTGGTGAGATGCTTTCTGAAGTCCTCGTTAAGAAGTCCGTTCGTCAGGTAGAGACTCGCCACCGAATCTGTTAACCCCTCTATTTCCAAGCATTCATCATTGAAGCGATCTAGGTACTTTCGGGTCGTCTCGTTGGCTTTCTGAGTGACGTCGAGTAGATTGATCGGGTGTTTGGCCTTCACAATTCTGGTGGTAAATTGGGCTAAGAAAGCGCGGCTGATGTCCGAGAAACTGGCCACGGAGCCCTGCGGGAGGCTATTGAACCACCGTATCGCAGGGCCTGCCAGGGTGACCGGGAAAGTGTGGCTCCTTACTTCGTCTCCCACTCCCTCGAGATTCATTCGGGCCTCAAAGTCCGTGAGGTGCTCCTGCGGGTCTTGTGTCCTGTCATACCTCATGTCCGTTGGTTTGTCAAAGTGTTTTGGCAACCGGACCTCGAGGATAGAACGGTGGAATGGGGTGGCGCCCATAATGATGGGTCGCCGTGTTCCCCGAGACCTCTCTTCTCCGTTATCGCAGTCTCGTCTCATGACGCCCGCCCGTTTGCCCCGGGCATAAATGATTATGTTGTTTCGCCTCCTGGGGTGTTCAATGTTCTCCCGGCTACTCCCTGATCTCGGGACGGAAGTACGTCGGGACCGACTACTTCGGTAGGAGGTTCTTCCCTGACTCTTGGGAGACTGAGAGTAGTCGGGGTCGGAGATCTGCTGACGATGCTCCTGATCTGCTAGTTGACGCTCCAGGTTCTGCATCCTGTGGTGTAGCTCCTGCATTATCCTGGCGCTGTCGCTACCAGTTCCCCCGAAGGGGCGCCTGTCTTGAGCTCTCGACTGCACCTCGGTTCGTCGTGGAGGGGATCTTAACCGCTCGCGGGGGGAGGCGACGGAGGCCGCCCCCTCGGGGCCCGCGGGTACCGGACGGTTCGGGAGGATCCCTGGGTTGATAGGTGGGGTGTGGTTTGGAACCAGGTCGTGAGAGTGAAGCTGGAGTAGCCGATGTTTCGAGCTCTCGATGTGAAGGGGGGTGTCACCTGCAAAGACACTCCGACGCTCAAGTTAGTCGAAGGTGCAGGCAAAAAAGAGGGTAAGGTAGTGTGTGTCGTACCTTGGGGAAGGGCAAAACCTTCCCCATATATACCTTGTTAGAGGTGGGCCCATCAAGGACAGGCCCACCTGCCTTGATGCTTCCTTTACACAGCTGCAACGCAGCTATTAGGGACGCGTGTCCGGGTCGGAGATCGAGCATCTCGTTCCTAACTGTCCGGGTCGGATGGTATTCGGGTCGGCCCAAACCGCTGGTGGTTTGGGTCAGGCCGTAACAGAACTCAATAAGCGAAATTCATGAGTTGGTAAGCCAAGCTTAAGTCTAAAATTGAGCTGAGCTTAAATTTGGATAAACTTAATTCATTAGTTCGTGAGCTGACTCAATTATATATAATAAAAATTATTAATACACGTATTCTATATGCATTTAATCTATATTTTTAATATTATATATATACATATAAAATAGTAAAATATATATTAACGATCTTAATTATTTAAAATTTTATATTTATTTTTATATATAATTTTAAGGTAAGACATAAATAAAAAATTTATAATTTATTGATAGATAAATAATATATAAAATTGATTCTTTGGTGTTAAAAATCTGAGATATCATGTCTTGAAAATGGCGTGCTAATCTCCGGTTGATCTTGAGAGATGCAAACACAGTAATAAATATAATGACAAAAACTACAATGAAGACCCTTTCTCCTCAAGTGGAGCTTTCCTTGTCTTGGAAGAAGTTTAATAGTAGTATTCAGCGAGTTGTCTTTCTTAAACACTTTCTTGTTTATTTTTATTTCTTTTTTTGTTGTTGTTTATTTTTTTTTAAGTAAAAAAAATCGAACATTTTAAATATTTTTTAAAAATATATAAGTTATAATTTATTAATATAAAATTATAGATTATATTGTTATTATTTGAGTTGGCTCGTAAATTCGAGTAAGCTTGTGAGCTTTTCGGGTTTTAACTTAAGAAATATGCTAAATTGTTAATGAGTCAAGCTGTGAGTCAAATTCAATTTTTATGAGCCAAATTTAAATTTGGTTTAACTCGACTCATCTCGATTTACTTTCGGTCCTACTTACACACACTACCCTAGTCACCACTGCTAGGATTTGAACCTAGGGCGTTGGGCTCTTCTTGTGGGCGTATTGCAGGCTATGGTGGCCTACAGCCCTACACTATTTTATTATGGTTATTGGTTTTTCACTTTTTTGAATGATAAGGCTTGTGAAAGCAATTGCCATTTGCCAAATCATTTGCAGTTTTGCACCACTGCCATCTGGTAGTAAATTTTCCTACCTAGTATTTTTCCCACGGTAAAAATCAGACTTACAACTATAAATTAAAGAAAGTCTCGGTAAATTGTGTTTGCATACATATTGTAGACATACATAGAATAGCTGAATAGAGAGTGAGAGGAAATAAACATGTGGGTCACTCTTTTTTGTTTTCCCTTTGCAATGAATATATCTTTGTATTTTATGCATGGTTAAAATATAAAAATATTATTTATACATTAAAATTAACTATTAAAATTTATATATAAATATATATATTATTTAATTTATTTTTAATATATATTTTATATTTTAATATATATTTTATTTAATGACTAATTTTATAATTAATTGTAGTATATTGCTAGTATAATTGGTTTAAATATATATGTGAGTCTTTCTCATTATACAAACTCTGCGTGCTATTTGGCAACAAGCATGAAGTAATTGAGATAAGATTTGTGTCCCCAAATCCGTTGCCCTTGACCACTAAATATTGGAATTGATCATGTTAAATTGTTTCCGCCAACATATAACTCAAGAAAGTAAAAGTACATATTAGCCATGTATGTAATGATATTTCTGGTATCAAGCATTCAAGCATGCTAGGTTAGCTATAAGTTAAAATTAGTTATTAGCATAAAATATATATTAAAATATAAATATATATTAAACTATTTGCCATGTATGTAATGATATTTTTGGTATCAAGCATGTTAGGTTAGCTGTAACTTAAAATTAGTTATTAATATAAAATATATATTAGAATATAAATATATATTAAAAATAAAACATGAGGGAGAGCGTCCTGAAGCGATAGTTGCTGCCTCTATCCATCTATTGGAAACTTCGTCTACGAATTCCTAAATCATGACTTTCTTTTTTTTTCGCCGTTATTAGAAATTGGCTTACTTTACTTCATTATGAGGTTAATTGGGAGACCCCGGCTCTTTTGTTTTGCTTGTTAGTCCTTAACTTTGGACATATTATATTATTTTCTTGATGGAATAAAATTTTTGTTTATTTAAAAAAAAAATAAATTTGAAGGATACATATGATAGGAATCTATGTTCTGGACTAGTTTTATCTGTGAATTTAAATCTCTTAATTTTAACATTATTACATCCAAATCTTTTAATTTGATTCACCCTCATTTGACCAATAATCTGTAAAAATTAAATTTATTCTTACTCAAATTCAATATTTATTTATTTTACATTTGATAATATGAAATATTATTTACATATTATTAGCAAATTAAATTATAACTTTGTGACACTAAATACTTGTTTATCATTTATTTATATATTTTATGAATATACATATTATATATTAAAGATATAAATTGAACCAATAAGTCCTATTGCTAATTATTTATTTTTATACTAAAATTAACTATTAAAATTAGTCATTATATAATTATATATAAATATATATAATATTTAA
>NC_029772.3:96201625-96204244 GCF_000817695.3 Arachis duranensis | reverse complement strand
TAATAAATTTTTATTTAAAAATAATTTTAAATAATATAATTCAAACAATATTTAATTTATTATAATATATTTTAATATAAAAATTACCAAACATAAATTATATTACTACCAAATCATTCCTGATCGAAATCAATTTTATACAAATTTTGTTTACAAACTTTAATTCATACCCACTATATACCTTTATTGGTTTGGAAACATTCATTAACTACTACCAATTTAAGCACCACGTTGCAATCTATGAGAAAGAAATCACTTTACTCAAATTCGTGTAGCTTAGAGTCTCTTAGCCTTTTTATTTCATGAATAAGAGACGTTAAATTATTGTAAGATGACCCACCTTCCTGGACAGCTTCTCTAGCTTTCTTCTTGAACTCTTGAACACGCCGTCTGATTTCCTCGGCTTCATCTCCACCGTCCATCAACCTCCGCACACCCTTCTCTATTTCTAGTCTCCCTACTACCTTCTCCTTCTGACCGTAACAATAAACGCCCCACTCATCTGCACCAATCTCCACCCCAATTCCTCGTACTTCACTTATCAGCTTCTCATTGTAGAACTGATCACTGTGCAACGGCCATGTTATCATTGGAACCCCTGCGCTTACAGCCTCTGACGTCGAGTTCCACCCACAGTGCGTTAGCATGGCACCCACGGCGGAGTGCCCCAATATCAACACCTGCGGGGCCCACCCTCTTATAATTATACCCTTCGTCTTGTTCCTCTCTTCGAACCCCTTCGGCAGCCACTTCTCCTTCTCCTCCTCGCTCTCACTCTCCTTCCCCTTCTTCTCCGGCACCACCCATATGAACTCGCAACCTGACGCTTCCACGCCGCATGCTATCTCGTAGAGTTGATTATCCGGAAAATGGCAAACGGTTCCAAAGCTGACGTAGACTACTGAGTTGGCTCCTCTCGAGTCGAGCCAACTCAGACAGTCTTCAACATTCAACACGCTCTTTTCAGGGCCCCTCTCTGCTTTCTCCTCAGAGGTTCTGCGAACAAGACATGCAGGACCAAGATGCCAAGCTTTGTGACCTGTGATTTTCTTGTAGTATTGGACGTACTCTTCTCCGTCAAGCTCTAAGAAGTTGTTGACAAGAAGTCCATCGCTTTTAGCCTCCGTCTCCAACAGGACTTCGAGGAAATCTTTGGGAAACTTGGGCGGTACCGCGTTCATGTTGATTTTGTGAGGAAGATCTGGAATGAGGTAAGGGCCGGTAGGTTGCATACGGTGTAATCTGAGGGACTCCATGGCGCAGATGGTGAAGAGAGAGAAACCGTTGAAGGCGAACCTCGGGATTCTGAGCTTGATGGCGAGGTCATGGAGCCACGGGTATAGAAAATCGCCCACGATGCAGTCTGGCGGGTCCTGCTCGATGAAGTTGGTGAGGGGTTCTTGGAGAAGCATGGTTCCAGAATAGAGTTTGTAGGAGTCGTCTACGGTTGTGATGCCGGTGAGGTTTTCGATGCCTGCGGGAAGGCCTACTTGATCGGAGGGGAATTGGACGGTTTGAACCCGGTAGTTATGGTGGCGGTAGGGATTTGATTTGAGGAAGAGTTGGGCGTTGGAGGGAGTGGTGAGAACTGTCACGTGGTGGCCACGTGAGGCGAATAATCTTGCTATGTCGGATTGAGGGATCAGGTGGCCAGATGCTAGGTATGGAATGAAGTAAATTTTGAGTGGCCGTTCTTCGTTAATAAAGTTAACGGACCCCATTTCTAAGAACTGATGTAGTTATTAGAAGAGAAATTATAGTGTCTTTATAGTTATTAGAAGAGCGCTAAGTATTTTAATTAGCAGATTTTGCCTGCTATTGGTGATTTGCGACTAGAGGATTTGCTTCTGTATTTGTATGGATAATGATAAAATGGGGACGGCAGATGCTATGACTTCCTAGTTGCCGCCACCATAAACAAAATATCTATCTATAAATTTGACTAAACACTAACGTTCTAGAGTGAGTTTGGAGTAGCGTTTTAAACTTTTAATTATAAGAATGACATTCAAATTTTTTGAAGAATTTTTGTTTGACTATTTTTGTTTATCTCAAAATACAGATAAAATTCTCACTTATAAAGTTAAAAATTATAGATTATGCGGTAATTTTTTACGTTATACTATTAGTTAAGAAATATTTTTATTATCAATTATACCCTTTATTTTTTTTTCTCTTAAGAATTATTAATCTCACTAAAAAAGATAAATTAAATAAAAAAATTAATCATCAAGTATTAATAATTGATAAATTTGATTAGCTTTTCGTATAATTTGTTATTATAATTTTTGTGTATGGTTTATTATTGTAATTATTTTATAATATAAATAGTTGATCTTATTAGAAAGAACAAATTAAATAAAAAGTTAAGAACAAATAATAATAAAATCATAATTAGTAAAAATCTATAATTTAAAACAAAACTAAAAGTAAAAATATCAAAAGTACTAAAAATATACTATGCACAAAAATATTGGAAAAAAAATACAAACTAACATTTTTATGTATATACTTAAAAAATAATAGAATAATACAAAAAATTATTTTTAACTATAATATTGTTGATCCTATTAGAGAGAGTCAATTAAATAAAAAATAACTATAAATAATAATAATAAA
>NC_029772.3:96200933-96201601 GCF_000817695.3 Arachis duranensis | reverse complement strand
CACACCTATTTTAGAATTGGACAGAGCTCTTAATCATTAAATTTATTCTTTAAGACTTTTTTTAGATACCATTAAACTCGATTCTTAGTATTGGTTTATATTCTACCCGTCAATACAATAACTCATAAAATAATTACAAATCTAAGGAACAAAATTTATTATAATATTTAATTATAATTTTATGTGATTTTATAAATAAAAACCCAAATTCTGTGTTTTTTTTTAATTTTTTTGATAACTTAGCGGTGGTTTTTAAACCGCCATAATGACTAAACACGTTTGACACTTGTATGGCGGATTGCGGCGGTTCGGAACCGCCTATAAACATGTAGACAAACAAGACATATATTGCGGCGGTTGTACCTTAGCCGCAAAATACATCCAAATTTGTACAAAGTCACTTGAATCGCGGCGGTTTCTAAACCGCTGATAAACAAGATGAGAATCGTAAAACATTGATTTAGCGGCGGTTTTGTAACAAATGCCGCGAAATAACTATTTAGCGGCGGTTATACCAGCGGTTGCTGAAAACCGCCGCTGAACTCACTCCCAGCGCTCATAACCAGCGCGGTCTCCATAACCGCCGGGGATCTATATTGCGGCGGTTTAAAACCGCCGCTAAAGGGAGAAAAAACCGCCGCTAAACGCCGCTTCTGTTGTAGTGTTAA
>NC_029772.3:96176488-96199754 GCF_000817695.3 Arachis duranensis | reverse complement strand
GCGTCGTGTCCGTTGGGGAAGCATTTAGGGATTGAGGGCTTTGGTAACGGTGCAACCTCATTAATGACTGCTCCGCTTTTACCATTATGTCCCTTAGCATGTTTATAAATTCTTTCCCTCTCTTTCCATTTTCCGTTTCTGCAATCTTTCAAACTTCTTCTTTCTTTGTTCGTGCTGTGTTTACACGTACTATACTTTCGTGCCCCTGGAGACTTCTGCTTCTTCCTATCTTCATTTTCGGAAAGAGGTTAGTTTCTTTCTTCTTCTTTGCATTTTTCGCGTGACTTTGCTTTGTAGAGGAATAGTTTTGTAGATTTTTGCTCGGCTCCTCCTCTCTAGAGACCTTTTTTATTTTTCTTTTTCTTTTTTCCTTTTGTAGGTTTCCTTCGTTTTCCTTAGAGAAAGAAAAATGGCCTCCGTAGATTGGGTTGACGTTACTGTTCTGGGGGAGGAGCCGTTGGTTGATGCGGAGTTTATTACTCACCTTCGCACCCACCATCGGCTCTGTACTTCGGATGAAGATGAGCCTAAATACGAGTTGCTTATTCCCGGTTTAGAGGACTGGGTTTGTCATGGGAGAGCCAACGAAACGGCCCCCTATTTCTTCTTTATGTATGAGTGCATGATCACCCGTCTGGGCGTCTTTCTGCCCTTTTCAGATTTTGAGATGTCTGTTTTGCAGCATTGTCGCGTTGCCCCTACTCAGCTTCATCCCAACTCCTGGGGTTTCTTGAAAATTTACCAATTTATTAGCCATGCTCTAGATTTCCTGACTACTTTGAAAATCTTTTTCCATCTTTTTTATATGACCAAACCTTTTAGTGGGCTGAATAATAAACAACAGTGGGTTTCCTTCCGAGCCATACAAGGTCGGAGGATTTTTACCCTTTTTGATGAATCTTTTCATGACTTTAAAAATTTCTTTTTCAAAGTGCAAGCTGTAGAGGGTCATCATCCCTTTTTTCTGGATGATAATTCTCTTCCTCGCTTTCCTTTATACTGGCTAGAGGCTTCCCCTTGTGAGAAATATGGTTTGGATGACCTGGATGAGGTTGAGGCTGCCATCGTGGGGTTCCTCCGAGAAGTGTGGGGGAGGGCCCCTTATTTGGACACTAAAAAATTTCTCCAAGGGTCTCCGACCTTTGTCCAATCACAGCTAGGTAGTTTTTTCTAGTATGCTGAATTTCCGACTTGTTAACTTAATATTCGGACTTGTTTGATTCTTTAGCTTATTGTTTTCTTTTTCAGAAATGGCAAAGACAAACGCTCAAGAATCTTTTCAGAGGGTCCAGGAGGCTAAAGCTAAGTCTTGCGCTCGGTCTGGTGGTGCCAGGGTTATTTCTCCTCCTCCTCCTCCTCGTAATGTTGGAACTCTTTCGAATCCTATGGTGATTTCTTCTTCAACTCCCTCTCAGCCGTCCTCCGTCGTCCGACCTTCTCCTAATCCCAAGAAGCGCAAGCTCTTAGAGTCTGGCTCTTCTGGGGAGGTTAAGGCGGACGCTCTTGCTTTCGTCCGAAAGAATATCTATCCTTATGCCCGTATAGGCATGGATGATATGTCTGTTCGGGGCCACCTTACCACTATGGTGGAGGAGAGCCTTAAGGCGGCGGGGGTCTGCGGCAAGCTCTTAGATATTTTTGATAGGGCTCCTCTCAGCTCTTTAGGGGCGACCTCGAGGGTCGAGGAGCTGGAAGGGAGGCTCCGTGTATATCAAGAGCATGAGGGAGAGTTGAGGAAGGAAATTGCCAAGCTGAAGGAGGAGAGAGATATCCTCCGGGAGAAAGGGAAGGCTTTGCAGGCCCAATGCAACATGGAGACGGAATTGAGGAAGACGGCACAGGCCAGCTATCAAAGCCTATTCAAGGATCTTGTGTCCGTGAAAACTGACCTGCTTAATTCTCGGAAAGCATATAAGGAGTTAGAGGACTCCATTGCCGATGGCGCCGAGGAATCTTGGAAGGTTTTTCTGGAGCAGGTCAGAGTTATTGCTCCTGACTTGGATCTGTCTCCTTTACATCCTGACAAAGTTGTCATCGACGGCGCCATTGTAGATCCTCCTGTCCCCGAAATTGTTTCTGAGTCAGAATTGAAGACTCAGGGGCAGAGGATTATTGAGTCTCCTCCTCATTCCAAAGATGCTCCGAGTTCTTCCGTCGTCCCTCCGACTTCCTCTTCAGCTTCTCTTCCTGGTCATGGTGGCGCTCCTCCTGGCTCTGGTGGTGGTGATCCGTCTACTCCTCTGAAAAATGACTTTATTTTTCATGGCTATAAGGGGGCTCGGCCTGTGAGTCCCCCCTTTTTTAGACTTATTTATATGTTGTTGGGTGGTTGTGTGAACAATTTCTCTTGGCCCTTTTAGGCCGTAAACAAAATATTTCGGCGAGTACCCTTTTTGAATAAGGGTTTAGATTAACAAAATAAATGCCCTTTTTTGGACAAGGGTTTTAAGTTATCTTACGCGTGCATGCCTTTCAATATTTTAACGCCCTTATGATCTTTTCTCTGAAAACCTTTCCTATTGGCTTGTCTTTGTTTTTCCAAGCCTTTTCGTTTAAGGGCTTTTATGCAGCCTTTAAACTTTTTCTCGGGTTTTTCAATCTCTTTTTGCTATCCTTTATACTCAACTTTGCTTTTAGCGAGTTTTTATGACTTAGGTTATTTTTGTGATGCGTTTTTCGTCAAGCTCGGAATGTTTCCGAGCTTGTTTTACCCGGGTTCTCATTTCGACTTAGGAATCGGATTGTTCCCGAGTTTTTCACGATCAACTTATACAACCTCTTTACGCCGACTTGTACCTCGTCGTTTTATCCTGACGACCATTTAGGTCGGTTCATGGGATTTTCACGTTTTGTCGAGCTTAAGTCGGCGCGTTTCGTAGAAATAAAGAAAAACGAGAAGGAATTTATAAGAGATAAAAGATCTTTATTTATTTGCGAAGGTACTTTCACTGCTACTAAGGGTTTTTCACTATCTATGATCCCTTAGTCTCTACTATGATGCCTCGTTAAAAACCCTTCTTCAGAAAAAATCATTTAATTTTTGGGAAAAAATCATGAAGTTGGAAAAAGAGTATATCAGGGAGTAGAGTTCGCTTTTAGCTATAGTACCTTTTCATGTTTCAAGCATGCCACGACCTTGGTAGCTCGGTGCTGTTTAAGTCGGTCACCTTGTAATAACCTTTTCCTAAGATCTCAGTAATCTTGTAGGGTCCTATCCTTTTTGTTGTCAGCTTTCATTCGCCCGAACTCAGTAGCCTGATATTTTTTCTTATCAAGATGAGGTCTTTTGCGGCGAATCTCGTAGCCATCCTTTGTCTCAAGAGCTCTTTCCTTATCTGAGTTTGCTCTCAGGTTTCTGGAAAGGGGTCACGTTCTTCTTTCGTGCTCTAGCATCATTGTAGAATGTTGTCTTTAGTTTTTAATAATTTTGGACTTAGCTTTCATGATAAGCCAGTGCCCCTACTCGAGGTCGAGCTTCATAAAGTCAGACTCGAGTATTCAGTCATGCCATTCTTGAATCTTACTATTTGTTGCTATGTGACTTTTACAAGTTATTTTGGACTCTCTTTTTGGGAGGTCGGATAACTTGTTTTATACTTGTTGTGTCAACTTAGTAAGGTCGGATACTTACCTCTTGGCTTGAGGAGGCATTCTTATAAATCGCCATCCTTTCTCAATTTGTTTTAAACAAATTGTTGTGACGTCGGGTTTACATCCTCTTCGTGTTGATGTTTGATTATGATCACGTTGTCCTTAAGTTATTTGTGCAATTCGTTTTAGGCTTTGCCCCTTGCCAGTTTGATTTAGTACAAGTGGCTTAATGAGGTCGGACCACGATTTGCATTTATAACTTCTTGCGCCACTTTGGATCTCATCACTTCAAGTCAGAAAAAGTGTGCATTAAGGAGTAAGGTGCACTTTCTAGCTGTAGTATCCCTTTTGTTGTAAACATGGCACAATCTAGGTAGATTGTTTTCGAATAAGTTGAGTATGTTGTAGTAGTTCTTTTTCAAGTCTTAAGTGACTTTGTTGGATCTTTTCATTTTGGTGTTGGATTTTCTTCGTCCGCTTTTGGTCCGATGTCATTTTGGATCAAGACGAGGTTGTCAGTTGAGAAATTTCTTCGTATGACCTTCTCATGGCCATTTATGCTTGGGATCTGGTTCTCGAAGTTGTACCTCAAGAGAGAAGTCGGACTTTTCTTTGTAAGCTCTTAAAGGAAGTCGGATTTTTATTTGTAGACTTGAATCCTCAGAGGAGGTCAAATTATCTTCATAAACTTGGATCCTTAGAAAAGGTCGGATTTTTCTTTTTAAGCTTGGAAAGAAGTCGGATTTTCTTTCTAAGCTTGGAGGTTTTCGACCTCATTGTAGACCCTGATCTTTAAAAGAAGTCGGAATCTCTTTCTGATATTCTTCGAGTTTTTGACCTCATTGTAGAGTTAATCGTGAAAGAGGTCGGATTTTTTACAGACTCCAAAACGAGGTCGGATTTTTTCTTTGTCGGATCTAAAGAGGTCGGATTCTTCTGAGCAATGAGGTTTTAGACCTCATTGTAGAGTCTAACCTTTAAAAGAGGTCGGACTTTCTTCATGGGATCTAAAAGAGGTCGGATTTTCTTTGTGAGCTCCCAACTCATCCGACCTTGTTGTAAAGTCTAACCTTTAAAAGAGGTCAGACTTTTCTTCATGAGCTCTCTAAAAGAGGTCGGATTTTCTTTGTGAGCTCCTAACTCATCCGACCTTATTGTAAAGTCTGACCTTTAAAAGAGGTCGGACTTTTATTCGTGAGCTCTCTAAAAGAGGTCGGATTTTCTTTGATGAGCTCCCAACTCATCCGACCTTATTGTAAAGTCTGACCTTTAAAAGAGGTTGGACTTTTATTCGTGAGCTCTCTAAAAGAGGTCGGATTTTCTTTGATGAGCTCCCAACTCATCCGACCTTATTGTAAAGTCTGACCTTTAAAAGAGGTCGGACTTTTATTCGTGAGCTCTCTAAAAGAGGTCGGATTTTCTTTGGTGAGCTCCCGGCTCATCCGACCTTTGAAGAAGAGTCTGACCATAATTCCCTCCAATGAAGATTGGGCCTTTGTCACCCCGACTTTATTTTTTTCTTTGGATCGGATTCCAGTTTTCTTCCTGGAAGACATCCATCTTTATTGGTGTGCAAACAACATTAAATTCTACCACAGGAATATTTCTTTCCATATTCATTGGCATTGATGTAATTTGTGAGCAACCAACGAAAGATGTACCATGAGAATTCTTTGTGTTATTCACTGTTGTAATTGACAGGTGAATCCACTGAAGAAAAAACTGGATTCATCACTCCGTTGTCGGATTGGGTTGCATTCAAATTGGCTGATGCTGTGTATTTGGAACATGCAACTGTTCCATTTCATGAGTGGGTATCATAGATTTTTCCGAGATTGTAAGTTGGCACAGATGTCATTGTCCATCTTATTTCAGGAAGAGGTTGGGATTAGTCACGTTCCCTTTTCCTCTTTTTTTTTTTTCTTCACGTAACTTCTTTTGCCAATTGAATTTTATGAATTGAAAATTCTTTTATTCAATTGGCTTTCGAGTTCATTTTTTTCAAGTAACTTCTTTTGCCAATTGAATTTTCTGAATTGAAAACTTCTTTATTCAATTGGTAGTCTCCGAGCTGGTTTGCACGCTGGAGCCTCCTTCCGACTTGTATTCGTGAGTGAATGGGGGTGGTACCTGCAAAGACACTCCGATGCCTAAGTTAGCAAGGGTGTTAGCAGGTCTAGAGAGTATTGGGCTTAGAGATACCTGAGGAGTGTCCATTGAATTTTTTGAATTGAAAATTCTTTTATTCAATTGGCTTTCGAGTTCATCTTGGTTTGCTTTCTACAATGGCCTTGGGACGGTGCTTTCTTCTCTTTTAATCCAATTTAACTGTAGAAGTAGAATCATCATCCCTATTTGATATCCTCTGCCAATTGGGAGAAGTTTTTACGGGATTTCTGGTATCCATAGAAATTGTATTCCAGCTTCTTTTTAACATGCTTGCATCTTATTCATGTCGAGTGGTTGTCTGACTATGTTATTGATCATCCGCCATTATCAAGAGTTGAGCTCCAGGTCCCCGGCAACGGCGCCAATGTTACGGTGGGTAACCGGAGATTAATGGATTGGGTGGCGTTGATTGGCCCAATCGCTTGAAAGAGGAAGCCTTCGAGTGGGTCTGCTCCTCGGGGGCCTCCGTCCGACTTGCTCGTATGAGGAGAAGGGGGTGGTACCTGCAAAGACACTCCGATGCCTAAGTTAGCAAAGGATTAAGCAGGTTTTAGAATGTATTGGAACTTAGAGATACTTGAGGAGTGTCAGGGTATTTATAGTGGTGATCCAATAACCACCGTTGGAGTAGTGCCGTATCTTTAGGGTGTTAACCGTCCCATTATCTTGGGGAGGTTAAGATATGCTTTATGAAGCGATTAGAGAGATTTTAGGGGCGGTTACTCATTTGAATGAGTGTTTATCTGCCAGCTAATCTCATGCTCGACTTCTTTAAGGCAAGTCGTGGTTGATACCAACTTCTTATATGAAGATCGGTACTTAGCTAGGCTTAATCCTTTGGACTAGGCCTTTTATTTGGGCCTGGACCTTTGACATTGGGCCAGGGTATGAACAGTGCCCCTACTTGAGCCCAAAGTCTCTTTAAGGCTTGGGTTCAAGTATTTAGCTCGGGTTCGTAGCCGACTTCCTTGGAGGAAACACGGGTTTTTAAACCGACTTGATTTTCGCGACCTTTTGTTTTCTGACAGTTACGTCTATTCAAGCATCGTGTCCGTTAGGGATGCACTTAGGGATTGATGGCTTTGGTAACGGTGCATTCTCATTAATGACTGCCTCATTTTTACCATTATGCCTGTCTTATATAGTTATCCCGATTTTAATTAATCCTTCAACTTTTCCTGGATAAGCTGTTTGTTATTGTTTGACATCAAACGCAGTTAAATCTTATATTTTTGTGATGATATTTACGCTCTTTGTCTTGATCTACTTGTCTTACGACAGCCACTGGTTTGTGATATGAACTGTATGATGCTAAATTGCTAACTGCTACCCAATTTTTGGCTGTGGCTAAAGGCTTGGTCTCATTTCAGTTTTCTGTTATTTATTTAACTCGTACAGGGAGTTTAATTTCTAATAAAGGGAATTCACACGTAATGTTTTTTATACTTTATAGTTGGAATTGAAATTTGTAATAATTATAAATTATAATATTATTAGTTAAGGCTATTTAGTAATTATAATTTTTCTCTTCTCAAGATTATTACAATTAATTTTGAGAACAGGACAAAATAAATTATTAAAAATAAAATATATATAAAAGATAAAAAATAAAAAATAATATTTTTATATTTAATTTAGAAATAAATTAAATATATAAAAAAATAAATTATAAAAATTTGATTTATTTTTTTTCATACAAATAATTTAGAAAAAATATAATGAAAAAAATTAATAAAAATATTAAAAGAAAAATAAGAAAATAAATTATATTTTTTTTATTAGAAATTAAAAGACACAAAATATATTAATATAATATTTTTTAACATAATATTTATATTCATATTTTATAAATTAAATATAATTTTGTATTGGATTACTATTCTGTGTCTATAAATAAACACGGACTAAGTTTTTATTATTATTATCAATTTATCATCATCATCAATCAATGATATTAAAGTCTGGGGAAAAATTATAAAATTTATGGAAATAATTTGACTTTCTTATAAGCTATGACCTATGGTTCTTAAAATTATTGCCCAATAGTGAAATAACGGGTAATGTCTCTTTTTCTTATAATTTAATGGAGAAGGAGAAAAAAGCTGTACTTGGAAAATGAATCACAATTTCTCAAATATGTTAATTAAATTTCTAATAATATATATTAGATAAGGGGTGCAACTTCTGCAGTAAGTGGTATGTAGGAGACTAATTCTCAATATATAGGCTGCCACATGAATTGATTCTATTTGGTTTGATTCCCAGTTTAGCTGGAGTGTAGTATAAAAATAAAACAGATTTCTTAGTGTGTAAATGGTGTAATGTATGACTAAAAAAATGTTTGATCCTCCACAAATAAAATATAGATATGAAGGCTACTAGGGTGTTTGTGGCACTTGTGCCATTTACTGCATGTTCTAATGAATCATTGCTAAAAAATTGACACATCCAATCAAACTTAAATTAAAATAAAATAGATATAGTTTTTACTGTTCATTTTATCAAATTGTACAATTAACCGATAATATGTGGATATTTTTCTTTATTTTATTTTTTTAATTATCTATTTTGAGAACAAAATTTAGATGACATTACTTAATTTGTGATCTAATTGAAAATAAAAATAAAAGCTCAGCTACATGTTAGGGTAAGTGTTATTCTTAAGCTCAATAAAAATATATCAACAAAATAAAAATCTGAGGATATTTTAAAAGTGTGTAATTTAAGGATTAGTTTTTATTTCTAAGAATATTATTTTTAAGAATATAATATTTAGGAATGAGATTATTTAGTTTGAAAATTTTAATGCTTTAGAATATTATGTAATAATTCTAAGCGTTATAGGAGTTATTTGAAATTGGGTTGTTTTTGGGTCTGGACGCGAGGTCCATACTTCTCTTTTTAGGCAGCGTTTGACTTCTGTTGGTAATGAGGTGCCGTTATCCAAGTTCCTCATGAGGAGGTAGGGATATTACCTATAAGGGACTCCGATGCTTAAATTAGCAAGGGTTTAAGTAAGTTTTTTTGTAGATTAGGTTTGAAGAATACCTGAGGGTGTTCGAGTACTTATAATGGTAGGTGTAGATTTTGTAACCACCCATTTGAATAGTTTCACTTTTGATGGTGAATAATCATCCCCTTTGTTGGGGAGATTGTTGGGATCTCCTTTCTAAATGAAGCGGAGAAATTGTATGAGTTATTTTATTGATTCAAGTAGATAAGGTCAAGATTGGGGCTGTCGAGGCTGACCTGCATGGGGTTGGGTATGTGCCGATGAAACCCTGGTATGTAGATTGCGCTTTGCTCACCTTGGGTCTGGTTGTATTTTGGGCTAGGGTATGAACAGTGCCCCTACTTAAGACCGAGTTTCATTAGGTTGGATTCGAGCATTTATAGGTCGAGCTGGTCTTTTTGTGGTGTCAGTTTATCACGTCTGGTATACTGCCCTTTGGAAGGTTAGGTCGAGTACTCAACGTGTTTTTATGAATTTGAAACGTTGTATCTTTTCTTAATCATTTGCATGTTTTTTTACCGTTACTTTAGTAACCGTACACGTCATAAATGAGGGGGAGTGAATTTACTATTATGCCCCTAGAGTCTTATAAATACCCAACCCTTTTTCTCTTTCTTTTTTTTTTTTGCTTCTTCTGAAATGTTTTCCCTTCTTTCTCTCTTAAAACTTTTCATTTTCTTTGTTGTAACCCTTTTTCGCTTTCAATATTTCTCCATCTTGAAATTCTACTTTGAGTTTTTTGCTTGTGCTTTTCTTGAGAGGTTTGGAATATTTGTGTGTTTGCTGCTACGTGCGCTCCTTCATTTCTCATTCAATCAAGGTTGGTCTTGTCTTTTTTGTTTTATTTTTTGCACTCCTGTTCTTTGCTAGATAATGTGCTTCTGGATACAATCATTCTTGATGTTTGTGTGAAAAAAATGGTTTCCTATTGATGGTTATTGATGTTCTTTTGAATTTGTATCTTCATGGTTGTTCTGAACTTCTGCATTTTCTTCTTTGAAAATTATTCCTTTGCTATGAATTTGTATATTGAATGTGGAGCTTTGCTCGTGCCCCCAAATGGTGCCTTTTTACTTCTAAAAACGGCATCATTTCAAGCTCTAATAATGTGATTTGATTGCTTAGTTTGCAAGAGGTTTTAAGAACTATGGAATTCTTTTATGTTGTTGAAGATGATCCGACCTCATGCGGATTTGTCTAAATGTTTGTGCTGTTGTACCCAGCTTTTCGACTTGTTGTGATGATTTTCTATTGCCGTGTTGTAGGTATAACTTTATGTCACATTCGGTAATACTCAACATGTCTTCTAAAGTTCCATCCGATCTAGGCTAGGTAGATATTACCATGTTTTCTATTGTCCCTGTAATTGATAATGAGTATGTCGAAACTTTTGGTAGACAACATAAGCTGTGTAGAGATCGAAGGATAAGGATAAATATGAGATTGTAGTTGCTAATCGCGAGGAGAGAACTTGTTTTTCCCGACTTGACAAGTCGGAGCGTCATTTCATTTACATGTATGAGTGCTTTTTTATTAGGCTGGGGTGAGTCTCCCTTTTTCTGATTTTGAATTTGAAATTCTCCATCTCTATAAAGTTGTTCCTTCTCAAATCCATTTCAATTCTTGGAGTTTACTGAAAATTTATCAACTAATAAATTGAGAACTCGACTTATCTTTATCCTTCAAAGTCTTCTTATCTTTTTTTAACACATTAAACCATTCAGTTCCAAAAAAAAATAGGGCTGAATTTTCTTCCAAGCTGTTTAAGGAAGGAAGGTCTTTTCCATTTTTGACAATTCTTTTCATGATTTTAAAAATTATTTTTCAATATTCGATCGATTGAGAGTGACCAACCTTTCTTTTTGAATGAGCGAGACAAAGCCTTTCTTAGCCTGTACTGGGAGGAGTTCTCCCTAATTATAAAATACAACTTTTAGGATTTAGATGAGGTAGAGGAGTGTGTAGTTTTCCTGTTCCAAGAGTGTTGGGGCCGAGCTCCTATCCTTGATACCAAGAAATTTCTGGTAGGAAAGTCGAGCTACATGCATACCGAGCTAGGTAGTACTTTCTTTGCATTTTGTAGATACCTTTTTGTTAGTATTTATTATGCTTATGTAATCCAACTTTGATATTTGGTTTTACAGTAAGGATGACTAGTGGAAAAAATTGACTTTACGAGGGTAATTAATCTCCATAAGTCAAGTTTGACTAGTAAATAATGAATATTAGCTTACCATTGGTTTATTTTCCTCACTAAAGACTTTTTGAGCCCGGAATTCACTTTTAGTGACGGTTTTACGTACATCGAGAAAACTCTAGTAATCGAAAATCTCGGAATCAGTGGTCAAAATAATTTCTACCCAACTAAATGTGCCTCAAGATTTATGTTATTCATCCATTCATGATTTACTCATTTAAGAATACATATCAGCCATTAATTATTTTACCATACGGTAAAAGTTACCCGAACTGAATTTTCGACTAGTATTCCACAAATGACTCCTAGAAGCCTCGAATCCTCTTTCTTGCTACCCAATTAACTCAGCTTCCCTCTCTTAGCCTCTGGGTTGAGATTATCTCAGCCTCTCACCCCCACTCTGCCGTGTTTTTAACCATAAGAAATTAACTGTAGTTAACTACAGATAAACATGTCGTTATGACGATGACTGTGTTTCCTCGAAATCACGCCCATTTTCTCTTGCTATCAGCCCATTTTTTTGTAATTTTTCAGCCCTCTTTTACTACATTTAATTAGGTTAGACTTTAAATTTTTATTTAAGATAATTACCAAGCAAAAATTTAATACCATTTTACCATAAAGAGAAGATAAGAACCGTGAGTGAGAGAGGAGAAACAGAAAAAATTTTACACACACTACCTGCGTTTTTAGCCTCTTATTTTATCATTCATATACTATTCTTCAAGTGTTCTTCAAGGACTCAAACCATACAAGTACAAACTCTTGTCCGTTTTCACCAATCTTTGCGTTTATACCGAATTCGGCTAGGTAAACTCTTGTTCTTTCTCCTTTTCTTTTTCTTTTAAAAAGAAATAGTAACAATTATGAATCTTTACTCTCCTTTATGTATAGCGAACTCCTCTTGAAGCATCCATGGAGCATGCCTAAAGAGTTAAGGAGTTTCGAGCTCACAGTGGCTGAATTTCGATGTTTTGCGACACTTTAGGCCCAACAACGAAACTTACCACCACCAACTGTGTTTCTGCCCTTGTATAAACGTTTTCTAGTGTGGCAAAGGTTTACTAACTGAATTACATAAGAGGTAAGGGTTAGGATTAGTTAGAGTATGATTTTGCTTGTTTTCGGTGCTTATATGAGCCACTTTATGGTGAATTTGTGCTTGATTTAAATTTCTAGAAATTTTATGAATTACCATTGTTTTGGCTTGATAAATATATATATAATACTATTATATTGCCTCTGGATTTTGTGTGAAAACAGCCAGAAATATGGAAGTGCTTGGGGTTTAAGTTTCAAGCTTTATACATCACAAAAAGTGAAGAAAAACATAAAAACTGCACCTCTGGAATTTCAGTCACTAAAAATACGAAAATCATGGTAGAAAAGAGTTAAAAATTAGTTATAAAACTAGTTTTAACCCTATGGAACAAAGGTGAAAAGATAAAAAGGGTGTTATGGTCATTTTTGGGTAAAAAGAGAGTTAAACATGTAATTTAAATGAAAAATAAGTAAAATTCTGTTTCAGTGTCATTAAGGGTAAAATAGTAATTATATAAATTAGTTGGGTCAAAATTATAATTATAAAAAAATTTCGGGCCTAAATAAAACTTTTAGTAAAAGTTAGAAGTAAAACAGTAAAAAGCAGTAACTAGAATAAGTAAATAAATTAATAAAGGGTAAATTTGTTTTAGACCCCTTAAGGTGAAAATTGACATTTAATAAAATTATTAGGAATAATTTTAATCATAGACAACTATTAGGATTAACCTGGTAAAATTTTGATGCTAAATAAGGTTAAACGATAAGAACTAGAGTACTTAGGGGCATATTAGTAATTTCAGACATAAAGTCAAATTAAAAATGAATAATAACTTAATTAAGGAAAAAAAGTATATTAAGAAAAATATGAAGATACAATGGTAAAATAATAACATTAGGAGTGAAAGTGTCATTAAAAACCTAATGAAAACAGTAAAAAGAAAAGTTAAATAAAAGAGCAAAACGGTAAAATGTGACAAGGCTGAGACATTTTAAGAAAGATCCGGCACAAGTTTTTATAAAAGAAGGGAGGAGAAGTCCCTTAGAAATAAATTCTGTTGACATGTGCCGCGGAAGAAAAAACCGTAAACCCCAAGGTGCTAAGAAGTACCTGGTAGAGCGGACTTCCATCCCGCCTGTCCAGAGACTATATGAACGTGGGGACGCCCACCATATGGTATGTTACTCACTGGGAGCTCCTTGTATTTTTGGGTCATTTTTTATTAGTTCCGCGATTGTATTTCGGGCACCGGTGCACGACCGACCTGGTGGAGTAGCCATATCCGGACTTGGACCGGGTAACGTCGGGCTGTGGGTAGCCAACCGACGCATGAGCTCATGGCCTGCATAGGACCAGACATGCATCATACTTGGTTTCTGCATTTATCTGTGATTGTGATTTATCTCTACTTCCTGTACTTTGTGTTTGTTTACTATTCTGCTATATACTTGTGCTTGCACTTGTTTGTGTGACTTACCGACCTAACTGTGCGAAGTCTTAGACTTAGGTTGCGGAACCCCTTAGGTTTTCCTGTGTAGTACCTTGCTGGGAACTTAGGTTCTTACCCCTTGCTTCCCTATTTTGCAGATGCAAATCGGCAGATCTTCTTTGAGTTTCCAGCCTAGGGACTAGCGAGTAGCAGTAGCATTACCGGAGGGTTAGAGTGACTTCTCTTACTTCCACACAGTACTTCCGTGTTTCTTTAGCTACCAGGGATCGATGACCAGCAATAGTTATAATAGTAGCAGTGGTAGTAGTTTTCTTTGCCCTCGCTTTGTATAGACTTTTAGAGGGCTAGGTACTTTTGTAAATACCTATATAAATAAGTTAGAATGGGTCCCAGACTAGAGTGACTCTTGTGAGTCGAGGCACGGTCACCTGACTGATAGCACGGTCAAAGCCCACCGCAAACGTCTCTAGCACCACATTTTCAAGCTCATGAACCCTAGAAGTCAACCTTCCTTTCTCATTATGAGCATCCTTGATCTGGCCCTGCAAGGTTCGAATCTGATCATGCAACTTTGACATCTCTCCCTCCATATTTTTCATTTTTGATGTCACATCAATGACAACTTCATCTCTTTCCTTCAAATACTTCTCCAAGTCTCGCACCCTGCTTGTCTCTTTCTTCTCTTCAACTCCGAGCAATTCGGTAGTTTGACTCATACAGAGCATCCTGGCACCAATAATCTAAAATATAGCCAAAGATCTCAGTTACGAAACATCACATCTAACTTAAACAAACTATTGAAACCTTCTTCTTACCACATATATTGTCCCATCGCGTCTTTTCCAACTTCTTTTAGTATTTCACATCGACTGAATATTGCGCAACCCCTAGCAAAACCATGAAGTCACAACCGCTTCCCAGATTCATTATCCTCCCCAAAGTCCAAATCAGCAGCAGAAAGGACTTCCAGGGACTTTTTTGAGTCTGGTTTCTTTCTTTTCACAGGACAAGCACTAGACTATGCAGCGTTCATCCCCACGTCCATACAAACACCGCATTCATGCCGAGGATAGACTCGGAACTTTTCCACCTGTAACAAACAAACTACGTAAGTCTGAGAAATAAGTCATCCACAATACAAAACCCCCCACCTTATTATATATCAAAAGCTTACTTATATACCCTTTCAAAGCCTCTTTATCATTTTCAACCTTTAACATATCCGAAGTAGACCACAATTTTTCTAATGAAAAGCAATCTATCAAAAACTCCAGAATCAAATTCTCCTCCTCATCCCTCCTCAAAGCATCTAATATTTGTATCGGCTCAGGCCATTAATAAAGGAGAAAATTTTCCCCTAACTCATCAAAGAAAAAGGGGTATTTAGTTTCGAACAAATGTACTTTTACAAATATTTCTTTGAAACTTTTAAAAGATGACTTGTATAAAAAGAAGAGGGACCGTCCCAGGTAACTATTTAGATTTACCCAGAGACCTCTACGCACTTCTTTTGACTGAAACAATAAGAAAAAGATGTTTAGAGAAAAACAAGTCTCTAAGAACTCCAGCAAACACTCATAGGCTTGAAGAAAAGCCCATGAATTTGGATGTAATTGTGATGGAGTACAATTCAATTGTGTTAACACTTTACATTCAATGTCAGTAAATGAAAACCTAACATTCAACTTAGACAAAACACAAACATAAAAATAAAAGTATGCCCAGTCACCCCTTTTCTTGCATACTTTCTCTTCACCGCTACAAGGAAAGAACTCCACATCTACTGGCACACCAACCCGAATCCAGTTACCAGCGGCAAGTTCAGAAATTTTTTCTACGCTATGATAAAGGAAAGCACGACATTTAACATCAGCATGTACCCACACATAAAAGTCATCTTTTACTGCTACTACTTTGTCTTTATCTTTGTCTCTAGCCATGACAAGAAGGGGGGAGGAGACAAGAAAAGAGCAAGAAGACAAAGACACTAACCTTTCAAAGTCATTTTTTTTCACTTGGTAAACTTTTGTGCTAGTAACTTAGGACCTATTCCCAACGTGTGAATAGAGAAAAGGTAATATAAGATCTAAAAAACCCACTATCACACGATTTGTGCCATTTATAATTACTAGCCGTTTGATCAACAAAACTATTCACCTACTGTTAAAAGCGAATGATCCTAATTCACTTAAGATAACTGCACGACTGTAATTATTACATTAAGTGCATTAAACATAGCGCGCACCTTTGACATTCCCTAAAATATATTCAAAAATCCAATTTTGCCAAATATTAAACGACCGAGTGTTGAGCATGGGGGCTACTAGGACAAGCTTACAAGTTCTGAGGTATAAATGTCACGACAAAGCTCAACTTGCTTATACAAAAACAAGTCAAGCTTGGGTGTTGTGATCCGTATCCGAATATCTCGGACGCACAACGCCACACCTCGGAACCAACTTTTAAATATTAAAAACTTCGCTTAATCAAGTAACCATTTTTAAGACCTTTATAGCACTTGCGCACATCTCGGCCACATCATGCGCAGGTCAGTTACCACTAGGGGTACTCGATCCGCCCCTACACGCTTGGCGGGGTCAGGATAAACCTGCCCCATAGTAAAGTCTTCTTCTTCTTCAGAGAACCATAGTCACCACAGTCTTATTTTCCGCTGCCCAGTCCCCCAGCTCCTTGCCGTCACCATAGCTCAGTCCTGCAACTCCTTGCCGTCGCCACAACTCAGTCTTACAGCTCCTTGTCATCGCTGCTCAGTCTCGCAGCTTCTTGCCATCGTTGCAACTTAGCTCCCTCCTGCCATCACTGCTCAGCTCTCGCCTGCCATCGCTGCTCAGTCCACTACTCCGTAAGACCGTAAGTTCCTCTTTCTCTCTTGCTCTCTCACACTCTCCTCTCTCTCCTTCACATTGTGAGATCTAAGTTCTTCTCTTATTTTTCCACAGATTCATCGCTTGGTTACCGTCGTTGTGAGCTTGTCCATCGCTATTTTACTAGACAAAGAAACTGAAATTTTAATAATTTCTGTTCGAAAATACCCTCATTTAATTTTTTAAATTCTCATTCTACCCCTCCCACTATTTCCACTTCTCCAACATAGCAGTTTCCTCAAACTACATTCTCTCTTACATTCCATAACCACTGTCCTTTTGCCAGAATATTCACCAGAATCTCTCGTTCAAAAATTGCTTCATTGCACCACAACCACTGACAACTCCAGGTATTATGGGCTATGATGAAGAACTCAAATCATGTCAGAATAACTTGCTGGAGTTTTCCAATCTCTGGCGAGTTGTGAACCTCCTTTCCTTCTCAATCTCTCCCTCCCTCTCGATTAGGATCTTTACTGGGAAATGACAACTTATTTGCAACAAGCTCAAGGAGCTCTACTCTTGTCTAGTCGACACCGACGACGACCCTTCACTCTGGAGTTTTCTTGGCTCACTGATGCACCGATCTGACATACAGCGGGAAGCTTCTTATGCAGAGCAACTTAGAGGTGGTTTTCGCGAAGCTCCATTGTCATGTGAAGAAGCTCTCTTAGATGTACACGGAGGGTGTTCTCACACACATCTACACTCTCAAGGTCTCAAAGCCTGGATTTGGAGCTTCTAAAGAGGACATGAGGGTTCAATTACGTATTGGTGATTGTTAAAGTCGGTGATTGTTGTTCATGTTCTCATTAATTTTTTGGGAGGTAAATACTAATTCGATATCCGAAAGATTCAAACATTGACAAAATAGTACCTAAAAAATATTATCTACAAAATAGTTCCTGAATGATTTTAAAATTTGACAAAAGTTTCATTGACAAAAAATGCTGAGTTGGACCAAAAAATGTATTAAAATTTCTAATTTACCATTGGTTTTATTGTCTCTCTCTTTCAAAAACTTGTATGTATTCCTTCTTTTTTTTTCTTCTTTACGGATGAAAATGGAGGATCATCATCATCAACCTAGCAACATCACTATCAACAGGCTAAACTCATTTATCTTTCGAAAAAAATATTAAAACTAGCAACTAAATGATAATCAAAATTCATAAATGAACCAAATTCTTTATCCATAATCACTCATAAAAATTCCAAGAATAAGGAGGTGAGGAAGAAGAAAAACGAAAGTAGCAACAATGTAACCAAAAAGAAAAATAAAAACAACAACAATCAAATATAATAAAAACAAAATGCATTAAAGCAAAAATAAAAAAGAAAAAGAAAATTAAAAACAATGCCCCATAAGAGCCTAGCGAAGCTCACCTAAACCGCACCAAAACATCTCCTCTGTCAATGAAAAAAACCTCCACTTACAAGAACACCACAATCATCACCATAAAGAAGGCGAAAAGAAGAAGAACACAAATACCAAATTTCAACCTCAAAGAACATGATGTAATGGAAACAAAGAGAAGCCCTAAGAAAAGCATGGAGATAGTGGCGTAAGGGTGAGCATTGTTGAGACGTAGTGGAAAATTAGCAGCAATAGCCTACCATAAAAGAAGATTAAGGCACTACAATATTCTTCTTCAGTAATCTGGTTCTCATGGTCTCATAGAATCTATGATTTTTTATTGAATAAGAGTAAAAGACATAAAAAAGAGTAATTTCACTAATAATCTCGGATTTTTTATCTCTCTCTCTTTGAAATTTTCATTATCTTCCTCCCTCTCTCTAGAATCTTTCTTTTCTTCTAGAACTATTTTTTTTTGTCCGTAAAAAAATCATTCTTGTTATTGCTGATGAAGAATAAGATGATCATGAGGTTGTGTGGCGAGAAGTTAAAATGATAGCAAGATTGGAATAGGGTGAGAGGTTGGTGACAATGGGAGTTGGGGGAGGGATTAGGAGAGGATGGTATTAGGATTTGTGTCAAAGGATAAATTAGAAATTTTATCAAATTTGTTGGCCAACTCAATGTCTTTCGTCAATGAAAATAGATTTAAACGACAGATGGCCATTTTTATCAAATTTAAAAATCATTCAAAGATTATTTTATCGATAACATCTTTTAGGTACGATTTTGTTCGTGTCTAAACATTAAAAATGAGAAGATTAATAATAAAATGTGATTCAACAACGTTGGAGAGATTATTGAATGCGTAATAGAATTTGACAAATCATTCATCTAGCAAGAAAAACTTTAAATATCAAAGATTTTTTGTTCTGAGATAAACTTCTCCCAGAAATAAGTAATATTCTTCTTGAGGATGTGAGAGAGATTATTTTACTGTAGTTAGTTTGTATCTGTTTAATTCTTTAGGTCTAGACTATATTTTAATTAAAAAAATGTAGAGTATCCTATTACCTGCAGTATATTGTTGTATTATTACTTTTATACTTCTTTGTTCGTTTGATACAGCTAAAGTTTGAATCTAAAAGATGGGGATGGAAGAAAACTAGGTTAGATATCTTGAGTCTGTTGTTTATTAAACATATTCTCATCTTATATTTTGATATTTGTCTAACTAAATTAAATAGACAAAAAAAATAATAATAAATAATTTAATTATTTTATTTATCGAAATATGTAACTTATAACGTATTTACTAATTTACATCAAATTAATTTATCTCGTTTTCACTGTAAACAAGATATATAGAATTTGAAAAAATATATATATCTTGTTTACCGTGTAAACGAGATAAATCAATATGATGTAAATTGGTAAATATGCTATAAATTATATACTTCAATAACAGTTGGGCTACACGTCCAAGCAATTTTTCATCCAAGTCTATCCAAGCAGGCTTAAAACCAAAAAAATCCAATCTCATTAAATGAAACGTGTATACACGCGTGGAAACCCTCCCCCCAAACGTTAGCATTCGCGCTTGAATATGAAACAACGTTCATTCTTCACTGTCGAAATCGCTTAGAAAATTTTCAAATCTCGTTCGTGTAATGTCTGTGAAAACTGCCGCTACGCCAAAATGCGTCAATCTTTCGAAAAGAAGAAGAAAAAAAAACAAACAAACAAAAACAAGAATAGAGACTCCACAAGGTATGAGACAAATTATTGTTATTATGTTCATTTAATTCCGCGCAAAACTCGCATTTCTCCTAGTTCGATTTAAGGTTTAGTAGATTGAGTTGGTGCATTTAGTAGATCGACTTATTTTGATTCTATTTTTTTCTCTATAACTAGGGCATACGAATGGAAATATGTTGTTATTTGCTTTCTGTGATATATAACTCGGTTCAGTGTAGTTGGTGATTTATATTCACTTGATTGTTAAGTGTTCACTTGAGTTCATTTGCATACAGGAATATTTTAGAGTTGGTGATTTATGAATGAAAATATGTTTATTACATTTTATTCAAACATGAAAGGAGTTTGGTTCATTGGAGTTGGTGATTTAGATTCAATTGATTGTTAAGTGTTTAGTTGAGTTCTTTTGCATGTAGAAATATTTTTCTTACTGATTGAATATTTTTCACATTTTATTCAAACATGAATGAAATTTGGTTCATTGGAGTTGGTGACTTATATTCACTTGATTGTTAAGTGTTCACTTGATTTCATTTACATCCAGAAAATATTTTTCTTACTGATTGAATGTTTATCACGTTTTATTCAATCACTCCTTGTGCCTGATTTTACTTTTTGTATCCTTTTTAGGGATTAATAATATCCCAAATGAGGATTTATACTGGGGCAGAACCCTTGATGGAGGACGGAGAGGGAGTCGAAGCAGAGTATATCAGACTCAGCGGTCAACGAACAAAATTAACAAAATAAGAGATCAAGTGATTCAGGCATCTGAAGCCATAAGACTTCCCAAGCCATCTACTGCTCTCTCAAGCCCTTTTTATAAATTCACATCTAGCGATATAAATAGTAAATAAGTTGTAGTTTTTTTTTACTTGTTGTAATTAACACTAATTTGTTTAACTTGTTTAAAAAAGTAAACACTTCTTCTTTAATATATAAATGTATATATCTATTGGAACTGTCTAGTCTGCTGTTTTGTTCTAGGTTCATAGTCAATGGATTTAGGGTATTTATCAAACATTAAGAGCCCAAAAACACAAATAAACTAAAATTAATACCCTAGATGAACCGAAAAAAGTGTATATAGCACTATTACATAAAGCTTATTTGAAAAAAAAATGTTTATATCAGTATTCAATTTCAGAAATACCTAAACATCAAGAGCTCCTCTCTACTACATACGATTAGTTGATTTTTAATCTCATCTTCCTTTCGAGTCGTGTTCCTTATTTTGGTAGAAAAATCGGCAAGTTTGGAATAATCTTTGTAGAACTTTTTAACTTCTTCTAGTGTCTTAAAAGTCATCCCAATCATTGGGACAAATTGTTCATCTACAACACACCTAGTCTGCATAATGAACTGAACATATTATTAAAACGAAATCATTGTATAATACTAAATGAACGGAACATTGTCCATTACATAAATTCAAATTTAAACAACTGTCTGCATAATGAACCAAACACATTATTAAAGGGAAACAATTGTATGGTACTAAATAAACAGAAGAGTATCCATTATATAAATTCAAATTCGAACAACTATCTGCATAATGAACCAAACATGTTATTAAAGTGAAACTATTGTATAGTACTAAATGAATGAAACATTATCCATTATAAATTTAAATTCGAACATTGTATATATATAATTAAATTTAAAAGACCTACATCTAGAATTTAGAGATTGCATTCAATTCAATTCAATTCAATTCAATTCAATCCAAATCAGAACACCTGCGTCTAGAATTTAGCAATTGCATTCAATTCAATTCAATAATAAAAACCTAGTCTGCTTGATTCGATTTAAAAGAATAATCCAAATTGCTCTCATTCAATTGATTTGACGTTGAGTCATTCATTGTTTTGATAGCCTATTGAAATCTGAAAACGAAAAAGATAAATCCACATATCGAAAAAGAAAATGAAGAAGAATGACGAGCAACAAAGAAGAAAAATAAGAAGAACGACGAGTAGTAGAGCAGATCCGAAAATTGCAATCAAATCATTAACGTTGAAGAAAGTTTACGTTGAAGAAGAAGCTTTACGTAATTTTATTATGTTAATAGGAGGGGGAGGAGGGTGCGCGTGTATTTCACATAACTTGAGAAGAAGGGGGAGGCGCGTTAACAAAAAAGTACTTGGATGACTTAGTTAGATTTTTTAAATGAAAGTAGAGTATTATTAACAATAAATAAAATAATTAAAATATTTATTTAAAAAAATCCCAAAAAAAAGGGTTGACACTGGAAATTAGTGTACTTATCCATTGTCAAAAGTAATGGAAATTAGTGTACTTATCCATTGTCAAAAGTAATGGAAATTAGTGTACATATCCATTGTCAAAAGTAATTAAAGATGTGTGTAATCATGATCCCTGTTTTCCTCTCTCTTCTGACGGATGTATGAGAAAGATATTGTGGATGAATTGACTGGAAGTTGTATATACTGTGGAGGTTGTATATTCATCAAGTTCTACCAACAAGGTTGTTGGAGCTAGTATTTTGTTTGGGGAATATGCCATTCTTATTATTGGATGTGTCGTGCCTTTACTATGAAATATCAATGGTTGTCTTGTTTGCAACAATTCTGTCCTCGGTTGTTGTGTTAATGTCCTTCCCATTTGTCCGAAAGCCAGACAGCCAGTGCTATATATGCCATTGCTGTTGGAAGAGCCATTATTCTACTCACATTAGGTGTTGGTTTAGATTGGTTTATTTGAGAAAAAAAAAATTTTTTATTAAATTTTAAATAAGTTTGAAAATATTTTTTAAAAAAGATATTTTTACTAAAAAAAAACTAATAACACATTATTTAAAAAAAGCAAAAACAAAAGATATTTTTAATATTAAAAATAAAATAATTTCTGTTTATTAAAAAAATATTTTTTAAAGAAATAAAAAAATAAATAATCTAGCTATTGGATGCTACACACTTATGCCAACTTTTCTTTCATTATTTTCCGGTTGTTTAGTTAAGTTTGAGACTTAGATGTTTTGTTTCATTGATTATCACACCTCGATTCCAATGGCAGTATTTTTATAGGAGTTAACGTGTCATGCTCCTTTTGTGTTTATTTCTCTCTGGTGGATAAATGGAAGCATGAGCCGATTCTCTGGGAATGAATAATGTCTTCTTGCAAGTATGTATTTGTTTAATTTTGGTACAAGGCATATCCATTGGCGCTTAAATTTTAGTTTGATAAGAATCTATAATAAGAAATGATATTCACATGTGCACTTCACGAGTGTATAAATATCTTCACCCTTGTTCGATTAGATTCAAGAATTGGTGTTTGTAGATGGAAACGCCGGCTAATTTTTTTTAGTAATAGGAAAAGATGAGTGCTGAGAGAGACCAATAGATTTTGTAATTTGTAGTTGTTAATTAGTTATTATTAATATTTAATAATGTAAAATTATTTATTTTTTTATTAGTTAAGTAATTGCTAAATTTTAATAAAAATGATGACTTGATACTTTTTCATAGAAAAAAGTTGTATATAATATAATATTATAATTAATTGGTGTGTTTTTTTATATAGATTTTATTTTTTATTTTAAATAATAAATTCACCTTTCAGATTTTCATAGTGCACAAATCAAATAATTTAATTTGTGATGAAATAATAATTTTTTCCATATAAAATAAATCGGAAGATCCCATTTATATATTTAAAAAAAATTAAATAAAAAATAAATTTAATCTTTAAATTTATAATATCTATAAAAAATACACTAAATTTTTATATTATTAAAAAATACCATCTAAACTATAATACAAAAAGTAAAAAAGGAAAACG
>NC_029772.3:96173987-96176414 GCF_000817695.3 Arachis duranensis | reverse complement strand
TTGTCATGATCAGTCATATTGATTTGGTTTAATTGAAATTTTCATGTTAGTTTAAGATTGAATTTGAATGTTAAAAATATATGTCAAATATTAAGATCGAATATGAATGTAACTAAGGTTAGTAAACTAAATTCGATCCATATACAACTATATTATATTACGTACATGTGGTCCATGGCTATGATGAAAATTTCTGGAGAAGCCTTTTGTAACATTGGTCATTATTAGCCGGAGGAAAATACTATAAATTTGTATTGTTCAAGCCGAAAAATTGCGTTAGTATTGGCTTCAAATGTAAAGTAAATACCAAAAAAAGAAAATGTTGTCACCTAATATTTTCAATTAAAAATACAAAATGCAATTGTACAACTAGCTATTAAGTAAAGAAAAAATAAAGGTATTTATTTAGAGAAATATTAAAGTATCATTAAAATTTATTATTTTTTATCATTATTTTAGTTATAAATTCAATTTATTTAATTTAATAATCTAATAATATATTTTATTACATATTTTTAAATATTAATGACTAATTAATAACTAAAAATAATAAATTATAATAATCTTTTAGCATTATTTATTTATTTATTAACAAAAATAATTTATAAACCCAAAAAAAAAAGAACAACTAATCCTAATTACACCAGCATTTCAATTGACACTAACATATACGTTAGGTTGTTTTTTAATTTTTAGGTATTAATATAATTTATTAATAATTATAAAAATTGTTAATAGTATAAATTTTATTTTTTATTGTTTAATACTCAATAATGGGTTAATGAGATGATGAATTAATTAGCTTATAAAAGAAAAACAAAATAATTTTGTAATATGTAAGAAAAACTATGTCAGAAGGAGAGCAAGGCAGTCTAATAAATTAGAGTGATAGTTAGTGTTGGAAGTGAGTCGAGCTAAGTTGAGTTAGACCAAGTTTAAGTTCAACTCACGAAAATTAAATTTGGCTCACGGTTTGATTTATTAACAATCGATTGAGTCTATTTTATAAGCTTAAATTTGGCTCAACGAAAGCTCACGAGTTGGTTTAAATAATAGGAACATAACCTATAATTCTATATCAATGAATTATAACTTATATATATTAAAAAATATTAAAAAATAAATTTAATATATTGTCTATCTATCAATTATAAATTTTTTATTTATGTCTTACATCAAAAGTATATATAAAAAAATGTTCATGAGCTAATGAGCTGAGTTTATCTAAGCTCAAGTTCGATCGAGTCATTTAATTTATGAGCTCAAATCCAAGCTCAAACTCGACTTACCAGCTCACGAATTCAACTTATCAAGCTCTTAATGAATCGAACTCGAGTTGGCTCATGATAGTTGGCTTGACTCACTTCCAACTCTAGTGACGGTACACGTTATAAACGCTATTATAACTAAATCCAATTAAATTGACACAAGTAAAAAAAAACACGTATATATATGCGATATTATTTTTCTTTTTTTGAATTTTTTCAGGATACAAATTTTTATTAGAAAACATATAAATTTATTGACATAGCATATAAATTTTTACACACACATAAAAATGGTTTCCATATAGCAAAAAATTTATCAAATAACACATAAATCTTTATCTATAGCACATAAATTTTTATACATAATATATAAATGTTTGACGCCAATGTAATTTATTGGTGGGATGAGTCAATATTATAAACATGTGGTCCTTAAAAAATTTTACTACTATATATCAAAAATTGATGTGTTGTGCATTAAAAAAAACCTGTACTGTCCACCATAATTTATGTGGATTAGTATGTAAATTATTAGTCGGATGTAAATGTTTTGAATATATAAGTTTTTTAAAAAAAAAGTGTTAGGGGAAGTAATTTTTGTAATTTATAGTCATTAAATAGTTATTAATGGTGTGAGATTTTATCAAATGGTGTGAGATTACTCATTTTTCTTTTATTAGTTATATACTAGTCAGAATTTAATAAAGTTGTTGGTCTCTAAACAATTTTTATGCAATGTGTATTTTATTGATTGGGTATTAATGTTTTAAATATATATATAGTCATTGTATATTCAAATTTTTTGTATTATACATCAAAATTTATGTGTTGTGTTATAATTTTTGAACATATAGAAAAAGATGAAAAATGCGACAAAGACGACGACGACGATGATAATGAAGTTTACGAGAAAAAAAAGGAAGA
Source organism: Arachis duranensis (assembly GCF_000817695.3). Classification (NCBI taxonomy): domain Eukaryota; kingdom Viridiplantae; phylum Streptophyta; class Magnoliopsida; order Fabales; family Fabaceae; genus Arachis; species Arachis duranensis. The sequence continues at coordinate 96,174,222 of NC_029772.3, read as the reverse complement.
GAAAAAATCAAACAAGAGAATAAGAAGACATTGAAAAAGAATAAAAAGACGAAGACAACAATGAAAATGATGACGACGTTATTGGAAAAAAAGATGATAATGACAATGACGACAACAATAAAAGACAAAAAAATAGGAAAAAAATTAGCAACAATATATATATATATAATATTATTTGTACACTAAAATTAGTTACTAAAATCAACTACTAATATATTATTTTTTTTTGGTGACT
>NC_029772.3:96172016-96173900 GCF_000817695.3 Arachis duranensis | reverse complement strand
CGAAAAAATAAAAAAAATATTAGAGATTACACAGCTATTAAAATTTACTCATTTCTTTTAATAATAAGTACGTAGAAGTATAGACTTATAATAGGTCCAAATAATATGTATAGATTACATTTCTTTATTTTTGGCATTATGTATAGAAGATTATATTGTTACTGTAATAGAGTAGAATAAAATTAATATATAATTATTTTGACATAAAATTAATAATTAAAAATTATTAAATAATAATATAACCAAATATGTCCAATTATATAATAATTTTTAACCATCAACTTTCTGAAAGAAATTTGCATGGGAGTTTTAGCCTTGCCAATGGATTGTTACTTAGCTTGAAGAGTCTCTTAACCGTTTGAGTTCATCAATGAGAGACGTCAGATTCTTATGTGACGATCCACCTTCCTCAACCGCTGCTCTAGCCTTCTTCCCAAGCTCTCTTGCACGTCGTCTGATTTTCTCCGCTTCATCACCACCATCCATCAGCTTCCTCACAGCTTTCTCTATGCTCTCTCTTCCCACCACCTTCTTCTTCACCACAAAACCAATGACATTCCACTCCTCTGCACCAACCTCCACCCCAATCCCATGCACCTCACTTATAAGTTTCTCATTATAAAACTGTTCATCATGCACCGGCCACATAATCATCGGAACCCCAGCGCTCACTGCCTCCACGGTGGAGTTCCACCCACAATGCGTAAGAAACGCTCCCACTGAGAGGTGGCCTAGTATCAAAACCTGCGGGGCCCACCCTCTTATAATGATCCCTTTGGTCATGTTCCTCTTCTCAAAACCCTTCGGCATCCACTTGGCCTTCTCCTCCTCGCTCTCATCCTCCTTCCCTTTCTTCTCCGGCACCACCCAGACGAAATCGCAACCCGACGCTTCCACCGCGCAGGCTATCTCGTATAGCTGCTTATCCGAGAACTGGTTAATACTCCCGAAGCATATGTAGAGTACCGAATTCGCTCGCTTCGAGTTGAGCCAACTCAGGCACTTATGCGCGCACACCACGCTCTCTTGACCCCTCTCTGTTTTTTCTTCGGCGGTTCTGCAGATCAGAGACACAGGGCCAACATGCCACGCCTTGTGCCCCGTGGTTTTCTCGTAGTGTTGGATATACTCTTCTCCATCCAGTTCGGCGAAGTTGTTAACGATAATGCCATGGCTTTTGAGCTCCATCTCGAGCAGTGGCTTTGTTGAATCAATCAACACTTTCGGTGGTGTTGCCTTGAGAGTGATACGGTGTGGCAGGTCACGAACGACGTTGGGATCGGAATTGGAATAGGATTCGATAGGGTTAGCGTAGATGGAGTGCATGGCGCATACGGCGAAGAGGGAGAAGCCGTTGAAGACAAGCCTCGGGATACGAAGCTTGGTTGCCACGTCATGCACCCATGGGAAGAAGAAATCTGCCACAATGCAATCGGGTGGGTTGCGCTCCAAGAAGCGCTCCATTGGTCCGCGGAGCAGCATGGCGGCTTCGTGGACCTTGACGGAGTCCTCAACATTGTTGACTGCGGCGAGGTTTTCGACGCCGTCAGGGAGTCCGAGCTGGCGGGAAGGGAAGTGGACGGTGTGGAGGCGGAGGCGGTGGGAGATGAATTTATGGAGGGTATGGGCGTTGGAAGGGGTGGTGAGGATGGTCACGTGATGTCCACGTGAGGAGAAGAGCCTTGCTATGTCGCAGAGAGGGATCATGTGGCCCGGTGATGGGTACGGAATGAAGTGAAGCCTCAACGAACCTTCGTCAAGATCAAAGGCACCCATATCATCAGAGGTGAAACACACAAAACGCAAGCAATGGATTATTCAATGTTCAAGACTAATTTCTTGTATTTATAGTTGAAATGAGTATTATTTTAATATCTTAGTACA
>NC_029772.3:96159684-96171988 GCF_000817695.3 Arachis duranensis | reverse complement strand
TACTCAACTTTAATTAGTAGCTTGTAGTGTATGTCGCATGCCAATTAAGTTTCACTTGGCCATATATAATCATCAAAACAAACTTTTAAGATATTATTGATCTTCATTTCCTATTCTGTCTTGAACTTGCAAGGTTTCAATTAGAGTGCCGGGTACAGATATTTCTACTTTTGTATTACAAGACAAACAGATATGGCTCTTGATCGGTTTTAAATTATCAGAAATGAAGATTTAGATATTTATGTCGTGCTGATGATGATTCTGATGCTGCCCTAAGCCTTCAGTATAGTAAATAACAAAATATTATAAAAAAATTTAGAAAGATTGATATAGGTGGATTTATCCAACAAATGTCATATTTTCGGAAACAGGCTTTACATTTGAATGGACCATATAACAGCCCAGTATGAATTCGGGTCTAAATAATGGAATCCCAACAAAAAACAGTATGAATAAAGCAACCAACCCAACCGCTTTCGGCTTTTGGCACAAAGTCTTAAGTCTAAAACGGCACCGCTTCTTCTCTCTCTTCGCTTTTGCCGTAACCGTAAGATCAGAGATGAGAGTGATAGGTATTCGGTAAATGTAACACGTTTCGTTCATTGTGTATTAAGTATTGTAGGATAGAACCCAATTGAATTGAACTAAGCACCGAGGAAAAATGAGAGGCCACGATTTGATAAACACCTTCCTCCCCGATGAATTGATGGTCGAGATTTTCGGCCACCTCGCCACCAAATCCAGCCGCGACGCATGCTCCCTCGTCTGCCGCCGCTGGCTTCGCCTTGAGCGCCTCTCCCGCTCCACCCTCCGAATCGGCGCCTCCGCCTCCCCTGACATCTTCCTCCACCTCCTCCCCTCCCGCTTCTCCAATCTCCGCAACCTCCACATCGACGAGCGTCTCTCCATTCCCCTTCCCCTCTCTCTTCCCCTTCCCGTTCCCGCTAGAAGGCGCCCTCTCAAGGTGCATTGTGTTGCCGACAACACCTCCTCGGCCGAGACCAATCCCGATTCGCTCTGTTTATCCGATGCCGGCTTGGCCGCTCTCGGCGAAGGCCTTCCTAGGCTCGAGCGCTTGAGCTTGATCTGGTGCTCTAACGTCTCTAGCGAGGGTTTGAAATCCCTTGCTTACAAATGCACCCTCTTAAAATCGTTGGACTTGCAGGTAATTTCTTACCCTGTTTTTCTTCAATTCAATTAACGCTGATTTGATTCCCCTATCAATGCAGTTTATAATTTGCTGAGCATTTTTTAGGGTTGTTTTATTGGAGATCAAGGTCTGGCTGCCATTGGACAGTGTTGCAAGCAACTTGAAGACTTGAATCTTCGATTCTGCGAAGGCTTGACCGATAGCGGTTTCACTGAATTTGCATTGGGTGTGGGGAAATCCATGAAATCTCTTGGTGTGGCAGCTTGTGCCAAGATAACTGATGTCTCCATGGAAGCTGTAGGATCATATTGCAGATCACTTGAGACGTTGACATTGGATTCCGAGTACATACACGATAAAGGGGTGCATGCTGTGGCTCAAGGATGTCCCCATTTGAAAGTTCTAAAGCTGCAATGTGTTAATCTAACAGATGATGCTTTGAAGTCTGTAGGCGCTGCTTGTTTGTCCCTCGAGTTATTGGCACTATATAGTTTTCAGAGATTTACTGATAAGTGAGCGCCTCTCACTTGGAAATTTTCTTCGTTATTTTTGGCCTTGTATTTTTTTTTGTTTCCCTGGATTTTGCTTCATTTTTTTATTGACTCCATTTTGTTACATCTGTATTATATACCATGAGTTAGTCCAAGGCTTACTCCATGTTGGAAAATTCTTTTCCTGATTTATGAATTGATTAAAGTTTTGTAGTTGATAATTTAGAATAAGGGAACTGAGGAGCTCCATTATAGCAATTTTCTTCTTGTCTATTTTGTGTTGATAAACTTAGGACTTGTTCTGCATGTGGCCATAATCTCTTCTTGCATGGGTCTGATCAATAGTTATGCATTCTCCTTATGATCATGTCTTAACATTCAGGGGCTTGCGTGCCATTGGGAAAGGATGTAAGAAGTTGAAGAATTTGACTTTAATTGATTGTTATTACCTAACTGACAAGGGTTTGGAAGCAATTGCTACTGGCTGCAAGGAGCTTACACATCTTGAAGTCAATGGATGCCACAACATTGGAACCATTGGACTAGAATCCATTGGGAAATCTTGCAAGTAATTTTTTATTTTATTTTTTTCCTTGACATAATTTATGTATGAAATGTTCTAAATAATATGCATGTGTTGTTTAACCAGCATGCTATAATCTTTGAGAAATTGTCTGACTGGGGGATTTTGTGCTTTTTTTTTCTATCAATCTTTTTTGCACTTCACTCAATTAAACTTATTGCCCATCCTTCTTTCTGACAGATGTAACCATGGTGTGGATCTCTCATATGTATATGAATGTTAGTTCATGATGTTGGCATTATAGTATACTTGATGGCACAAGTTAGAAAAGAATTGGTAAAAAATTAGTAGAATTGATCCTTAACCTGTGATGTTAATCCAGCTTTCAAAATGCACAGGCATCTCACTGAGTTAGCATTGCTTTACTGCCAAAGAATTGGCAATATTGGCCTTCTTAAGGTTGGACAGGGTTGCAAATTCTTGCAAGCCCTTCACTTGGTGGATTGCTCGGGCATTGGAGATGAAGCCATTTGTAGTATTGCTAAGGGCTGCAGGAGTTTAAAGAAACTTCATATTCGTCGATGTTATGAGGTAATCTGTCTTCGAGATGTAGATTTTTAAATCTGGCATGGATGGGATTTTTTTTGGGCTGTCCATACATGGTTATAACCGATTCCACTAGATAAGCAAAGTCTGACCCTGCCATTGTAAATTTTAAAGACCATGATATACCTTGTTACTTTATTTGTAGGCTAATAAGGTTTACCATGTTCTAATTCATTTTTACTCATTATTAACTACAGGTCCTCGTCTAGGTTATTATATGGTTAAACTTTGCACATTTCGATGATTTTATTCACATGTAATGATTTACTTCTATTTTTCCTCCTAAGAGAAAATGAGGAATATAGGAGAAGCATTTTGAGAGGTAGTATTTGATCATGAATGTCAGTCCCAAATAACTTCTGTTGTTGAACGAATTAAACTTTTATGAGTTTTATCAAAGAAATCTTATATGTTTGTTTATTGCTCTCTCTCTCTCTCTCGTAATTTGCTAACTGATCTTAGCATCCGATTCTGTGATAGGTAAAACCTTTCTCACTACATATCTATCGCTCCATTTTCTACTGAAAATTTGAAATCGTTTTCACCTACACTAACAATTTTGTCTGGTTGTTTTATTGTGTTGATAACTCATGTACTTCTTTTCTTATATCATCGGTACTATTGTGTAGAATGTCTACATTAATCATGTTTGTTAAATTACTAGGGTTGGGGATGAGGCTCTTATCGCAGTATCTGAGGGTTGTAACCTTCAGTATCTCAATGTTAGTGGTTGCCACCTAGTTGGAGATGCTGGAGTGATAGCCATTGCAAGGGGATGCCCTCAACTCTGTTATTTAGATGTGAGCGTGCTGCCGGTATGTGCTCATCTCTGTCTCTCTTTCTATATCAAAAGTACATATAGCTTTTTTAAGTTTAATGTTTCAACTATTTGCTTTCTAATTTTCGTGGTCTTTTCCAAGATTTTCTTGATTCCATCATTGTTGTTCACCTAAAATAGCATTGATGAACTACATTCACATTTTTAAGTAGTGCATAGATTTTTTAGTATATTTGGAGATACTTGATGCCAAACCCCTGCTTTAGGCATATATGTGGACATTCACTATACCAGTCTCTGCAACTGCATTGCATAATCACTTAATATCTATGTGAAAGTTGAATATTTCATATAGTACTTTTCTTGTTCAATTTTTTGTTTACGTTTCAATTCATTTTTTTCCTCATCACAATTGCAGAAGTTGGGTGATATGGCGATGGTTGAGCTGGGAGAAAACTGTCCCTTGCTTAAAGAAATAGTACTTTCACACTCCCGTCAAATTACTGATGTTGGTCTAGCACATCTTGTGAAAAGTTGCACGATGCTGGAATCATGTCACATGGTTTATTGCTCTGGTATAACATCAGCTGGTGTAGCCACGGTTGTTTCTAGCTGTCCCAACATAAAGAAGGTACTTGTTGAAAAGTGGAAGGTTAGCCAGCGGACCAAGCGACGCGCCGGCTCAGTCATCGCCTACTTGTGTGTGGATCTTTAGAGACCTTTGGTATATATTTGCATCTTTGGGAATTTTTTTCAGTCTGATATATTAATAAAGCTGCTGGCAAGTTGCAGCCTGAATTTATTTCTAGTATAAAAGAGGAGGCAATACTAGGATATGCATGGGCACATATGTTGTAAATTAAGCAGCTCTTTGGTCCCTTACAGGATATGTATCAAGAGTGTAGAAACCTTGGTAAGAGAAATAAATGTTATTGATACTTTGATAGTAGCATGATTTATGGTTAGATACATATAAATGGATATTATGAGATATGATCCTGATGTTGCTGTAATACATAATAGAAGAATCTTGTCGAGCAAACTAATGTTAGGTACTGATCAAGTATAATTCGAGAACATAAAATGTTAGGGCACAATTTTTTCGTTGTATTTGAACCAGCTCTAGCGAGTGTTTTTTCCCTCCAAAAATACTGGTCCCTTGGTAAATGGTAATCTAGCATTCTCCAGAATATTTTTTCTTAAAAAAAGATGCTTGAATTTTAACAAACGAAATTATGTGATCGAGTAAATGTAAAAAGAGTTAAAAGCAAAGTTATTGGATCTTTTCACATGAAATAATGAGATTGAAAGTTGTTTTTGGGGCAATATTTGGTGGATGAAACTTAATTTCTATATGAAATGACATCATATACTCGAAGGTTAATTTATTAGACAAAATATACTAGATTTGGAGAAATATATCTTTAAAAAGTTTTATAAAAAAAAACTTTTAACGTGATTTTTTATAAGTATATTTAGAAAAATGTAATATTTTATCTTGCAAATTTGATAATTTTACATTAACTAAATTATTTCTATATAAAATTATTACAATTGCTTGAAAAAAGTAAATGGTGTTTGAACATCGAATTTTGCCCTATTTTACATATACACCATCTATATAGAAGTATACAAATGTTTCTAAAACAGAAGCATTGAAAAATGTTATACATTGATGAAGTTTTAGAGAATCACGATGTCATTTATCAATTTTAAGGATTTTTTTGGTTGGAAATCTGAATATTTTGGAGTCAAACGTAATTTACTTTAATATTCATGTGTTAGAACCTGGGTGGTTTGGTAATATAATTAGTTGTGATTTTCAAATGTATGAGCTAATATTTTGTGTGATAAATAAAAAATTTATTATGCATGTATTTTTAGATTTTAAAAATTAAGAGTTTTTTTAATACATTTAAAACTAATTTGTAAGTTTTGAAATAAAAAAAGTCCGGTGGATTTTTTTATTTAATTTAATAAAATATAATTTTTTGTAATGGCCAAATATTTATCTATATATGTTATGTACTCTGTGTCCTAAAATATATATAAAAAAATCATCTCGGATGAATAGGGAAGTTCTATGGAAACATCCACACCTGTGGATATTATGTGCACTTTATTTGATAAATATATTTTGGTTGTCCATGTTCACAGGTTCAGCTGATGGAGAGAGTAGCAATAGTTTTGCAGATGTACTGCACCTAATTATTTTGGGCAAGTTTGTGCCAATGGATAAGTTGTATTTTTTTTTTTTGAGGAGTGCTAAGGGCCAGCAGAAATTGTGATATATAGTTATTAATTAGCCATTATAAGTGTGTTTAATGGTGGGAGATTACATCCAATGGCACAGAATTACTCATTTTATTTTTTATGGTTAAGTACTGATCAAATTTTAACAAAATTGCTGACCCTCTAGACTTTCTTTTTTTTTATATATGTGGTGATGACTGGATTTTGGATTTGCACACCATATTTTGTGTAAGTGTGCAAAAACAAGTTTTCTTGTGGATAATCTGAGTTTTAGGATTGGATTACCATATATTTATGCTAATGTATTTTTGGATTTGTTTGGATAATCTGATTTTTTAATTAGGGAATATTGCTAAGCTTCTCTAACTTTTTTTTTTGTCTTGTGAAAGGAATTGTATATTGTTAAATGGATAAAGAAAACAAAAGAATACAGTACATTATTTTTGATATTTAACCTAAAAAAAAGAAATAAATAAATAAACATGTGATGTATGTTACTAATAAGATAGAAAAATAATATTTAAGACAGAAAAATAATATTTTTATTATTTTGTGAATATTATCTTTTATTATGTTGTTACTAATAATTATTTATATAGCTTAAATTTTTATAGTTTCAGTGAACTATAAAAATAGAGAATTCTTTTAAACATTACATATGTCATATTAATAATGTAAATCAAATCTTTATGAGTACGCAATTTATTATAATATTTATGAAAGGCGTTAAAAAATAAATAAATAAAGATATTTAACACTTTTTCTCATTTATATTTTTATTCATCCGAATAAAGATATTAGTTTGTATATTATTTTTTTTGTTATTGTTCTTATTTTTATTAATATTTTTAATATTTACAATTACTATATTATTGTGTACAGAAATGGACACTCACATGAGATGTGGGTGAAACTCGTGCAAGTGTAGGGATGTATCTTACAGGAATGGTATATAAAATGGCTTTATAATGAATTAAAGTCAGATGTAAGAGAAGATATTAGTGGTGTCAGTGTTGCTTCCTCCACTCCTCTTCGAATATACATTTTTCCCTCTAGAGTTTACTTTCTATGGTGGAGACAGAAGGGGGGATAACGAGTGCAATCCGTTTTTCCCTTTCAAGAAAGGAAACGACGTCATTTTCTGTAAATCGGCTGGGTTCAGATTTGGTTTGATAGACCAGTTCACTTTAGCTAGTCTTAAAGGGTTTTCAAGTAGACTATTTTTGTACAGTGGACCGATTCGGAAGAATTTTCAGAATGTTGAGAAGTTTAGCCACATTTCCTGAAAATTAAAAAAACCAAATTACCCAAACAAATCCAAAACACACATTAGCCCATTTCCTTTTTAATGCTATCTTTGACTTGTTTTTATCCAAAAAAAATTTGTTTCTGCACGTTGCATAAAAATGGTGACCCAAGTCCAAAACCTAGTCATGGCCACATACACAAAAAAAAATACAACTTGCCCATTAGCCCCAACTTGCCAAAAATAATTAGCATCTCATTACACTTATTAATTTTCCTACATTGTGCAGTAAAACTGCAAAATCACTACTACTTCTTGACATGTTGTTCCATCAACTGAACTTGTGAGCATGGGCAATCAAAATGTGTTCATCGAATAAGGTGTCCACATAATATCCACAGGTGTGGATGTTTAATGCCATCCACACCATAGAACTCCCATCGGAATATGGCACACGCTCAATGTTACTAAAGCCTGAAACACTTAACACACAGATCACGGCATCGAATGGGATAAAGGAGAATTAAAATACCTAATTAAAAGTCTCTAGGAAGTAAATTTTCAATCATGTAATAATTTTAGGAAGGAACTATAAATGCATGCTAATTATATGAATAAGTGGGCAAAGATCATGATAAAACCACACAATTAAACACATTATAAACCATAAAATAGTAGTTTATCAGTTACACATCTTAGGTGCATTCCGAGATGTGATATAAATATTGAAAACGAATATTCGGTGTCCAAAATATGTGTGTAATAATTTGTAGTCTCAGTGTTCGAGATATATTGAGTTCGATTGTATATAAAGTGCATTTGAGATGTTTGTTCATTTGAGTAATTTTGTTAATTTTAAAAGCATATACGGTTTAATGTCGGAATTATATGCGCTCAAAAAATATTAACAGACTAAATACGACGTGACACGTGATCGAGATATTGAATTTTAAAGTTGGTTTGTCTATCTCTTATTTTAATTAGTTAATTAATTGACATGTTAAGATATTTTGACTTATTTAGTTTTAGTTGATGTGTTAGAATATTTTAATTTAATTAGTTAGAAAATACATTAGAATAATGATACGTTGGATTAATTTGTTTTAATTAATCAGTTTTCATGTTAGGATAATTGAATTTAAGTAAGGGAAAGTATGAGGAGTCAATATAATACTTGTTCAATGTGTATAATAAAGGTTTATGGAATATTAAAGATATAACCATTATTGTTATCTTTTTTCATCAGTTAAAGTTTTTGTTGGAATGAGTGGTATCATGTCATGGTGTTAGAGCGCTCGATCTAGCGAATCCTTTAAATAATTTCTCCCTAGCAGATCCTTTAAGTAATTAGAATACGTGTTAGACATGTTTGTATGGCCATATTCCAAGTGCAACCAAGTTTTTTTTAATCTGGATCATATCCTAGAAACACACTTTTCAATTTATGTACTTAATAGTTTTTTTTAACTGTATTTGAAATGTATAACGGTTATTTAAAATAGTAATTTATCTACACATTACACAATTCAATAAATATTATATTTTATTAATTTAAATAAAAAAATCCAAAATTTCGTCTATTAGAAATAAGAAAAGAATAACTATTTATACTCATAAATTTTACAAAATTAATAAGAGTATTTATCAAACAAAAAAATTGTTATATCCACAAAAAATGAGTTTTGTGTAACAAAAATTTGAAATAATGTTTATGATTATGAGAGTTTCTGATTGTTTTGTTATTTTTTTCTTCTATTAATTTTATATGAAATTGGATTAAATTTTGCTTATGGTTGATTTTATTGATTTTGGAATAACGTCTATCAGGATTTGCTGCTGGGAGATGGTTGTTGAGAGAGAAAAAGATGACAATAAATAATAGAGACGTTGATGTCATTGCTATTCAGTATTGTTGCAAGTTCCAACTTGCTACCAAATCTAAGTTTTGCTTTCTTTTGTTTTGCTCTGCTTCAATATAACCATAGATTTGTTGAGGTAGTTGATGTCAGCATTGTCATGGTACTAGAGATGGTGGAATAGTAAAGAAGAGAAAATATGGTTAAGATGGTGGCAATAAAGGGTTGTGAAAGTTTGGTATTTAGAGAAGAAAAAATGGTGTTGAGTTGATGTTGAAGATAAAGGTAGGAGTAATTTAGAAAATTTATTAAAAAATTAACAAAAAATTAGAGTTTGGGTACTTTTATCACATATAATCCATCTTTTATGGATATAACGTTAGTTTTCTTATTTAATAGATAATTTTATCAGTATAAAATTCATGAAACGAATAATTGTCTTTAAAAAAAAAAGAGAATAAATAGTCATTTTTAATCATAAAAGATTGATGCACTGACAATACTTATGACTAATTTAAATAAACTTTGTAACCATGAAAGATATTATATCCATTTGACATTTCTAATCAAACGTTAGTTTACGAGGACGCCTTTAATTTTCAACCCTAAATAGCTTATTGATGTTAGTAATGTCATTCAAACCTTTTATTTCTCTTTGAATTCTCTCCTTCTTCTTCTCATCTTTTTTACCAATCAAAATTCTAAGCCTCAATTTAAAAAGACGAAACGAGACAAAAATAAAAAAATAAAATGATATAATTAACATGAAAATTTAGTCAAAAATAAAAATTTAAACAAAATTTTAAATAGTTCAAACCAAAAGGACTGATTTTCATTAATTAAAAAAAATACAAAAAAAAGCATAAAAATACCACAAAAATAATAAAAAATAAATTTGATGATATCATAAAATAAAAGAAGGAAATGAATTAGGAGCTAAAATTTATTGTTTCACTTTTAATTTTATTTTTTTTGGACTGACACCTGCTCCTCTTCTTCCTTCCTTCAACGCACATGCACTAAAATGCACTGTTTAAAGGTAAGGACTTTCACCTTCGTTATCTTTGTTGGCTTCATTTTATCGAGGATTAGTTCATTAAGATAGTGAAAATGGTGATGAAAAAAAAAGGTAACTTAAAATTTTGATTTGATAAAAAAATGAGAAGGAGAGTATTAAAAAAAAAAAAAAGAGATGACATTACTAACGATCTCATAGACCAAAGTTTGGTTAGGGTTTGAGATTACAAAATTTATTTAAGAAAAAGTTTAGGAAAGCATCTTCAGCTTTTTTAACCAGCACTTAATTATTAAAAAAAAATAATTTATAAAATACTAAAATTGTTAGTCCTTAAGGTAACGTTTGTTTTGAGGTATTGAGACAAAAACTGAGAGATTGAGATTCAATATCGTGTTTGTTAGTTCAGAGACTAGTACTAAAATTTCTGTCTCTGTCTCTAAAATTTCAATATTTCAGTACCTCCAAAAAGTAGGGACACATAGGACTGAAATTTTTAGAGATGAAGACTAAGTATGTGTTTGAATTTTTTTTTTGGTGACTAAATAGAAAAGAAAGAAAAAAGAGACAAAACCAAATTAATTGGCTAGGGTCATATCTAAATCTATTAGATATTGAAGCTCACTCCATGGTTGGCTCCAATTCGAGTGAATGTCCGCGACAGAAGCAGCTGCTTTAGCCATACAATCTGCAACACTATTTGCAGTCCTCTGAATTAAAAGAATAGAGACTCTCCAATTCCAATTCATAACCTCCTGAATATGCTTTGCCAAATCCCATTCCGGAATATCCTTACTAAGCATTCTTTGGTTTACCAAGAAAAGAGCTTCTAAACAGTCTGTTTCACAAATAACCTCACGAAATCCACTCTCCCAAGCAAGAAGTAAACCTCTCCAAATTGCATACAATTCAGCAAAAAGAACACTACACACTTCGACTTTTCCAGTGCAACCTTTCAACCAACATCCATTAGGATTGCGAATGATACAACCAAAACCAGCATAGCCAAAAATAGCAAACCAACTAGCATCACAATTCAATTTAATAGAATGAACTGGAGGTGGAACCCAATGCAAACAAAGTGAAAGAGGAGACAGAGATTGATGCATAGCAAAAATAGTGTGAAACTCCCTTACTGAACTACGAATCAAACTCACCACTTTACTAGCACTCCATGAATCATCTATATTAAATAAGTCATGATTTCTGCTTCTCCAAATCCACCAGATAGTCGAAAAGAAAAGAAAAGCATCTCCACTCCTTGCACCTCTGTAGAGCCAATCATGTAAATTCGAGTTATCTGAATACAAGCCTAAAAGGGTCCAGACCTCCTTGGCACTAGGGCACTCCCGAAGACAATGAAGAATGGATTCAGAACCATTCTGACACCGATGACAGGTGCTAGATAAAGCTAAAGCATGACCCAAACGAAACTCTGCCGTAGGAATAACATTATGAAGACTGAGCCAAATCAAGAACTTATACTTCTCAGAAATATGCAGACGACATACCCACAACCAATTATCATGCTCATTCCAGTCAAACTTTCTTTTGGCTAGCCAACTGTACCCACTCCTAGCTGAGTAGAGTCTAGAAGATGCCACACCCCACGACCAACCCGAACTCTCTCCAGCATTCAAATCCGGATTATAAGCATTCAAACGCTGTTTGACATCTTCTGGAATGATAGAGAAAATATCATGGAGATTCCATTGACCATCTTTCCAAACGTCTCTAATAGTTAAATCAGAGTCAGATATATGTACAAAAGGGACATCTTGAGCAATTGAGCCCTCAATACTCCAATTGTCAAACAAAAAAGATTGATCAAGTGACCCAATGCACCAAGAGAAGGCATCCTTAAGAGCACCAAAAGCCTTTGAGATACTCTTCCAAACACGAGAAGCGTTTCAAGAGACAAGGCCATCTAAAACTCCCTCATTCCTCAGATACTTCGCCCTCAATAGAGCAACCCAAGGCTTGTCCTGACAATGAAAAAGTTGCCACACCAATTTACCAAGTAAAGATATATTAACACACGCAGGGTCTCTAACACCCAGGCCACCAAATTTCTTTGGAGTGATAACGGTCCTCCAATTAACAAGAGAAAGACCTCTACCATCAACTTGACCCTTCCAAAGGAACTGTCTCATCATAGAAGATAATTTATCGCAAACACCAATTTAGTGTGGATTGAAAGTATATTTTATTGGGTTTGATTATTTTATTTTTGTTCGATTTTATTTTTGAATCAGATTTCAGTTATGTTTTGTATCACCACATTTAATTTTGAAATTGATTTTTTATAATAAAAATTATATATTTTAGAGTGAAATTAGTAGTATCATATTATATTTTTATATTTTAATTAATATTTTTTGTATTA
>NC_029772.3:96152872-96158230 GCF_000817695.3 Arachis duranensis | reverse complement strand
TCTTTTTTCGAATTGAGGACTCCCATATACTGCACTACAAAGCCAAACTAAGTTACCCACACTCACTTTCACTGTGATACATTGGTCAATTTGATCAATAACCACACAAGAAGCATTAGCAATAGAAGATAGAAACCAAATGTCACCCCTGTGTCCTACTGCTTCCTCAATACCAACACAATGAAAACCCAACTTATCCCAAAAATTCTTCAAATTATTAAACATGGTATGAGTCTCAAAGAGAAAGAAGAAAGATGGTTTATATATTCTCACCAAATTTTTGCAATGCACACGGGCCATCTTGTTAGACGCACCCCTCACATTCCAGGCTATGATATTGAAACTATCCATAAAAAACAGCAAAAAGGGAGCTCCAATAACAAACCCGAGACTCAACATGTTGTCCCTGTCTTCGACAATCCTGCCTTTAATGGACTCTCAAGTGGCAGCCCAATTTTCTCCGTCGAAACTTGCACCATACCTGCCGTCGATGCTCCATCCTTATCTACTGGTGAATTCTGCAAAGAGTTTGGGCGAGGACGCTTTCTCACAGTGCCATTTGTTGTCTCACCTTGCTGCTGATGATGAACATTGTGCCGGGTCTCCAAAGAAGCCACACTAACCGATTTTCCAATATTGATGCCCCTGCTTAATTTTACTTTGGATCCAGTAGCATGTGTTGTACGTTGGTGGTTAGGCCTTGTCCAAGTACTGGTAGCCTTGTTAGTGTGTGTTTGGATTGTGTTTGGATTGTGGTTGGGCAAACTGAAGTTTGAATAAAAGTGATTTTATAAAATTGATTTTGGATAAAAGTAAGTTTGTGTCAACATAATTTATGTTTGTCAACTCTATACTAAAATTGATTTTGATAAAATAAATATTGTTTGGATAATATTAGTTAAAATCACTTTTAGATAGATAATTATTAAAAAAGACATGACATTAAATTATAATATTATTTTTTTATATATATTTAATTTTTTTTATATTTTTTTCATATATGTTTTTATATAGTATATTTTTTATATTTTTAGTACTCTTTTTTAGTACGCTATAATTTTTTATTATTATTATTATTTATGGTTAATTTTTTTGTTTAATTTATTTTACCTAATGGGTCAATAAATTATATTATAAAAAGATAATAATAAATATAATGCACAAAAATTACCATTATAAAAATATATAATGTCAAATAAAAATTAGTAAAAATATAAATAATAAATAATAAAAAAAAGAACTCATGTAAAGAGAAATAATAAGAATTCTATAAGTAATATAATAATATGTATAAAGGATAAAGTTAATAAAAGAAAAATAAAAGTTAAATGTCAATGGCTAAAAGCCAGTTAATGCAACGCAGAAGCTAGAAATTCTTACTTCTTGTAAACGTGGTTTTGTAACCAAAATCACTTCTGCGTTTATAGATAGAAAACTTAGCCAAACAAAAAATAGAAGCGTTCAAGAAGTTGTAACGTGCTTTTCCTCTTTCAACGTGATTGCCAAACACACCCCAAAACTTTAATAACATTTTATATCTAAAATACTTTCATTTCAACTAATTAATTCCAATTTTACCCTTTATGCAAATTAAATTAGAGTTTCATTCTTATTTCAATTCCTGTCTTCCATTTTGCACCAAATAAAATATTGAGATTTATTTCAATCCCTGTTTTTTAGTCTCTGTCTCTCAGTCTCAATATTTTCGTCTCTATCGCTCCACCAAACGCTACCTTAACATTCTTCTTTATTTAAATTAATTATTATCATTATTATCAACTCCTCAATCTTTTATGGTAATAACTAATAACTAATAAATAGTAAAAAAAAAACACATTTTAAAAACCATAAGCACTACCGTCATACTCATTGGTATAAATATGAAGATTCACTCGGTTGTCTGAAACTTGGTTCGTTCATTCTCTCGTTCAGGTTCTATTTTCTTCATCCTTGGCAATTCATCAATCTGAGTCGGTTCAGTGCGAATCACTGATCGGAAAGAAGAAACCGTTTTAAAAGAATTCGAATTAAATTAACAAAATTTTCATACCCTAATCTAATGGGACAACACGGACACGGTACTTTTGCCCTTCGTTCTGAATTTCTGATGCACCCATCTAATCCAATGAAATGCATGTAATCAAGCTCTTCCTATTTCGATTGCATATTTGCAGGTGATAAGGGCCGACCCTTCAAAAAGTTCAAGCCCTCTAACAAATTCGTTAGTTCACTTGCGAAATCTTCGATTTTAGTTCCTCTTTTAGTTCGTTTATTTTCGTGCTTCAACTCCTCTTGATGTTGTTTGCTTCAGGAAGATAGCAGCAAAAGAGGATTCGATGACGATGACGTTTATGGCGGCGACGATGCACACGACGAGGATGGTAATCTTCGTTTACCATCTAATTAAATTGCATGTAGGATTAGATTTTGGAGAAGGGGGTTAGTTGAGTTTTTAGGATAATATTGGATTGAGTTTTTTGTATGAATCAGATGGCAAAGTCAAAGATTTTAGCAAATTAGAGCTGAAACCGGATCACCTCAATCGTCCTCTCTGGGCCTGTGGCAATGGCCGCATATTCCTTGAGACCTTCTCTCCTTTGTACAAGCAAGCTTATGATTTTCTTATTGCCATTGCCGAACCCGTTTGCAGGTTGCTTCTTTTCCTTTTGAGTAATCATTTTTATATAGATTTAGATATATGAGGAGGATAGTTGCAGGGTATGTTGTGTTATTAGATTTTTACTTATAAGTTTGGTGTGTGTGATGATACTGATGGATAGGCCGGAGTCTATGCATGAATACAACCTTACACCACACTCGCTGTATGCTGCTGTTTCTGTTGGTCTGGAAACAGAAACTATCATATCCGTTTTGAACAAGTTATCAAAGACCAAGCTTCCCAAAGAGATGATTAGTTTCATACATGATTCCACTGCTAATTATGGTAAAGTGAAGCTGGTGCTCAAGAAGAATCGCTACTTTATTGAATCTCCATTTCCTGAGGTATGGAAATGTTGCTCTCAGCCTCTCACTGACCCATTGTGTTTCCCTTAGCAGTCTATGCAAATCCTTTGTTAAGATCTTGTTTGTTTCATTATAACAAATTTTATAGGTATTGAAGACATTGCTTAAAGATGAAGTCATATCTCGAGCAAGAATTACTTCTGAGGTTTGTGATCACATTTTTTTTTCTGCTAAAATGCATATTTTTGGATGTAAAAATTTGCAAATGTTACTATATGTTCAATACTACACAGTGTGCATTCCTGTTACTACTACTTCCCGTGACGTGACTGAATCAGTGAATTTCAAATTCCATATTGTTCTTTCTCTTATAGGGTACAAATGGGGATGGATTTACAATTAGCAAAGCAGCAGGTGAAATTGAAGGCAGACATGACGAGTTGCTAAATGAAGCCGAGGTGGCAGCAGCTGCTGAAGAGAAAGAAACTCATGCTTTTGAAATTAATCCTTCTCAGGTAACTTAGTTGTGAGCTTTTGAAAGAGATTGTCTTACTTTCACTCTAAAGCAAATCCCTTTGTTTTCAGTTTCGCATCATGATACCTAGACTGACACCACAAATTTGAATCAGAGTTATGTTATTTCTCATGAAAAAATGATGCTGGGTTTGGTAATTCGGGTCCCAATGAATGGATGAGTTAATTGACTCGAATCCAAGGAGAAAATTTTTAATATATATACACTAATTAGAAGAAGTAGATAATATTAGCAGCATATTTTTTATTACTAGGTTCTTTTTTCTCTATGCTGTGGCTCTGATATTGTTCTGTATGCTGTTTCAATTGCCACAATGACAAGTGTAAATACATTAAGTGGATTCCACACTAAATCCTGAATTTTACACAGTTGATCGTCACCCAAATTATATAGTTCATCTTTCCATCTTTTTGGCAGTCAACTTTGTTACTTCAGTTTGCGTGAGTATCTGTTTGAATTCGCTGATAAATAATATGATGTCAAAATGTTTTTAATTTGCAAGAAAATTGAGATTTATCTGTTGGAAATTAAAATAGTGATTGCAATTGCTTTACATACATTCTATTACAGGTTGAAAATGTAAAGCAACGGTGCTTGCCAAATGCATTAAATTATCCCATGTTGGAGGAGTATGATTTCAGAAATGATACAGTGAGTTTACATAATTTTTCTTCCAAAGAAACCTTTAGGGTTGTAATTATGTTTACTGATAGTACATCTTGCTAATTTACAGTTATGAGCTTTGAATTGGTTATCTTGCATGCATTCAGTTGTATTCTGTTAATGCTGCAGGTGAACCCTGACCTTGACATGGAACTAAAGCCTCAAGCACAACCACGACCTTATCAAGAGAAGAGCCTTAGCAAAATGTTTGGAAATGGTAATGCTGATATCTTAAACAAGGACTTTATCTCTTGCAATTTACTAAATTTAGAGCACACATCAACTTTTGTTTTTGAATTGATTGAGTTTATTTATTTATTCATTTACTTTTTTTAATTTGGTCTTAAACTTGGGTCTACAACACAATTTTCAAGTTTTGCATATTATGAAGACTATAATTTTCAGCTTCATTAAACCATAACATATAGTTTAAAAACCGTATGCATTAGTATGATTAACATTAATTTTCCTTTGGAATTTGTGTGTTAATATCATAACATATAGTTTAAAAATCATGTTAAGGATATTTCGCTAGTGGTGTGGCTGTTGTGACTGGTTTTGGATTGGCATGACTTCAGCAACATTAAATGATTAATGTTTCTATTCTGTAAATGCCTATTGAAATATAAATTATTTCTGAGTGCAACTCTTTTTTTCGCTGCTCAGGTAGAGCAAGATCTGGTATAATAGTCCTGCCTTGTGGTGCTGGAAAGTCCCTGGTTGGTGTATCTGCAGCTAGCCGGATCAAGAAGAGTTGCCTTTGTTTGGCAACAAATGCTGTCTCTGTAGATCAGTGGGCTTTTCAGTTTAAACTATGGTCAACTATCCGAGAGGAAAATATTTGCCGTTTTACATCTGATAGCAAAGAGAGATTCCGTGGTAATGCTAGAGTTGTTGTGACAACATATAATATGGTTGCTTTTGGTGGTAAACGGTCTGAAGAATCTGAAAAGATCATTGAAGAAATAAGAAACAGAGAATGGGGATTACTCCTTATGGATGAGGTAATCCTAAAACCTACTCTTTCGTTATGATGAAATATAGCTCGTTATTTATGCATGATATCATTGCATAATAAACAGGTGCATGTGGTTCCAGCCCATATGTTTCGAAAAGTCATTAGTATCACTAAATCTCACTGCAAACTTGGGCTAACAGGTATGCCCTTTTATGTTAATTTATTATCACGTGGACTA
>NC_029772.3:96130904-96152826 GCF_000817695.3 Arachis duranensis | reverse complement strand
GAGTGAGATCTTGACCATTAATATTGCAGCTACACTTGTGAGAGAGGATGAAAGGATTACAGATCTCAACTTCCTAATTGGTCCCAAGCTGTATGAGGCAAATTGGTTAGACTTAGTAAAAGGTGGATTTATTGCAAATGTTCAGTGTGCTGAAGTATGGTGTCCAATGACAAGAGAGTTTTTTGCTGAGTATCTGAAGAAAGAGAATTCCAAGAAGAGGCAGGTAAGGCTTCTCGGAATGTTTGTGGATCTTTTCAGGAGGAAGCATGTAGAGTGATTATGATTTGTTGGTTGTTTCACATGATATATTGTATTACTTTTTTTGAATACTTTCAACTACTCGGAGTTCACTTGTTTTGGATCTACTCTTCCTAACTGATGAACTTTACATGTGCAGGCACTTTATGTGATGAATCCAAATAAGTTCAGAGCTTGTGAATTTCTTATAAATTACCATGAAAGGGCACGTGGCGATAAAATTATTGTCTTTGCTGATAATCTTTTCGCTCTCACTGAGTATGCCATGAAACTCCGCAAACCAATGATATATGGTGCTACAAGGTGCTGTTGACACGTTACTCTCTCTCTCTCTCTCTCTCTCCCCCCACCCCCCCCAAAAAAAAAAACACCACTTCCACCATCTAATATGTGTTGTCTTCAGCCATGTTGAGAGGACGAAAATTCTACAAGCATTCAAAACTAGCAAAGACGTCAACACTGTTTTTCTTTCGAAGGTATCTTTTGTAGTTTAGTTCACTTCTATTTTTGAGGCTTATCTGCTATTCTGATTTATTTTTCTTTGGATTTGTCAAAACATGTACTAATCAATCTTATTGACATTCATCAATGTAAACATTTGAATTGATATATATTTTTAGTTTTGTTGTGTTAGCTTGGGTTTGGAAGGAGTGTGTTTTTTTTTTGCGTCGGTTCTTTATGCTCTATTCTGGATATTATCAGGTTTTAACATCTTAGTAAAAAATATGATGGTTAATAATCTAATATTCTCAGGTGGGTGACAACTCGATTGATATTCCCGAAGCAAATGTGATAATTCAAATTTCTTCGCATGCTGGTTCTAGGCGTCAAGAAGCCCAGCGTCTAGGTCGTATTCTTAGGGCCAAGGTCAGTTTCTGAATTTTAAAGCCACCTTACAGAGTAAATTCTAAACTTAAAATGATGGTTGACGGAAGTTTGAAGTTCTCTGCCACTAATATCTTAATATCATCTGTCAGTAATGCATTGTGCCAATGCGGTGCCTGATATATTCAAATTATATCAATTAAAATCGCAGGGAAAGCTTCAGGATAGGATGGCAGGCGGTAAAGAAGAGTATAATGCATTTTTTTATTCCCTTGTCTCAACTGATACCCAGGTATATCATCTATTATGCACCATGGCCTGCACTTATACAAATTATTCATGGTTTAATATACATCTATCATTTCTTGGCTTTGCAGGAGATGTATTACTCGACTAAAAGGCAACAATTTTTAATTGATCAGGGTTATAGCTTTAAGGTATGTTCTTTAATTTTATTTTTGCTAAATATTGCACGTGTTGTTATTTCCTTGAAGAGACACATCAATTGCTCAGTTGCTTTATGTATTCCAAGTGGTTGATGTGTTAGATGAAGTTGTTATCTACTTTATAAAGGAAATGGAGAGAAAGGAAATGAACGAGCTAATGTATTTGGAGTCAATCAAACCCTAAATATAAATACAGGGTTGCTTCACTGTCTTCTCTTATCGATCTTCTTATACCAGACATTGCATCAAGTAGATTTCCCGATTTTGTTGAGCTCAGTCGAGTAAAAAAAATTATTACTAACAGTATTAGGAAGGCCATGCTTGATCATGTGTTATTCTGGTTGGTCACCGAAACTGCCTTGACAAGATCTCCAATCAAACATATCCTAAGCTTTTGCTGGTATTTGACAGGTAATTACAAGCTTGCCTCCACCTGATGAAGGGCCGCGATTGAGCTATCATCATCTTGATGATCAACTTGCACTTCTTTCAAAGGTTTCCATCTTCATCATATCTTGACTTCAGATTTAATTGTTGGTTGGAAAATGAAAATAACTGGTGTGCCGTGTATGTGTATTAGGTATTGAGTGCTGGTGATGATGCAGTGGGGCTAGAACAGCTAGAAGAAGATACAGATGAAATAGCTCTCCGCCATGCCCGTCGTTCTCAAGGATCAATGAGTGCAATGTCAGGTGCAAAGGGGATGGTTTACATGGAGTACAGGTTTGTACTTATAATGATCTATGTCAAGCTGTTACATTGCCTCTTGGGAGTTCATAGATCATTGATCTTCTTATAACTAGATATCAAACTAAACAGATTTGTGATCATGATTTGCTTTTTCTTTTGCTTGCAGTACTGGCAAAGGCAAAGCACCTGTTAAGAGCAAGCCAAAAGACCCATCAAAGAGACACCACTTATTCAGAAAGCGATTTGGTTGAAATCGAAATAGCTGATGGAATGGGAGAGAAGATGGCGCTTAGGCATGAAGCACTAAAGTATGTGGGTCTATCTTAATGCAATAGATCACTGAAAGAATAGTGATGAGCCAATTTCCAAGTGTAATGTAATAAGTAATAACAGCAAGCACACGTGTTATAGTATATTTAATGTCTTTCTGAATAGATGTGTAACAATTTTGAAGATTATGATATATTTGGGAGGCCCCAATATATGAGTGTGGATTGTGTCTTCTCCCTAAAACACACTTGTAGCTCGAAAAAATATCGGACCAAGTTTAGCGAAATCTCTTGTACGGTTGATAATGATTTTGTTAAGTAATAACTAATATGGGTTAAAAAAGGTAAATGCTTTAATCTGAACAAGATAAAATTAACATGGAAATTTTGTACAAAATAAAAGTTGTGCGAGTGTTTTACCAGAGGCAAGGAACTTCCACGATTTGAATCCTTTCATTTTCCATAACAAGATAATGGGATGTTGTTAGAAATGCTAAATCAAAAGTCAACGGGTTACAATATTTTAGATGTTATTGTCTACCAAAAAATGATTATCTTCATCACTGAAGTACAGTAACGCTTTTATATGAAATCGAAATTCTCTCCAAAGTATATTTGGTTTTAGAAAATATAAAACTTGTTAGTATTTCCTTGTGTTAATTTTTTAACTAAAATTATTTGTAATGTCATCAGTTCTTTTGCTTCAAATTTTCAAAGGTTGAATAAAGAACAATATTTAAAAGATACTTAATTCCATTGATTTTTTAATGTTGACTAAGCACATATTCGAAGTGAAATTGAATAATAATTACTTAAAATTTAATACTATTGGTGATTATTATTTTAAAAATTGAGTTTTATTTTATTAATCACAAAAGACTATAATTTTGGTGAAATCTTTTTCTTTTTCGTACATTTAGCTCCGTTGTTCATTAAAATAAATTAAAGTATTATTTTTATTCTTAATATTTGAAATAAATTTTAAAATTATTTTTAATGTTTAAATTGTGCTATTAAAGTTTACAACGTTTCAAATTCTTAATATGTTAAGAAAAATTTTGAAAACAAAAATAATACTTTCTTCTTAAAAAAAAACCATAATTTATTCTAACATTTTATTTATATCTAAATTTAAAATATTTAAATACAAAAAATACACAGAAATGGTATAACATAAAAATAATAAAACAAAAAGCAAACAAACATACACATGCATTTATATTAGATTATTAAGTATAAATTTTTAAAAAACAACTCAAATTATGTATTATACATTGTTGTGAGTCTAACGGTTTTTTATAATTAAAATAATATTTTTTAATAAAATGTTAATTTTTTATAGTTATTTTTTTAATTATAAAACGGGACAATTTACTATAATAAATAAATTGACATCTAATATTACTAGATTATACAAAATGCAAAGTAGATACCAAAATGCATTTTTTTTCATAATTTATGTAAACTACGACAGGGATCCCGCATATTACGTTATAGGAAAAATAAGCATAATCCGCGATATAGGTGTTGCAGTTTATGTGTGAATGACGAGTGTGCATAAACCGCGATAGGGGTCTAGCGATTTATGCGTTAATGAGCAGTTTGCACAAACATAAAATAAAGTAAGTGTATGGTAAACAAAAACATATATAACACACACACAAGTTCATGGAAATAAACTAAGTACCATCATATAATACAAAAGTACACGATAAATCTGACATACATAGGTATCATGATGAAAACATGAAATAAACAGCTACGGCTCATGCTTGTCCTCATCCTCTTCGTGAGAGTCATATCTAAATAAGCCTAGGAGATTAGAACATGTACCACATCGAGCAGCTCGTCTCACTCTGACTGGCCTCTGGCGCTACTGTGCTGGAGGATCGATGGGCATGCCCACGCCAAATGCAGATGGAGGCGTCCCTCCCATGCCCAACCAACTGTCATATGGGCTACTAGCAGACTCATTCAAGTCTACATGAGACTGGGAGTGGAACCCCTGAGAGTCAGACATGTGGAGCTGATACCGCTGCATATCCTCCATATCTGGGCGGTACCCCTGTGCAACGTCCATCTGGGCGGGGTCTCTGCATCTGATCCTGTGGGATATGGTGCTGAAAATGCGAAGGGTCGTCATCTCGGATGAGATCTGCTTTCCACTCTTGTCACCGAACAACTGAGTGGAAAGCAGCATCATAATATAAGCCCGTGCA
Organism: Arachis duranensis; assembly: GCF_000817695.3. NCBI lineage: Eukaryota > Viridiplantae > Streptophyta > Magnoliopsida > Fabales > Fabaceae > Arachis > Arachis duranensis. The sequence goes on along the minus strand of NC_029772.3, from coordinate 96,148,119 downwards.
TATATGCGTATGGTCTCTTCCATAGCATTATCCGGCAGCACCCTGAACCTCTCATGAAACTAGGTGAAGTGGATTGTATACTGCTTTACCTTATTCTGTGGTGGAAGCTCTCGAAACAGTTCCTGAAAAAACAACTCCCACGCCGGTTTGCCTTCTTCTATAAGCTTTTCAAAATCTATTAGGCACCTGAATACAGGTAAACCATCCACGGACAGCTCCAGCTGGTATGATACATCCTGCAGCGTAATAGTGCACTTTCCAAAAGGCATATGAAAAATATGCGTCTAAGGACGCCACCTCTCAATGAAAGAGCTGATGAAGGGCTCGTCCAACTAGAACCACCTAGCGTTGAGCCTCACCAGGTGATATAAACCAGCCTTCTCCAGATAGGGTACGATCCTGTCATGCAGAGACATGTTCTGCTGCCTCCGAACTCTATAAATACACCTAGTCAGCTGGAGCATGTGACAGAAAAAACCAAACATATAAAAAATCCAACACTAATTTAAAGTAATCTAACACTAAAAATAAAATATTAAAGTTTAAACAGGTAACATACAGTTCCTATTTTCTAATCACAAAATTTAATGAAAGGCATAAACGATTCAAGACCTTAATCTAAATTAATTAAATACAAAATTTTATGATTTAAAATAATAATTTAAATCTAAATTTAAATACCTAAATTACAATCATTGAAAAAATATTATACGAAATATATTAACTAAAAATAACCAAACTAACATCTTCGTTTATGCTGCCAGCAACGTGCGTAACGCCGTTGAGCATGTAAAGATTACGTGCTTCCGTTATAGTCCCGGCCTGATCTCAACTCAACCAATCCACACTTTTCTCTCTTTTTCTCTCTCTAGAAAACCTCTCATTCTCTCTCTAAAAAATCTTACAACCACCTTAAATGTAATCCGCGAGACTCCTAAAGTGTATTTATACTAATGCATAAACTGCTCTGTCGCGGATTATGCTTATTTTTCCTACAACGTAACCCGCGACACCCCTGTAACGGATTACGTGTATTCGTAAATCGCGGGACTCTTGTCGCGATTTACATAAATTATAAAAAATGCATTTTAGTATCCGTTTTATATTTTATGTAATCTGATAATATTAGATACCAATTTATTTATTATAGTAAATTGTCCTATAAAACGTGAATGATATTTTATAGGCTTTGTTACTATAATAGTATAAACAATTATGATAAATATATACTAAAATTAGCTATTAAAATTAATTATTCGTATAAAATACATGTTAAAATATAAATATATTTATATATAAATATTTTAATAATTAATTTTAGTAGCTAATTTTAATACACAAATAGTATTTTTGTAGTATAAAATACTAAAATATTCCAATATTGTTGTCTTGCACACTAAAATCATTCATACCTCAAACATTTAGGCCACTTAGTGCACCTAAATCTCTATTTAAAATAATCTTTGACAAAATATTTAAAAAATTTAGTTTCTTTTTTTTTTCTCGAAATTAAATTACTTGCTTGTATTTTGTGTGTGCGTCAGTGGTGGTGGTGGTGGTGGTTCCCTAACCGCAACGCATGGCCGGTGGATGCAGCATAAGAGCTATCTGGATTCTCAACAACCTCGACGCCGTCGTTTTCTCCAGGTCCTACTCTCTCTCAATCTCTCAGCAGATATATTGAACTTCGAATTTACGATTCCATTTTCCTTTAGGAGATTCCCTGTTGTAGAAAAGCGTTGGCGAGCTGCTTTGAACTTCGAGAGCGATGAGCTCTTCACTTCAATTCCCAACGACTCTGAACTCGCCGATGCTTTCATGGACAGAAAGCAAAGGGAAGGATCTGCTCGCGGATTCGGCGTACGTAGAACTCATCAATCCTCTCCGGGATCTGATTCTTGGATCGATGATCCTATCACTCGTCATATCGTATCCCTTTACATTACCAAAGAGGAGCAAAAGAATCTCTTGTGGCCTTTAATATTGCACATAAGGGGCCTTTTCACTATTCTTGTTCTGCCATTCGTCGAACCTAAGCATTTAAAGGCTTATGCAAGTTTGTGTAAGAGACCTGATTGTGGAAGTGCTCTTGGCCTTGACCATGGTTTGTCTTCGCTTTTGATCCAACTTCCCTCAATAACAGGGTATGGTAAGTTAAGTTACTTGCAAAATTTGAACTAACATTCAGGATTATCATGCTTTATTGATTTATCAGGTTACCGTCCATAAGAGCAATTTGTGAAACAAAAATGCTATGTGCACACCAAAAATTAGCTACCGAATCAGCAGTTCAGCACCATGTATTTGCGTATGCATACATGTATTGTTTCACTCATTTTCAATGTGTATTTCGCATTCCAACAAGCATTCTATACAAGTGTCTGATCTGGTGGCTATTTTTGGTGTAGGTTGTTTTCGAAATGTTTGTTTGAAAGGTTACCACATTTACCATATAGAATAAAGATTTTCGTTATGTTTTCCTTGACGGGATTGATTGTGGTTCATTGTTGGTTCTTATACACTGAATTGATTGGCCACAGTCCCAGATAATGGTAGTGGACTTTTACTTCCTTTTATGAACTTCTCAACAGAGATATCTTATCGCTTTTCCTTTCGTTTTACAGGGCATTTATGATAGCTCACGCCATCGGTGACATAATTACAGGCGACGTAGTAGAGCCTGAAGTGATTGTAAGTTCAGCTCCCTCTGTTGGAGGGCTGTTTGATTCACTAACTGGTAGTATAGGCATATCTTCCAGGCCAAAACCGGTAGCTCCATCAGTTGCTTCTTCTGCTCCATTGGGTGCAGCTGTACCAGGATTAGCTACAGCAGATAGTCAAAAATTTGGGTCTAGGCCTTTGGATAAAGATGCACTGAGAACATTTATTAGTAGTTCAATGCCATTTGGTTGGTACTTTTTATTATGGTATTTCTCATCTCATAGTTTTAGTGTTTCTTCAAGATAAGCTTGCAGTTACTTATTGCTTGTAAATTTAATCCATCTGTTTATTTTGCATACAGGCACTCCTTTGGACCTTAATTACTCAAATATTTTTAATATCAAGGCCAATGGCTTTTCTGCATCAGATTTGCCTCCTGCTGACCAGAAGCAACCAGCTTGGAAGCCATATTTGTACAAGGGAAAGCAGAGAGTATTGTTTACAATTCATGAGACTGTTCATGCAGCTCTGTATGATAGAGATGAGATTCCGGATATTATATCAATTTCTGGTCAATTGAATTGTCGTGCTGATCTGGAAGGCTTGCCAGATGTGTCATTGCCCTTGTCAGGAGTGAACACAGCCAACCTTGAGGTTTCATCCTATCACCCTTGTGCTCAAGTTTCAGATCAAGGTCTGGATAAGCAGGGTGTGATGTTTTCTCCACCATTAGGTAATTTTGTGTTAATGCGCTATCAGGCAACTTGTGCCCTCGGACCACCGGTTAGCGGATTTTATCAGCTGTCAATGGTTTCGGAGGACAAAGGTGCATTTCTATTCAAGTTGCGTCTAATGGAAGGTTATAAGGCTCCTTTGACAATGGAGTTTTGTAGTGTGATTATGCCCTTTCCTAGGAGAAGGATTGTATCTTTGGATGGAACTCCTTCTGTCGGAACAGTTTCAACTTCTGATCACTCTGTAGAGTGGAAAATAGTGCCAAGTGGACGTGGACTGTCTGGAAAAAGTATTGAGGTGACTTTCCCAGGAACAGTCAAGTTTGCACCATGGCAAAACCAAAGGGTGCCGTCCTCTAGGTCTATTGGAGCCACTGCTGACGAAGATAGTGATAATGAGGCAGAAAATGCTAGCAACATGGTCAATGAAGAACATTTGATGGAGAAAATGAACAAGGATCTTCCTCCAGTTGATCTAGAGGAGCCATTCTGCTGGCAGGCATACAATTATGCCAAAGTAATCGCATCCCTTTTTATAATTATCTTTTTGGTATTTTATCGAGTTGATGCTATCTTTTCTGTTTGCATAAAATGCAGTTTGCTTCATTTATTATTTTGGGTGTTAGATTAGTATATTATTTTGATAACTCTGTCATTATTTCATCATATTCTTACCGTGTGCCTGATATGATATGGGTGTAAATTTCTTGTAATGATGATGATGACAAAATGAGGAGCATCTATTTGTTTAGACTTGCATATTTTTGAAAGTATGACAAGATTTTTATTATATAACAATAAGGTTTTCTTATATAGTTATTTGCTTGTTTTGACAGGTATGCTTCAAGATTGTTGGGGCATCTCTATCTAGAATTGCTATTGATCCTAAATCTGTGAGTTTACAAGTCTATTTTAGCCAAAAACTCGTTTCAGATAGATAAACAAACAAATAAATAAGATCCATATCATTGTGTTTCAGTTCTGCAACATATTCTAGTTTAGCATCATGAATAAATTAATCTATGTTTCTATGTCTTTCTGTTGTTTGGAAGCCATTCGCATGGTATAAATTCATCAGACAACCTATCCTTGTTACTATGGTATCTCTTTTAAGCCTCGCTTTGGAGGATGTATCAAGTCATACTGTCATGTTTTTAAACTGTCATTCTTTTGCTTTGACTAACTGATAACTTGTGTACTTTTCAGGTGAGCATCTATCCAGCTGTTAAAGCACCTGTGGAGTTTGCAACTCAGGTATGTGATTCCAATAATTGTTTGTGTAAGATCAGCAAACACCGTCGAACCCTGTATGATGGAAATAAATTTCCTGCTCTTTCGAGTTTGTTATCATCTGCTCATATTTTTGTATTATTTCTGGCATAACCAGGTAACTTCTGGGGACTATATTTTGTGGAATACTCTTGGTAAGTGCCCACATGTAGCCACAGTAAAGACGTAAGTATGATTGGCCATGGGGAATATTTGAAATTGCTGGGAGATATCTGTTGGGAACTCAAAGTTTTATTAATTTTTTGCGGAGTAGCTAGACAGTGCATGATTGTGTCTTCCTAGCTATTTTATTAAGACAATACCTGCTATTATTGCTTCTAATTATTTTAAATAGGAAAGTCTTGTATACTTTTTTTTTTAAATTGTTTAGTTGTTTTTTGTTTTTTTATTTTATTTTAAAATGTAAGCAATGCGTTACTGTTAGCAGATTCCTTTCTAGACATTTGGGATTACAATAAAAAAGAAGTTTCACTTTCAATCTTTTTCCCGGTCACTTGGGGTAGGTGGAGAAATATAAATTCACAAGGCTCATTATTAAAGTTTCATAGTTTCAATAGAAATAATCTACCAAGCTTTGCTGATCCAAATTTCAGAACTCGCCCAAGGGAATCAGTTTCGTAGAAAGTAGCCTACGAAGATGTTGCATGCTACGCATGAGGCATGTATAAACGTTGTATTGTTCTTATCTTGTATAGTAAAGGCTGAGGGCCAAACATAATTGCAGAAAAGTTAAATAATTATATACAGTGAATGAAACAAAAATTAGGTTACACTTTTGCGAAGAAGCTGAAGCTCTTCGTACTTACCCTGTAAACAAATACATGATTTATATCTGCATATTGTTTGTTATGCTTCCTACAATAATGTAACTACCAAGCCAAAGGCAAGGCATAAAAAAATACTACGACAAGGAAAGGGAAAATTGAAACAGAACTTACAACTCTCCATTGCTTGCCTAGAAAACTAAAAGCTAGCTGGAGATATCAGTTCCCTTCCTGTCCGCCAAATACGAGTTAGAAAACTATACATACTCAGATCTCTCCATCTCACCTTTTTCTTCATTAATTATTCTTGGAAACCCATTTTATTAAGTGTTCCCCTTCTTAATTTCTCCTTATATTCTTTAATTCTTTTTTATTTTTTTGCTTTTTGTTTTTTTGTTTTTTTATTTCGTCATTCTTCAAAGAAATGATGTCTAGAGGACCAGAATAGATCATAAGGAGCCCATAAATGGTCAACAGTGCATGGCTTCCTTGAATCTAACCTCAACCATGGCTTCCCCTTACCACTCCAATGCAACAAACTTATAGGACCAGGGTGCAGGCCCCTACATTTACCTTCAAAGTTATCCCCACCCAATCCATGTTGGTTCCATCTGTGGTCCACCGCTGTGATATTACCCGCCAGAACCAGCAAGAAGGGTGGTAGTGACCCCAAATGATAGATCCTCTTCTGTAGCTTCTGCACCGCCATCCATTCCTCCACCTTCTCTGTGTACCCTTCACTCCTCCATTTGTCCACGTCCATCACCATCACCCCTGTATTGAAATAACACGGCCTCCTCCCCTCAAATGTCTTTGACAAAACAGGGTCTAACCAGAACTTGTCAGTGAAATACAAGGAGAAGTTTGCATGGCAATATTCCGGTGCAGCCACCACCTTTTCTTCCATGTCAGTGGACCAAAGCTTAGCTATATCATCAACCACTACAAGGTCTGAGTCCAGATATATCACGCGCTTCACGTCGTCTGGTATGGTGTCCGCCAGGTATATCCTTGCATAATTCAATGGCTGATCCAATGCTTGTCGAATCGACTTGGATATCTTGTCACGGACTCTATTGGAATCAAAGCGGTAAATCTTCATGTTGAGATAAGGGAAAGTTTTTCTGATGCTGTAGAATAGTTCAGGAGCATAGTGTGCGGTTAGGAAGTAGAATGCCAGGTTCTCCGGGCACGTGGAATGTTGCAACATGGACAAAACTGCAGCCATGGTGCCACGGAGGTAGTTTGCATCGAGGGTCATGGCTACATTGATGCGTTCAGCTGGGGTGGAGCCACATTCTTGGCCGTTCCTGAAGGCGGGGGCTTCCCGGAAAGGGGGGATGTCAGAGGTTTGTCGAAAGCCAAAGCGGATGGCAACGGCAGGTTGGAGAAGGAGAAGGACAAAGGACAGGAGGCCAAGGAGTGCATGAGAATTGGTGCTCCAAAAGACCATCCTGTCGTAACAAGGTTTATTGATTTGTTTTGGTTGTGGTCAGAAGAATATGGGTTTTGGAAATGGCAGAGAATATAGGAATGAGATTGCGGAGAAGAAGAAGAACAGCAACAACTAACAACAACAAAATCTGATCAAGAGAGGTGCATTGGTTTTGTGGTTTGTTGAGTATGAACCTTTTTCGGTTGGTGCAATTTGTGAGGATGAGAGCAACCTTCGGGCTATCTTTTACTAACTATGGACTAATTTAGAAACCAATTGAAGCTAATTTATGTTATACGGCGTTTAGAAAACTAAATTACACAAACTACATATTGAGTTTATCCAAACAAATTAATATCTCTATCTTTATAAGGGTGTCTTTGTATAACTATCATCATTATATATATAAGAAGTGATTTTCCTTCTAACGGTTTTGTTAGAGAACTAATTAGGAGGGAAGCCAACTTAACCAACTAGCTAAAAACCAGATTCGTTACAAAAAATAAAAACTTACCCTAATTTTTCTAATTAAATCAGAAATAAAAAAAATTGGTTTAGTTGGCTTATATTATATTGTAGTTGGCTCCTAAAATTTTTCTTTTCCGCATCATATACTACGTGACAAAAATGCATGACTGCATGAAACGTTGCAAAATTAAAAATTGTTTAGCCTGGGGAAAGAATTGATTTCGGCTGCTAAAGTCATGCACATACGGAAATCACCATCAAATTAAACTTGATTATAACTAGATGGGTTCAAGGCCAATCTAAACACAAACTAAAATCTATAATCTATACAATACTATTTACATGTGATCTTCTGAGTGTTCAAGTACACAAAATACAAAATGAGAAATGTTAGAAGTCAACACTTTTGCTGTAAAATAAGAGAAAGAATTGACTAATATTGATTAAACTATAAGACAAAAATGAAAAAAATATTGGTCACTTAACATTCATAAGACTACAAGGACGAAGAACGTGTAGGCATTAAGAAGATATGAAATCTATAGTGTGAAGAGTGTAGTGTAAACATCAACCTTGAGAAGAAGCTCCGTTATGACCTTTTTCGTGATCACAATCTGAAAGGTCCTACCACTTCCACTTTGAAAGAGTTGCAGCCATTGGAATAGATGGATATATAGCTGTTATCTAACAACCCTTTCACCATATTACAGGCTTCCTTGTCCCCAGAGAAATGCTTCCTCTGCCTCTACACATCTTGACAACATTTTTTAAAAGCTTTTTCTATCCGAAGCCTTTCACCTATTGCTACTCTTGCCTACCATGGCATGGACTAACCAAATTACACCTTGTTTTTAAAGAAAGAGAAAATGAGAATCAAATAAACGTATAGATTCTTCTATGTAATTTTACTTTGTTTTATGCTTTTATTCTTAAATAAAAAGATTGGTAAAATAATAAAGTGATAAATTAATCATTATTAAATTTGTAACTTTTATCGTACCTGAGTTTTACCATCTAATTATAAAGTAATTAATCATTCACTTTACTATTCTATCAATTTTTTTTTCAAAAGTAAGGAATCTCGAACTCGCGACCTTTAGATGGGTATGAAAAACTTATGTCGTTTGAGTCATAACTCGTTGGCATTCTATCAATTTCCTTACTTTAAAAGAGTTTGATCTGTTTGATAAATTTTTTTTAGGGTAAAGTACTAAATTAGTCCCCTACGTTTTGACGTAATCCTGTTTTGGTCTTTAAGATTTAAAGTATCCTATTTGAATCCAAAAAAGTTTCATTGAGCTTCAATGTAGTCCCACCGCAAAGTCAAAGTCAAATAATTAACGGAATGTCCTATATGACAATACAAGAACAAGGTTAATAATATAGAGAATAAGCATAAGATCCAGAGGTACAAAATCAACCGTAGATGTATCAATATATTTCTTACAATTTAAATGAAATATTTTTATAGAACTAAGGAGAATGATAAATAAATATATTGATGCATTCACGGTTGATTTTGTATCTTTGGAGCTTGTACTTGTTCTTCAGATTATCAACTTTGTTTTTATACTATTGTTATATAAGACATTCTGTTAATTATTTAACTTTGACTTCATGGTGAGACTTCATTGAAGCTAAATAAAACTTTTTTCGATTCAAATAAGACACTTTAAACTTTAAAAATCAAAACAGAATTACGCCAAAATATAGAAACCAATTTAGTATTTTACTTTTTTTTATTTTGTGCAATAAATAGGAGAACCAATAAAATGTGTACCATGTCAATGCCACATCACCTTCTTACATGGCCACTGCCACCTCATTTGTTAGTAATTGGTCCTTTCATGAAAGTTGGAGGCGACATTGCTCCACTAGAAGCTAGAGAGGATTTGAAATTAGATTATTTTGGAGGCAGAGCGTCAACATCAAAAGTGGAACATAACTAACATCTTTAAGAAAACTTTGATGATGGTAAATTGAAGCAGAAGTAGAAGTAGGGGTGGTCATTTTTTTGAGGATGAAATTTGAGTAAACTTAAAATAAAAATGAAATGATATGATATGATATGATATGGGGCTACATGAATTTAAGTGAAGGGTAATAAGGGTGAAAGAGGGGCATGATTGCATTGGGTGCGGAGTAGTGCATACTTGTATAATACGGAAAAGTGAGCCAATGAGAAAGAAGCTGCCAAACAGGGTCACTCAGCAGAATGATGCTCTATGGCTGGAGCAATCAACACAGATTCCTATTTTGCAAGAAAATATAGGACAAGGACATGCACTTCCATTCAAAATGTGTGTGTTTGTGTGAGTGAGAAAGAGAATGTTTGCTTAAAGCACGAGAAGAATCATGTGGCGTGTATGGGTAGAGGGAACTTAACTTATCATATATCATATGAATCAAAATCACTTGTCTACTATTAAATGCAACTTGTGTTTTAATATCAACAAAATACTTGAGTTATACACTATAATTTGGCTATTAACATTACAAATCGAAAATTAATATTGATATCACATAAACTATTTTTAAACGTCTTTATTTCTTACTATTAGCATGATTATAACTAATAATAGCTAGTGACATACACGAAGCTTATAAAAGGATAAATCTAAAGAAAAAGAGGTAAGAGATTGATCTAAGATTATTTCTTAAAAAAAGTTCATTATTCTCAATCTACGCAAGAACAACTCCAATAAATATTATGTCAATTTAGGAGACATGAATAACTCTCTTCAAATTATATAATCACTATATTTGTATGTGTGTGTTCGGAATCCATTATCTACAATTTTCGAGATAGATTTAGCCCTGGCATTGGCAGGGCTCGAGGTGTGACATTATGGATCACAAAGGAGCCACAATTATTTGGTCACCTTGGCTTGTATGTAATGTGGTGATGGACCATCTAGTTCTAAGCAACTCTCTCTCACTCACTCACTCACTATTTGTGGGGACTTCCCTATGAGATTGGCCACTTAAAAAGTTCACAAAATAAATCTTAAGCACACCTACGAGGAATGATTCTTGTGGGAGCCATCTTTTGTAGTTCTAGATTACTACTTCTCCCTTTGATTATTAAATACTGCTTTTTCAATACTATCCTATATGGACCAATTCATTATATGGTCTCCTCTAAGTTCATTTTCATGTTTTAATAATAAAAAAATACTTAATCCAACTCAGTTTAGGATGAGACCTCCTTATTTTATATTTGCATGGTTAATCTTCCAAAAACATTTAATTTCCTTAATATAAGCATGTTCATACAATCATCAAGATCCTACTTTCTTCATAATTGTTATGTCGTAATGGTAGTCTCACCATCACTTATCACCTGGGGTATAATGAAAACAATATTAAATATTAAATAATAATTTATCACAAATAACTAACGTTATGCCCATTACAACTCTCTGTTCATTTTCCTCCAATAGCTTCTACCACTATGTTCACGGGATTAAAGTCTCGTATATTTTATCCTTTTGTTTTTCAATAGAATAATAGAAAGAAAAGTCAATGAACTTATCAATGAGACCCACAACAATGAAGCTCTCCCATACTCCTCAAGAGCTTGAGAAGAACATGCCTAGATACAAAGATAGACATGAATATGTATTTGAATAATGAAGCTGCTTTAATTGTTCTCCAGACTCCAGAGCATGCACTAACTCATAAGGAAAAAAAATATTAATTTGATTTAGAGTTAGAGAAGGAGCATAGTGGGGTCCCTAAGAAGCATTTGGGCAAATAGTTGGTGCGCATGATACAGTAGCACTTGTGTTGTGTGATGCTGTGATTAGGTAGAGTGCAGTGCACACTCATGAAGTTAAATTCCCATATTAACCCTGAGGCAAAAATGGCACATGTGTGTGCCAAACTCTGCGCGTGCTAGCAACTATGGCGGCTTAAGCCACCAAGTAATGAAAAATGTCTCGCAGGGTAAGGGCATAGTGGGGACCGCATGTTACCCAACTCCAACATTAACACTTGAAACAAACTTGGACCCCCTTTTGTACCATGAACTTGGGGACACATGCTAGATGATGGGTACCCACTGTGGGCCCATCCACGCTGCCTGTCGGAGGGGCATGTTACTATTTAGTGGGCCCATCTATGCCTTTAAGGGAGTAGGAGGATGTGGCATCCAGGTTAGAAGAGAAGCTCCTCACTACTTTTAGTGGGCTCAATTTTTTGGATTAAACTTACTTTCAACTTTCAACCTTCAACCCTAGCTAAAACCATTTATCGTTATCATTATTATTATTATTTTGAAATATCCCTTTCTTTGTCTGACTAAATTACCAATGTGTATGTGAAATGTGTATGTCTTGGCCAACAATTAGCTCTAAGACTAATAAGAGGTCTAAGTATTAGATGTGTGTTTGAATTTCGGTCTGTAAACGGGAATTTGTATAAAATTAATTTTGATGAAAAGTAAATTTTGATTAACTTGATTTATATTTGGTAATTTTTATATTAAAATTAATTATAGTAAAATAATATTATTTAGATTATATTACTTAAAATCACTTTTAGATAAAAAATTACTAAAAAAATATTCATCTAAATAATTTTTTTATATACATACAAAATTAGAAAAAGTCAGTACTTTTTAATTTAGTATTATTTTGGATTATAAATTTTTATTATTTATGACTCTATTATTATTTATAATTAATTTTTTATTTATTTGTCCTTTTTTTTTATAGGATCATAATTTATATTATACAAAATTTTGATAATAAACGTAGTATATAATAATTACAATTACAAATATTACAAAATCAGAATAAATAAATAAAATTAATACAAAACAAAAATAGAGTACATCAAAGAATAGAAAAAAAATCATAAGAAATAATAAAAATTTCATAAAACCAGCAACATATATTATATGAACAAAAAATTACAATAAAATCAAATAAAAAATAAAAAATTTCATACACAACATAAATATAATGCAGAAAAAGATAGAAAAAAAAAGAATTTATATGAACAAAAAATAATAAAAATATCATAAAAAAGTCAACAACATTTGTCATATGAATAAAAGAGCACTACACAAATAATATAAAAATATTTATCATATAAATAAAAAATATAAATAAAAAATATAATAAAAAATATAAAAATTAAAATATAAAAATGAGTATTAAAAATAAAAAATTAAAATATTCAATTTGCTAGTGATTAAAACAAATCTGAACTATTTTAATGAAAAAATAAATTAGAACGAACAACTATGAAGAAGTAGGAGAAAAAATGTTGTAACTAAGAATTATGAAGAAGTAGGAAGAACTACAAAGAACTAATCCTTTTTATAGAAGAAAATGGAGGGTATAGTTGGTAAAAAAGAAATAAATTTTTCATCTAATTTTCCAAGGGTGATCACCAACCATGAATGTGAAACGTAGAAGCTACAAATTTTAGCTTCCCTTTAACGTGCGTTCAAAGGCAGAATCATTTCTGCGTTTAGAAAAAACAAAAATTGCTAAATATAAAAGTGAAACTTTCAAGAAGCTCAAACGCACTTCTATTCTCTCCAACGTAGTTGCCAAACACACCCTATATAGTGTGTACACTGTACACACACGCTTCAATAACATAAATATATCCTTTTTGTATTTTTTTCCTTCTTTTTTGTCGCGTTCTTTTTTTTTCTTTGTGTGTTTTTTTTCATCATCGTTCATTTATTATTACTGTTGCGGTATTTTTTTCTTCTTTTTCTTTCTAATAATTTTGCACCATTGATTTTTCTTTTTTTTTAATTTTATTCCTCTTAAGAGAGTGAAACAGGAAGAATTATAAAAAAATAAAATAATAAGAAGATGATAATGAAAAAGAAGCAGCAACATATGACGAAGAGGAAGAGAAAGAATTTTGAATTATCCAGAACTTATCAGAATAAAAAATACATCAAAATTTTTTAACAAATACACATAAATTTTTTAGTTTTTACACCGAAATTTTGCTAAAAAAACACAAAAATGTCTTTTTTAACGCTGTATTTTTTTCTTCTTTCTTTCTTTATTTTAGTTGAATGAATATAGGTTCATCCTCTTCCTAATAATTTTGCAGCATTATGTGTTTTTTTTATTTATTTTTTTTCTTGTTAAGAAAGTAAAACAAGAAGAAACTTGGGAAGGTAAAATAAGAAAAAAAAGATTGATAAGAAAAAAAAAGATTATGAAGAAGAAGAAGAAGATGATGATGAGAAGGAAAAGAGGAAAAATTTTAAATTATGCATAATTTATTAGAATAAAAATACACCGAAATTTCTTAACAAATACACATAAATTTTTTAGTTTTTACACTGAAATTTTTCTATAAAAATACAAAAATATCTTCTTGAATGCTGCATTTTTCTTTTTTTCTTCTTTATTTATTTCTTTCTTTTAATTGAATGAATGTAGGTTCATTGTTTTTATTCTTGTTAAGAAAGTAAAATAAGAAAAAATTTCAGAAGGTAAAACAATAAAAAAAAAGATGAATAAAAAAAAAGATGATGATAATAAAAAAGAAGAAGAAGAAGAAGTAATTGCAAGACCTAAAGTAATTTATCATGGCCTAGCGCAAGTAGTTATAGTATGATTAACACTTTAGTACTGCGACATCTCATTAACAAATTAGTGCACAGGAATAATCGAATAAATTGTGTGCTTTTTGGTCGAGTTGTAGATAATATTCTCCCTCACCTTGAAGAAGGAAGGATTAGACACTTCATTATTGTGCTGCATTTTAAATTATGCAAAACTTATCAGAAAAAAATACACATAAATTTCTTAGTTTTTACACCAACAAGATTGAATCATAAACAAAAACACATCCAAATTAATTTTGGATCAGACAACGTCATTAATATGACAAAAATTTAATGATAATGATAATAATAACGACGATAACGATAAAGAAGATGACGATGACGATAACGATAATGACGATGACGATATAATGATAACGATGATGATGGAGAAAAAAGAGGAGAAAAACGAATGAAAAGAATAAATTAAGTGAAAAAAGGAAAGAGGAGGAGGAGAAGACAGTGATAGTGGTGACGATAATAACGAAAGAAAAAAAAAACAAAAAAAAAGAAAAAAATAGCAACTGAGATGCTAGTAAGAGAAAGAAAAAGAGAAAGAGGAGGAGGAGGACAGAAAAATAAAAGAAAAAAAAGAGAAAAAAAAATACATGATTTAAAAAACAATTATAACAATATAGTTAAATTTAATTAAATATTTTATTTGAATATAAAACTTTATTAACATAGTTAAGATTTGATTTTTTAACATGGTTGACCATGTTTTCTTTTGCTTGATGATATATGTGGAATGAGAATGACTCTAAACAAAATTGTAAGGATGTGATTGATATTAGCATATTAAAAATTGAATAAACAACTAAAACTAATTCTAAAAGATTTAAAAGCCGATAAATCTAATCCTAAAAGAAAGAAAACTAATTTATAATGCATGAATATTTTATCATTTTTATTAATTTTGATTTAATTTTAAATTTAAATATTCACGTCACAGTTGATATGTATTTAATAAATAACACGTAGACTAAATTACTAATGTCATTCATCTTCAATAATTGACGTTTGGTTAGTTTTAACAAATAGAATGAATCATTCAAGATTATAAATTAGTTTTTTTTTCAAGGTCAGATTTATAGCTTTTAAATTTTTTAGGATCAGTTTTGGTAATTTATTCTTAAAAATTTGATAAAAATGTAGGCATAGCTAATTTTATTTAAAATCGATAATTTTAAAAATCGTTAGATGATAATTTAATTAAATTTATTAAATTATTTAATAATTTTTAACTATTAACTTGATATAAAGGTAATTGCATTTGAGTTTTCTAACTAAAAATTTAGAATTCGTGCATATTAAATATGATATGAAGATGAGAATAAAATTATCAAAATTGAAATATAATAAAATAGATATATTAACATGCATTTGGTATCTGTTGTTGGGTTGGGTTGGCTTGCGTGTAAGGGTGAGAGTGAGAGTGAGAGTGAGAGAGTGGAAGTGTGGGTGCGCGTGCTGCGTGCATGACAAAGAGAAAGAGGTGGCTGCCACCCACATTCATGACGCCATACATTCCAACATCATTTCTGCCTCTCTTAACTATCTCCTTATTTTCCATTCCGAACTCACAATTTTTCATCATTGCCTTTCTCTATATTTTTATTCTTTCTCTTTCTAAACTCACTTTTATCTCTACTTATCTTTATACTATACATACAATAAGCGTGATTCATTATGCTTATGAACACAATTCTCTTCAATTGGAAGTCAAGGAGACCATGTATGTTTAGCTATATGATGATATATTCATGAAGATCAAAATTAAGATAGTTTTGCCCTTACTAATTACTCCCTTTTACTTCACAATTACTGTTCCTCCCTCCCAGTAGTTAAAAACATTATGATCCAAATCTACTTAATGTCCGACCAAATTGGAAGAGTTATTATACTTGAACTGGGTTTTAATATATGGTCGTATTACTTAATCAGAAAACATTATAATAAAAGAAGTTAGGATGAGATGCATGTATACGATGGTATTGGTGGTATAATCATTATCATAACACCACTAAACAAAAATTCTTTTAGTATTTAATTGTTTTTTGTAACCCAATCTTTTTGAAACTAATCACTTGGATGACATAGAGAATCCTTTTTTAATTCCGATGCTGATACGGTTAAAAAGTGTGCATGCATGCTTTGATAAATACAGGAGGAAAAACACAAACAAGTTTGATAAAATAGATAAAATAATGATAATGCCACCTAGATACATGAAATTGCATGAAGAATAAAAATGATCGATGTGAGTGCTTTTCATTTCACGTACGGGCCTCCCCTCATTCAAAGATATTCTCATTATTTACATGCCACGCCTGATTCCTTTTGATTTTTTTTTGTTATATATGTAGTTTTCTTCTTCTGCATAATAATAATAATAATAATTAATTATTATTATTATTCTAACCCAAATATGGATGACATTCTGGGCACGTCAAGTTTGTTGTTAATTAACGCTTGCTCTCCTAGGAATAGACAATGTTGTCTCCATCAACTCACCTTTCCATCATGCAATAGCCATTATCACCATTAGAGAGTGCTCATTCTCAAACAAAGTCCCAAGTGATTGGTACTTTTATTCCCAATTTCACCACTTTTTGGTTGCAATTTAATTTAATCTAATGAGTTTGTGCCTTTGTTTTTAACCTCTCTATCTTGGCTACTAATGTAGCTCTAATTAGAATGGTCTCTCACTCATTCCATTACCCTCTCTCTCAGAGCTAATAATAATAATAATTGTTTGTCTTGCAGCACCACAAATACATCATCATCTTGGTGTGGTTTATGATTATGTTTCTATTTTATTAGAACTATCATTGGAACAGTTACATTGAATGCTGAATTTTGACTCACACAATACAAACACCTTAATTGACCATGATCTCTATTACATGTCTCTCTTTACTAAGTTTTCATTTTGAGTTTTGAAAAGGAATTTTTTATATGATTTTCAACACAATTATGTCCGACATTTCCCTGCATAAGTTCTAGTCAAAACAAAACAGTCCTTCATCCTTCAAAGCTTGAAATTCTATTTAGTTTCCCCTGCATTAAAATTGTAATGACGAGAAAGAAATTCACCATGCATTTTTCTCCCCCATCCCCCCTTCCCCCTCCCTAAAACCAATAAGTAAAGTTAGTTAATAAATAATAAGCTTAGGCTGCTACATCATGGGCAAGTAAGTTAGGGAACTATTTGATGTGATGTGATGCTTGACAATCTTTAAATTATTTAAATGAGATAGCAAAATCTACTTAG
>NC_029772.3:96130178-96130728 GCF_000817695.3 Arachis duranensis | reverse complement strand
ATATATAAAATTAAAAATTATTTGATGAAAGTTTAATCAAATATATTAAACTATAGTTTTTAACTATCATATTTATATAAAATAATCGTATGTGAATTAATTTGATATATTTGACTAGAGAAATGAGAATTAAAAATTTAAGGAGAGAGAGATTAAGATTAAATTAAAAATTTGACAACGAGGAATTGATGAACATGCATGGCCATAAATTTAAAAAACAAAATTGAAAGCACTTAAAAAAGTAAATTGTGGAATTATATATAGGTCCAGTTTGAATATAATAGAGTGGTAGAATAACAAGAAAAACTACCAAAATAAAAATATATACAATAGATAATTCAGATAAAATATTGTGTATGTAAAAATAATGGTGTAAAGTGAATATTTTTAGCAAATAAAATATTACCTAAAAATAATAGTAAAAGGCCAATAATCACTTATTTTAAAGTCAATTTTTTTAACAAAAATAATAAAATAATTTTTAAAAATAAAAAATTATATTTTTATACTTTTAAAAAATTAAAAGTATTTTTCAAATACAAAATACAAG
>NC_029772.3:96125984-96130033 GCF_000817695.3 Arachis duranensis | reverse complement strand
ACTTCCCATACTGCTCATACTCTATGACGATCCTATTCACTTGATTATGGCAAGAATGATGATTCTTGGTTCCGTCACCCGCATGCTCTTTCTTCTCTTCTAAACAACACACACTTATAAATCCCATTCACCCTCCCATTCTTTTCTTACACACACCTCCACCTCACTCATCCACATCTCTGTTTTCCTCTGCTTTCCTCTGTTCCATTCTAAACTCCAATGGCCGTCTCCGGCTTCGAAGGCTTTGAGAAACGCTTGGAGCTTCATTTCTTTGGCGATGATTTCCAACTTGGTCTCCGAAAGATAGACTTCGAATCAATACAATTAGTCCTCGAACAAGTCCAATGCACCGTCGTCTCCGCCGTCGGCAACGCCTACTTCGACGCCTACGTTCTTTCGGAATCAAGCCTCTTCGTATACCCAACAAAGATCATAATCAAAACATGCGGAACCACCCAACTCCTGAAATCAATTCGACCCTTGATCTTCTATTCACGCCTCATAGGCCTCACACTCTGTTCATGCCGTTACACACGTGGCACCTTCATCTTCCCAAAGTCGCAGCCTTTTCCTCACACAAGCTTCAAAGACGAAGTCACTTACTTGGAAGACACAATTCCTTCCAACCTCTGCTTCAGAAAAGCTTCCATCATGCCTTCCATGTCTTCTTCTCATTCATGGCATGTTTTCACTGCCACCATTGACCACCATGACCAAGACAATGAACTCTTCACCATGGAGGTCTGCATGACTGACCTTGACCCCATCCTCGCTAGGAAGTTCTTCCGCCGACCGGACGATGGAAAAACCGGCCACTCTGCCGGAAAAGAGATGACGGAGCTGACAGGGATCAACGACATAAACGCCGACGCACTCGTCTGCGATTTCGCCTTTGATCCCTGCGGTTACTCCATGAATGGCATGGATGGTGATTGGTATTCCACCATCCATGTCACACCTGAGGATGGTTTTAGCTATGCCAGCTTTGAATGCGTTGGTTCCGTTAACGCCAACAACATAGGACATGTTTTGAGGAAGGTGGTTCAGATTTTCCGACCGGGTACGATGTCGGTTTCTACGACGTGCAGCGGTTACAGCAATGAGATGTGGAAGCAGATGGCAACTGCGGTGGAGCCTTTGGGATTCAAATGCCGGAGTTGCGCAATGGACCAGTTCCCTGCAGCAGCTACTGTTGTCTTTCAAACGTTTACGCCTCGCCGGAAAAGTACTTAGAACAAGATCAATATCATGCGGCGGCCGGCTACGGTCACAATGGTGGTTGATGACAAAGATGGTAGGTTAGGAAGTTAGAGTTAGTTGAAAAAAATTTAGAGTTGGGATGGGGTCGTGACGTGGCCAAATCTGATTGGTTTATGACGGTTGATGTTGGATTTTGACTTAATTTGTTGGTTTTAAAAAGAGAAATATTATATGCGCTATTTTTGTGTATATCTTCTATTTTTTTTTTATACAAAAACAATTGATAAAATTTAAAAGAAAAAAATAGAAGATATTGTACACAAAAATATTATTTCTCTTTAAAAAATGAATTATATAAAAAGTGGGATAATGTTATGACTTATGAGTGATGTATCAAGTTAAAAAGCTAAGATAGAGGGTGGGTTAGGGAATTTACTGAATGGAATTGAATTGATCTGAACGAATAGTATCATGAAGAAATGGGAATGGGAAGGTAGAGAGAGTGGGATGGGGTTGATCATGATAATGCACCCCACTTTGGCTTGTCACGCCTAAAGATTTTTGAGACCATATGTGTAGTGGGTGTAAAAGTGCTCTTGTTTGAGGTTATATTCAACCTTTCTTTTCTTTTTATTTATCTTCTTTTTTTCTCTCCTGCAGTCCTGCTTCTACATCTTGTAGTTTTCATTGACTTTCCTCTCTTGTTTTTTATGCTTTTTTTAAAGATTATTAAAGACCAAATTCATACTTTCCAGTACATTCTCTTCTTATAAAATTGTTGTGCATTTATCATTGCTCCATGCTCGGTTACATTACACTCTGCTCGGGAACTTAGCAATTAAAAATTGTTGTGCATGCAAAAGAGTTGCCATGTGTGTATGAATTGAAAATGTGTAGAATACTATGCTCACGTACACTTACTACTATTATTACCTAAAGTGTGAATCCAGTATAAAGAAGAATCATGTGTTATCTAACACAGGTGAATCCGAGGAATATATTATGGGAAAACTTTTAATACCGGTACACTGATATCGATGGGTAAGAACTTGCTTTATTTAATATTCATTAATTGTTGTCATGGCTGTTTTTGTCTGATTTTCTTTGGTTACTAAACATTTTCAATATAGATATACTTAAAAATTTTCCTAAATACCATACCTTGTATATCACAGCATTTATTTTTGTGGTCAGAATTATAGGATTATGCCTAATTAAGTTTAGGTTATCTTGTGACGTTTTATTTTGCATGGCTTTTATCTCGTGGAACATCTAAGTTATAACATGTTCCCAAATCGGGCCGGGTTTGGATAATCCGTTTTAAGAATATGACTCAATTTAGGTAGTGAGGCCTCGCCTAATTGTTGGACCTAAATCAATTTTTTGGACTTTTAATTTATTGGCTTTCTCCTAGTGATTTTTTCATGGGTGGTACAAATATCGGATAAAAGCATTAGAGGACTTTTTAAGCGGTTTCGCTAAGTAAAAATTTGAACAATATAAATAATGGAATAAAAATTTAGCTTAATAAAATTAAAAAATATATATTCTATCTAAATTATCTAATAAAAAATTTTTATTCAATAATTTAAAAATTTTAACTATTCATTATCCTCTTTATTGTTACTGGTTCGTCAACAAGGATCCTCGTCAACGTTATTCTCCTCCAGACCGAAAACGAACGGCGCCGCGGGTTCCTCCTCGCCGTTGCTCACTCTTAGTGAAAATAACTATCCACTTAAGGATAAAAATAATCATCTGCATGCTTAGTGAATTGAACATCTAGCATATTTTAATTGTATATAACTAAACTCAATCTAATCAAATAACTACATAAGAATTAAAATAACTGTCCGCATACCTACTAAAATGACCATCTTGAACTAGCCATAATTGAATACCAGAACTTAAACTCAAAAGACGGTGAACGAAGGGACAGAACTCATCGGAACCCCTGGTGGGGAGAGTGGCACCGTCGTAGAATTCCTGAATTTCGGAACTCAACACATACATTAACAATGTTGAGATCCGTACCATATGTATCATGCGTGGCACACGAAGATGGTGCAAAAGATCCTCCTTCCCCATATGAACATTCCTAAGGGTGAGCACGGATCGATGTGGTTCGAGTTTATGGTAAAATTAGAACTGAACCGATCAAAATATAATTAGTTTGGTTTGGTTCGGATTTGCGATTTTTTGTACATGTACCCGAATCAAACCAATCCAATTAAGAACGGATTGGTTCGGGGTACCCGATAACTTTGAAATTCATAAAAAAAACCAAATTTTTATCTTAAAAATTTAACAAGTACAATAAACGTGTAACATTAATAGAAATAATCTAAACATGTATGTTAAACATCAAATACATTTAAAAACTAAACTCATTAAAATCCAAACATATTAATAGTGAATAATCATTGTCTAATAGAAAAGTCATATATATTTTTAATTTTTTATTTAATTAATACATGATCGGGTTTGTGGGTTGGTTCGGGTTCCACACCTCCAGAACCGATATCCGAACCAATTATTAACGAAGGCCATCGGTTTGGTTCAGATTGGACCCAATTACCCATTGGTTCCAGAACCAATTTAATTGGTTCGATTCAGGTTCGGACGGATAATCGAATACCCACTACCCGTGCTCATCCCTAAACATTCCATATCAGCTTCCCAACCATTTTTTTTGGCTCAATTGATTCCCTATTCACTAGCCTTCAGCAGCGGCACCCCCTAACGGATTGTGAACAGCAGCAGTTTGGGGCTCGTGAACAGCAGCAATTCGGGGCTCGTGAACAACAGTGGCGGTGGCACTATGGTCGTGTACAGCAACAACAGGAGAC
>NC_029772.3:96106286-96125890 GCF_000817695.3 Arachis duranensis | reverse complement strand
GCGGCGGCGGGAGAACGTGGTCGTGACCCAGCGGTAGCAGCAGCGATATGAGTACGGAGGTGCGATGGGATGAGATGTTCAATTAAGGGGTGTGAATGAGTTTAGGAGGTGTATTGGAGGTTACAGTGAGATAAGGAATAACCGTACGAAATGTGAATGTGTTTAAATACTAATCCTAATTTTTAAAATTTTAAAATTTGAAATTAAATAATTAATTAATTATCTAATTTTTTATTTTAATTTTAATTTTACCTTTTTTTTATATTCATTGTTCACAATTATTATTGTTTTCCTATATTTTTTTAAAAAATTATATTTGATAAATAAGACATGAATAGAGATATTGTATCCAAAGATATTGAGTTAGTATATTTTACGTTCTTTTTGACATAAATGACATAGAGATACTAATAAAAGAGATAATTTATTTTTTATTTTTTATTATTTTTATCAAATTTTCATAATTATATTTTTTCTTAAATTCTTTTTATATAAAAAATAAATTAAATTTTTATAATTTATTTTAATTTATCATTATTAAATGTGTATAAAAATAATAAATATGAAGTTACTAGAGAGAGTAAAGTTTTTATATTATAACTACTAGTATTTTATTTAAATTCTTTGAAATTCCAAAATGTATTCTTTATAAATATATAGGACAAAAGATATTTTAGAAATCAATTTCGATAAAGAACTAACAGGAGTCTAACCAATAACAAATTAACAAGTATTTTTAAATTATATTTCATATTAATTAATTGTTATTAATTTATGATTATTTAAATTTTATTTTTAAACAAATATAAAATTAATAATTATTAATTATAGTTGTTTAAAATTGATTAGTTAAAAATTATTTACTTATATTTCTTTTAAATAAAAAAATTTTACATCATAAATATTCTATTTTTTATACTATAAAATAAAATATTTAAAATTTATTAAATATTATTTATTTGTCTTTTTTAATAAGTTATGCATGATGTTATATACACTGTAGCATTCACCTAAATCTAAACATGTAACACGCCAAGCTAATAATTGAATTTGGGTGACACGATTGAATTTAGGTGACACGACAAACCAAGGCAAATAGGTGTGATTTAGGGCACCATTAGAGAAACCATAATAACATGTTTAAAAAAATTCTCGGTTCTCCTTTCACAAAACTAGGAGATATTAGAGAAACAACCACCACCACCCAAAAAAAAGGTTTCATAATTAGTATACGGAATACAAGTTATTACTCTTGTAAAGAGTGAAGAAAGGCATTATACAATTCAAAGTTAGGTTGCAACTATATATGGCAAATAACCTATTGTTTTTGTAGTTTAATCATACCAACAATATATATGTGAGCCATGATGAAGTATAATTCTATTTAACTATTTATTCAATTTAACTCACAAACTCTTACTAAAAAGATTTAATAATGGAGCGTGAAGACGGGCAGAAGAGACACACAAGACACAATAAGCACAAAATNTATTTATCCTAATAAAGCTTTTGGCCATTCCAATCGATTAAAATATTAAATTTGATCTTGTGACGTTCGTCCATGACTTCTAAATCGTGTTTCCTTGAAATTCAATCGATTGGTTTATCAAAACAATCGATTGAATTGTAACTCAATTGATTGAATTACAGTGTATCACAAAACAATCGATTGAAAGTTGTAAGGTAGAATGGTTTTCGCTTAAACCAATCGATTGTTTATACTTTCCAATCGAATGAATGCCCAAAAATAATCGATTGTTTTTGTTACTCAATCGATTGAATTCACGAAAATAACATGGATTTGCCAAATACAATCGATTGGAAAGTGCTGACATTGAAGTTTTAGCCAAATTCAATCGATTGGTAATGTAATCCAATCGATTGGAAGGTGATGAAGTTGAATTTTTTGCCAACTTCAATCGATTGGTAATGCTACCCAATCGATTAAAATGTGTCATGCGCCTATTTTAATCTTGTTATCTTTTTTAGAAATTATCTTATTATTCATCTATCTTATCTTTAAAATTCTATTTTCAATTTTTACTGTTTTATTTTGATGTAGATAAACTAATCTTATCTTTTCTTTAATATTAATGTAAATTTTAAAAAATTGAATAAATTTATATTTATTTTGATTACATTCAAAAATGAATTATATGTATTCTTATAATCAAGAAATATACTTAACTTCTTTTATAATAAGTAAGTTTTTTAATAATTTAATTTATTAAAAAAATTTCATCTTTTTATTTATCCTACAAAATAAAATTCATATTAATAGTTTTAAATAAGACAATTAAAAATAAAGCTTAATAAAAAAATACAAAGTTTTCAATCTAAAAATATAAAATAGTTAAAAAATAAAAAATTATTTAAATATGATTTTTCAAGACACTCTATAACTTAGATGAATAAATATTATTTTTAAAATGAATCATGATATATTGATACAAAACTTATTGTGTGTAAATTTTTTTAAAAATTAATAAACCTCTCTCGTTAATAACAATATTGGAACTTAAATTTAAACGCTAATTGATATTATATATTATGTAGGTACTTAGAGTATATGAGAAAAGTACGTTAATAATTTGAAAAGAAAAATTATTAGTGTAAATTTATTTTTTTTAAATTAATCCTTATTGAACTATTCTACTTTTATTCCTTCAAAACATATCTTAATAAAAATATTTATAACAATAATTTACATTCAATAAGAATATCTTAATGAGCAGTTACATCATTCTGTTATGGGTTAATGCAAAATTTATAGAACGTGAGTACGTGATTGAGTATGTTGTTTTAGATTATAAACATAGGGGTAAAATAGGAAAAAAATAATTGACACCAAACCCTCTGTATTCCTAATATAAATTGTTATAGATAAGTATAGTTTCTAAAAATTTTGGGGTGTCCAGGCCACTACTCGTCCCTTTTAGGTCCGTCCCTGATTACTAGTTAATTAATTAATAATAAAAAATAATAACATCTATTTACTTTTTAGTATTTCTCAATTTTTGTGAATTAATAAAAGATAAAAAAATATTTTTTTCTTACACAATCAATTTCACAAATAAAGTATCGAAACGAATAGTTGCAAAATTAGAGATTCTATTCACTGACCTCGATTTTGTAATCAAAACGATGGTTTATTTTTTGAACACTATAATGAAAAACTTGATTGGACCTTTGCTCTGCAACGGTGATTAACGATGAAAAAATAGTGGATATTAAATAGACGGATAAAAAATTAAAAAAATTGGATATTGAGTAGATGGATGTTCCAAAGAAAAATAATTTAATTTTTTATAATCAAAGAAAATGATACACGATTTCAATGGTAGGATTGAATAATTAGTGATGGATTATTCACCAATTTATAATGTTAATATTAAGAAAAAGATAAGATTAGTTTATCTACATCAAAATAAAACAGCAAAAATTGAAGATAGAATTTTAAAGATAAGATAGATGAATAATAAGATAATTTTTAAAAAGATAACAAGATTGAAATAGGCACATGATACATTTCAATCGATTGGGTAGCATTACCAATCGATTGAAGTTGGCAAAAAATTCAACTTCATCACATTCCAATCGATTGGATTACATTACCAATCGTTTGAATTTGGCTAAAACTTCAATGTCATCACTTTCCAATCGATTGTATTTGGCAAATCCATGTTGTTTTCGTGAATTCAATCGATTGAGTAACAAAAACAATCGATTGTTTTTTAGCATTCATTCGATTGGAAAGTATAAACAATCGATTGGTTTAAGCGAAAACCATTCTACCTTACAACTTTCAATCGATTGTTTTGTGATACATTGTAATTCAATCGATTGAGTTACAATTCAATCGATTGTTTTGATAAACCAATCGATTGAATTTCAAGGAAACACGATTTGGAAGCCATGGACGAACGTCACGAGATCAAATTTAATATTTTAATCGATTGGAATGGCCAAAAGCTTTATTAGGATCAATGGAAGATATAATTGGTTAGTTAATTTGTAATTAAAATTAGTTCAAGAACTATATAGCAATTATTAAAAAACTCTAAAAACATGTTTTTTAATGGGACCATTAAGTGGTCCAAAGATTCTAGGACCACCGAATCCTGAGCCTAGAATCTATTCACAAAAATTTGTCTCTTCTCTTTTCTTTTTTCTTGTTTTTTTTATGACTTATAAATCCATGACATTACCTGCGTTGGAGGACCCTTACCCTTTTAAAGCTCATATTTCGACATTCATCTTCCCAGGAATATAGATAATTAGATATATCTTAGTATAATTGTTATATCAAAAATAATATTTTCGATAAAAATATTATTAAACTCTTTGACAAGTCAATATTCAATAAGAATAGGTTTCGATCATTTTCAAGTGTCAAAAAATATTTCAATTAATTTTCAAATACATATTAGAATTAACTTTGGATTGGAGCCAATTAGGTACTCCTTTAAGTACTCTCTATTAATTGATTGACGCAAATGTGAAAATCGAAGAGGCAGACTCGACGGAAGTCAGCTCTATCAAAGAAGAGGTTACTGGTGTCGAAGATGGTAGACAGAAAACTGAATCGAAGGCAAAAGCTTTAATATCTAAAGCAATTTGTCGGTTGAAAAAAGAAGTGAAGATTAACCACATATGATTCATCGAGGATGGTCAATTGATGAAGGAGAGGATTTTAATCGACTAAGACTCATCAAGAAAGAGCAAAGGAATCGAAGAAGTGAAAAAGTTAATAAGTGAAGATGTTTAGTGGTAGTTGCAGACGGCACTCGAGGAGAGAGGGAACAGTTATTCAAGGATTGACGCACGTGGAAGTTATATATGAATATGATTGGTCGAAAACCTCTATAAATACGTGAAAGATCGAAAGAACAAAATTTGGAATCTTTTCAGAGAAAACACTCACACTCACTCACATCCCAGCGACTTTCTGAGTCAGTCAAGAGTCTTTTTCTTTGAAGAGTTACATTCCTTCCATGTCTTTACTTTTCATTTAAATTCCCTGCAACCTTCCTTTTCATGCAATTTATCTTCTTTGCAATGTCATTTCGATTTCTTTAAATTCAGCAACTTTTATCCTTTCCAGTCTTTACCTTTCAATTTGTCCTTTATTTTTTCAAACACTTTTCCGTTATTTAATTTGATTTTTCTTTTATTCAAGACGTTTAAATTTTATTGTTACTTTGAATTTCTACAAAGCTTGGTTCCTCCTACTTCATCACTGTCAAATGCATGAATTTTGATGCAAAATAAAACTGGTACTCACAAAAAAGAGTAGGTTTCGCTCCCAGACCATTAGATATCGAACCACTATCGATTTGCTAAAAATCGACAAAATAAATTGGCACTCCCGGTGGGACAGTTTTAAAATTTAATTGTGTCAAAATTTGTTGCTTTCAACTGTTGCATTGTGCATGCAGTGTTGATATTTGGTGCATGCGATTAAGAAGTGGTAGAATTGTTACCATGTCTGATGAAGTTTCAAATGACAATGCAAAAATAATTATTGATGCAAGTGTTGGTGGTAGTGGGCGAAATTCACGCCCTAGGATCACCTCAGTGTAGAATCAACCGCAAGTAACCGCAGGTTGGCTTCCATTTGGCCTTCCTCCTGGTGATACGCCTCCTATGGGCAGTTACACATTTCCAGTCAGATTTGAAAATGTGCCAAGTACGGTTTCTAACCAACCTTTTTTTCTCATATCCCGATGTTAACTGAGATTACCAAGTGGGCGCCTCGTCGAATAATTCAAGATCGATGGTTGAGTTTTGACAATATATTGACGAAAGCCATCATAATTTGGTCAACCTGTTGACTCACCAGATGACTACTATTCTGAATCCTATCCTGGCTGACATTGAGTTAAAATATGATCGACTGGTTAAATAAGTCGAGAGAATTGCTCGAATTGTCGATTATGATGAGGGGCGGCCTATTTCCCAAGATTTGGTAATAGACCAGGAGAACGTAAGATATAATGAGGAGAATGTATTTAACAATTCTGAAAGGGAAGAAAATATCCCTTATTTCGTTTGACCAGATTAAAATGCTGATGATGTTTTGAATAGACTTCACACACAGCGTGGATATCATTACCAGGTGACAAGGATTGTCGAGGATGTCCTCAATGGAATGGGTATCAACGTGTGTCTCATGCATCGACCATATTTTGTTTCTACTTTTTCTTCTGCAGTGCAAATGACAGAAGTGCCAATGGGTGTAAAAAATCCTAAAATAATTACAAAATTTGCATGAGAGGATGGAGAGTCAACTGTCGAGCATATAGCTCACTATATGGTCGAATTAGGAAATTTGGTAGATAATGAAAATCTGAGAATGAAGTTTTTTCCTGCTTCATTAACAAAAAATGCTTTTACTTGGTTTTCAAATTTGAGACCCAGTTCGATTTTAGCGTGGGCACAATTGAAAAATGCTTTTCATACTCAATTTTATAGAGCAGAATTGAATGTCTCATTGACAGATTTGCTTACAATAGAACGAGATGATGGAGAATCGATAGATGACTATATAATTCGATTAAAAAAATACTCACAATCGATGTTAGGTGTCGATCCCTGAAAGCGAGATCGTTAAAATAGCCATCAAAAGTCTTGGCTTGTATATGCGTCGAAAATTACTCCATATGCATATTCCTGATTTAGCCTATTTAGCTGAGAGAGTTCGACAAGTTGAAAAAATAAAAGAAGAAAAGAAGAAAGAAAGAGAAATGGTTGAATATGAGTTTGTCGAAAACAATATTCAATGATGATAAGTACTTTTTCTTTTGTCCATCTAGCAAAAAAAAATCTTCAAAAATAATATTTTTGACAAATTATTATTGAATTCTTCGACAAGCCGATGTTCGACAAATTTGAACTTTGTCAAGTTATAGGTGCATATTGGAACACTTTGAAAGGAGTTGCGTACTCTATAAAGGTATGTATAAATATGTCTGTAAAAAGAAGTTTTTGAGAAGCGGTTATTGGTAGTTGTTAGATATAACTGTGAAAAAGAGAAAAAAATTTTATTCAACTTTGAAACTCTATAAAGTTGATCAAATTTCAAATAAGAAAAAGCTTCTCAGTTCACTTTGAAAATTGTGAAGTTGGAAATTTGAAAAAAAAATTGATTATGATATTTTTGAATCATCAAATATGACAACTCTCTGACCACAATGATTCGAGAAGAAAAAAAATTACCATGATTTGGATAATATGTTGTCATAAAAAATTCAATAAGGTATCGAAAATGAATACGGCTGAAAATATTCAACAAAATGTTGAAAATCCAATAGTTCGACAAACAGCCACTTTGCCTCAAGATGTCGAAAACAAATACTTGGGGGCATTTCTTATATCGAAGATAATTTTTCTTCGATAAATTGAAAAAAAGAAAGCATCGTTGACATATGGAATATCTTTATCCGTTTTATTATCCTTGACTCTTTAAGAATGACACAATGCTTTACTAATATTTTGTCATGTACTACGTAAAAAATATTTGTGAAAATTTATACAATATATAAAGTTGATCAAACAATTATTTGGAGTCAGTTTCGAATTGGTAAAGCCATCGAAGACTAATTTCGACAAAGAAGAGTAAACTAGACACTTAGGCTCAATTTTTTCAGAGTTCACAGGATAATTATTCACCTTCGTTTCGTCGATCCCATGCTATTGGGGTTGGATGGATCAAGAATTGGCAAGAGTTTGGTGAATGAGAAAACGAGAGAATACCGACCGCAACATACTCGATGTAGTTATTTTTTATCGAGACCGTGGAAGAGATACCATTTTTCAAGATCAAATTGGTGGTAACCAAAGTGGTCGACAGTTGAGTCGTGTTCCTTCTACTTCGACCGATCGAGGTAAAGCAGTTGAAACTCCATTCCTAAAAATGGATTAACTATGTCGAGAAAAATTTTGAGGAAGAAGATGAAGAAATGACTGGTACCATCGTCGAAAATATTGAATAATAGTAAGTATTTATACTTTCTTGCTTCTAGTCAAAAAAGTAAATACTTAGGGGCATTTGTTATATCGAAAACAACATTTTCGATAAAGATATTATTGAACTCTTTGACAAGCCAATGTTCGATAAAAATAGGCTTCGATCATTCCCAAGTGCCAAAAAATATTTCGATCAACCTCCAAATACACGTTAGAATTAACTTTAGATTGGAACCAATTAAGTACTTCTTTAAGCACTCTCTATTAATTGATTGACACAAATGTAAAAATCGAAGAGGCAAACTCGACGGAGGTCAGCTGTATCGAAGAAGAGGTTACTGGTGTCGAAGATGGTAGACAGAAAACCGAATTCGAAGGCAAAAGTTTCAATCTCTAAAGCAATTTGTCAGTTGAAAAAAAAAGTGAAGATTAACCACATAGGATTCATCGAGGATGGTCAATCGATGAAGGAGAGGATTTTAATCGACTAAGACTCGTCAAGAAAGAACGAAGCAATCGAAGAAGTGAAAAAGTTAATAAGTGAAGATGGTTAGTGGCAGTTACAACACTCAAGGAGAGAGGGACCAGTTATTCAAGGATTGACGCACGTGAAAGTTATATATGAATATGATTGGTCGAAGACATCTATAAATATATGAAAGATCGAAGGAACAAATGTTGGAATCTTTTTAGAGAAAACACTCACACTCACTCACATCCCAGCGACTTTCTAAGTCAGTCAAGAGTCTTTTTCTTTGAAGAGTTACATTCCTTCCATGTCTTTACTTTTCATTTAAATTTGAGTAAACTACCATTTCTACCCATAAATGTTGAAAATGCTGACATATCTACCCATAGAAAACAGAAATTACCATTTGTACCCATAAAAATAGTTTTTACAAGCAAAATTATCCAAACCCTAAAAAATTAAATAAAATTTCTAAACTACCCTTCTCTCCACCATTACCACTATCATCTCCTCCCCTTCCCCCCTCTCCTCTCTCTCTTAATGTTCTCATCTTCCCCACCACTGCCACCACCACCACTAACCCATCCTCTCTCTCTCCTTCCATTTTCTGAGCTCGTCACCACCGCGATAATCCGTCAACTCTGCCAACTCCTTCCTCTTTCTCTTTCTCTCGCTTTCCTTCTGTGTGTTGCTTCTCTCTCTCTTCTGCTTCTTCGAATTCTCAACCCAGAAAAAGGCTTCACCATCATCAACAACAACAGAACCATCTTCAGATTCCTTGCCCCATACTCTCTCTTACCTGCAAAATCTCTTCGGGTTGACTCATAATCTGTTTGCCCCTCCTCCTGGTGTACCCCAAACCCTAACCCCAATTTCCAACTCCAATATTGGAATCAACGATCTCAGGAGATTAGGGTTTCCATTCGAAACTGCCGCTACTACTACTACTAATATAAGCAATAACAATAACATTATAGTTGATACTTTTGTTATGCGGCAGGATTTAAAGATAAAGTTCGGGTCTTTGTTTAAGGAGGTTGAAGATTGAGTTATGGAAAGGAGCGAGAAGAAAATAAAAAATAGGGAACTCAAAGTGGTGAAGGGCATGGATGAGTTGGGCCACGGCCTGCCACCTCGGTCGTCGCCATCACTGTCAGCAACGAGTACCTCACCACCACCGTTGACACGGGTACGGCGGCGCTGGTGCTGACGGAGCGTTTGAGTGGCTACGCGAAGTGAGGATCGTCGATGGGGTCCATGGAGGCGCACTTGTGTTTGAGGGTGGAGTTCCAGTAGTTCTTAATGGCATTGTCGGTTCTGCTGGAAAGGAGTCGGGCTATGGTGGCCCACTTGTTGCCGAACCGAGCGTGAGCTCTGATTATGGTGTCGTCCTCTTCAGGGGTAAAGGCCCGATGCTCCACGAGTGGGGAGAGCTAGTTGCACCATCGAAGCTTGCAAGACTTGCCCTAGCGGAACATTGAGAGAGAGAGAGAGAGAGAGAGAGAGAAAGAGAGAGAGAGAGGGGGAGGGGAGGAGATGATAGTGGTAGTGGTGGAGAGAAGGGTAGTTTAGGAATTTAATTTAATTTTTTAGGGTTTGGATAATATTGCTTGTAAAACTATTTTTTATGGATACAAATGGTATTTTTATTTTCTATAGGTAGATGTCAGCGTTTTCAACTTTTATGGGTAGAAATGGTAGTTTACTCTTTAAATTCCCTACAACTTTTCTTTTCATGTAATTTATCTTCTTTGCAATGTCATTTTAATTCTTTTAAATTTAGCAACTTTTATCCTTTCTCGTCTTTACCTTTCAATTTGTCCTTTATTTTTCAAAACACTTTTTATTTATTTAATTTGATTTTCCTTTTATTCAAGGCGTATAAATTTTATTGTTCACTTTGAATTTCTGTAAAGTTTGCTTCCTTCTATTTCATTACTATCAAATGCATGAATTTTAATGCAAAATAAAACTGATACTCATAAAGAGGAATAGGTTTCACTCTCATACCATTAAATATCGAACCACTATGAATTTGTTAAAAATCGACAAAATAATAATGATATATATCTAGAGTTTGGGTGCTGCTCCTCCTCAAACATTGACACATTATCATGTCCAAAAAATAAAAAAACACATTGACACATTGTCACATTCACATGCAACGCAGTAACAAATCTAGTAGTTATAATTTGGTTGTAACTAAAATTTCGGGCAAAAACGTTCTTCTTAAATATTATAAGCCAGTAACTGCTGAATCATCGATCTCGTTACTGCTATTTATTCCTAATTCAGTAACATACTATTTGGAATATCAATAATTCATTACTTATAAAAAAATAAATAAATAACTATTTTTAATCATTAAAAATTTGATCACTAATAAAATTAATTATAAAAATTAAATTACTTTCTTGATTTTGACAAAAGAAAGAGAGAATATCAAAAAATAAAAATGGTCAAGTTCTTTCATTCTAGAAAAAAAAGGAGATTTTTGTTTTTTAGAAAATAAGAAGCATTATTAACAAACAGAATAAAAATCAGTAATAATATAAAATTATAAAATATGACTTAAAGAAATCAAAATATCATGATAAAAGAAAATAGATTTGTTTAAAAATATTGAATAATAAGTCATAGCTATTTGCTTTAATCTTAAATCGACCGAAAAAAATACACACACAAAGAAAAAAAACAAAAAAGATGAAAAGAAGAGGAAAAAAGAAAAAGACTGACGAAATGAGTCACTACCATTTTAGTAAAGAAGAAAGAAAAAGAGAAAGAGATGAAGGGAATGAAGGCAAAGGGAAAAATAAGGAGAAAGGGAAGAGGAGAGGGTGACGACATAGAAAATCATGGTCGCCACGTATGGCCGTCTAACGAGGTCTCTCTCTCTCTCCTTCCCTCGCTCCATTGCTGTCGGGTGATGCGAGGAATTTGCCACTAATCTTTAATGAAAAAAGGGTTTCTTCCATGTGATGTTAGTTTTATTTGTTGAGATCCTGTTATTAGGGGTGGTAAAGGGGGCCGGTCCGCCCCAACCTGTCTCGTCCCACCTAGGCCAGTCCCAAGTTCGTCCTACTTTATGGCGGATTGGCGGATCGGCAGGTTAGCCCGCTTAACTCTTTTTTTCTTTTTGAAAAATAAAATTCATTAAAATTAACTAAAAAATAATAATTAAAAAGTTAAATAAAAAAATAGTCAAATTTATAATATAATTTGTTTACTATCTTTTTTTTTATTTTTAACTTCAATAAAATTGTTTAAAATAATACTTGTCAATAGAATTATCTTTATTTTAAAAAATAAGTAATATAATTCGAACAAATATACGAAATTGTAAAATAAAATAAATAAAGTTAATAAAATAAGGAAGAATAAAAACAAAAACAAAACAAAAAAAGTGTTTGAAAATTCTATAATTATTAATTTTATAATAGTAATCAATCTTTTATTTAAAAAAAAAAGAAAAATAAAAATCTTCGACCCGGCGGACCAACCCGTCCTGCCCCGCCAAAATCCACTAATTTGGCGGTGCGGGTTTGGAGGGTTTTTATAATTTGGCGGGCTCCAAATTCTAATTCAACCGGACTTTTTTAGCAGATTTAGCAGGTCGGCCCAACGTGTTCAACCCGTTTTCCGCCCCCACTTATTATTATTATTATTATGGTCTATCATAAATTTTTTGGGGTTTCTAATAACTATATGAACGGCTGAAACCAAACATGGTTTAAAATTAAAAAGAATAATGAAACGTCAATGAATAAAGGTTTTGTTTTTTTTACTTACTACATGATATCTACTTTTAGAATATTTGGTTTTTGTTCAAAAAAATATGTGGTCTACTTTGGAATGATAGGCATGGAAGTGGAAGAGATTGAAGGGTTGGATTGAAATGGATTAAGCACTAAAAAAAAGTTGAAGATGATAAAAAAGATCATTTAAAAATTTTTCAAAAAAAATTAATGAAATTAATTTTAAATTTGACTATTGGATATTTTTGTTTAATGAAATTTATCTTTTATAGATATAAAGTTAGTTTAGTTTTTCTGTTAGAGAATCATTAGAATCAATTTAGATAAATTAGTATCGTTTATATTTATATAGCATATCTGTATATTAATTGTAGGATTCTATGCCTTTATTACTTTGATTCATTTAGCACCTATAAATACCTCTTGTATATTGTACTTTTGATCAGACTGAATATACACAAAACACTTTCTTTAATTTGGTCTCTTATTTCTAACATGGTATCAAGAGTTTAGGTTATATTTTTTCAGAAACAATTGGTTTCTACCTCTTTTATCTTGTTTCACCGGCAGTACTTTGTCCTCCGTTTTCGACTTCTTTCCGATGCCTTGGTTTGTCACCGTCGCCACCTTCGTCTTCTCCTCATTGCAAGCTTTCGAACGCCGCCGACTTCGCCGCCGGACGCGCCCTCATGCGCCGCCAGAAGTCCGGTCACCGCTTCAGGTTCTCACTCCCCAGACGCCATCCAGAACCGTTGGATCCACGCCCAGGATCAACGGTCCCAGACAGCGCCACGTGTCATTGCCAGCACCCACGCAGAACTGCCCAGCACGCAGTCGACCCGACCCGGACCGACCCGCTGCCAGCTCTATGCTCGCGTCAGTGCTGACGCGTCTCCTTCCTCCTATCACGTGTTGCCACGTGTTTTGCTTTGCTGACGAAGCAGCTGACGTGACATCTGACGTGGCCGCTGACATGTCCGACAGTGGGACCCTTCCTAAGGTTTTTTAGTGGGTTCTTTCCGATTTGACCATCTGTTTCTTCATTTTCTGCTCCAAAATTGTAGTTTTCTCTCCTTTCCTTGATCTCTGTGACTACTATTATGAAAAAGTCAGATATTTTTGCTGCCACAGACAGAAAGGGTAAATTCTGTCGAAACTGTAACCATTATGGGCACTTCTTCTCTGACTGTCCTTCTGTTGAATATCGCACATACCACTAGAAAGGTCATATTAGCTACCATTGTTCACAGCTGTTCTGCCGTTACTGCAAGCTCTTGAGACATTTAATTACTGCCTGCCCTACTCGCCCACCACATCCTGATCCACTCAACCCGTCTCCTGTCTCTCTATCTGATATTGCATCTCTTCTTCAACGTCTTTTCTCCATTTCTGGTAATACCCCTGCTACTTTTTCGACCTCTCCAGGTAATTCTAAATGGTACTTTGACTCGGGTTGCTTTAATCACAAGTCTCTGTTGCATAATATTTTCTCGTTCCTGTCTACCACTACAAATAGACCTTCTGTCAATACTGCAAATGGCTCCCTTTTGCACGCAACGTACAAGGGTACTATATTCCAATCAACTCTTAATCTTCCTGATACTTATTATATTCCCAAATTAAACTTTAATCTTATTTCTGTTGGCAAACTTGTTGATCTAGGTTTTGAAGTCACTTTTTCCATTTCTTGTTGTCGTGTACAGGATCCTCGAACGAGACAAATCATCGGGACTGGACGTAAGGTCGGAAGGTCATTTGAACTTAAGAATCTTCATATTCCTCCTGTACTAAATCTCTGTGCTGCTTCTTCTCCATCTACCCTTCACTTATGGCATCAACGTCTTGCCCACACCTCCTTAGGAAAACTGTTGTTCATGTTATCAATAGACTCTCTTCTTCTATTCTTGGTAATGTTACTCCCTTTGAGCGTCTTTATCATACCTCCCCAGATTATAGTTCTCTTCGAGTTTTTGGTTGTGTATGCTTTGTTCTTCTTCAGCCTCATGAACATAGTAAACTTGAACCTCGGGCTCATATGTGTTGTTTCCTTGGTTTTGGCACTGAACACAAGGGTTATCGTTGTTGGGATCCTCTCTCTAAATGTATTCGTATATCTCGTCATGTTGTCTTCTGGGAGCATCACATGTTTTCTCGGTTCTCATCCTTTGAGTCAATTCCTACTACTCAGTCACCTTTGTTTACTAACCCCAATGTTGATCTTTTTCCTAGTGATGCTTCTACAGATTCTATCTTGAGTGACTCTCCACAGCCTCCTATTCTTTCACCTTCTCCATCTCCCGATGATTCCAGACTGGACGATGATCCTGCTCCTACCTTCATGCCTCCTCCTCCTGCTCATTCTTCTATGGTAAGGAATCTACCTCCTCATCTTCTTGATTATCATTGTTTTTCTACTATCCCTCATCAACATGAACCTAAGTCATTCAGAGAAGCCTCCACAAATTCAAATTGGCAACAAGCAATGTAGGAAGAAATACAGGCACTTGAAAAAGTATACACTTGGGATTTGGTTGATCCTCCTTCTGATCAAGAAGTTGTGGGTAGTAGATGGGTATACAAGATCAATACTCGCTCTGATGGCTCTATTGACCATTATAAGGCCCGCTTGGTTGCTCAAGGTTGTACGCAAGAGTATGGTGTTGATTATGAAGAGACTTTTGCTCCTGTCACTCGTCTTACATCTGTTAGAGCTCTTCTTGCCATTGCCGCAGTTAAAAAATGGTCTCTTAGTCAGATGGATGTGAAGAATACATTTCTTAATGGGGATTGGAAAAAGAAAGTCTATATGAAACTACCTCTAGGATATCCTTGTCCTGCTAGTAAGGTTTGTCTCCTTCGTAAGGCACTTTATGGACTTAAGCAAGCTCCTCGTGAATGGTTTGACAAGTTCAGCACTACCATATGCAGTCTTGGTTTTACTTCTAGCCCTCATGAGAATGCTCTCTTCATTCGTAAAAGCGAACGTGGAGTTGTTCTTCTACTTTTGTATGTTGATGATATGATCATTACTGGAGATGATGTTGATAGTATCTCTAATCTCAAGGCCTCACTTTACCGTATCTTTGAGATGAAAGATCTTGGTTCTCTCAGCTATTTTTTTGGTCTCGAGGTCATCTCCACCGATGATGGTATCTATCTATCTCAGGCTAAGTATGCTTTAGATCTTCTTGCTCGTGTTGGGATTACAGATAGTCGAACTGAGTCTACTCCTCTTGAGCCTAATGTTCAATTTACCCCTATGGATGGCACTATTTTGGATAATTCGACTCTCTATCGACAGTTAGTTAGGGGTCTCGTTTACTTGACTTTCACCCGACCAGACATCGCCTATCCAGTTCATGTACTTAGCTAGTTCTTGTCAGCTCCTCGTACTACTCACTATGCGGCAGTTCTTCGCATTCTTCGCTACATCAAAGGCACTCTATTTCATAACCTTTATTTTTCTGCCCATTTCTCTTTGTTTCTTCAGGCTTACTCCGATGCTGATTGGGCTGGTGATCCCACTTATCGTCGTTCTACTACTAGTTACTGTTTGTTTCTTGGTGACACTCTCATTTCTTAGCGTGCTAAGAAGCAAACCTTCACTGCTCGCTCAAGCACAGAAGCTGAATACCATGCCCTCGCTGACACCACTGCTGAGGTTATCTTGGTTCGTTGGCTTCTCGAAGATTTGGGTGCTTCTCAATTGTCTCCTACTGATGTTTTTTGTGATAACCGCAGTGCTATTCAAATTGCACATAATGGTGTGTTTCATGAATGCACCAAACACATTGAAATTGATTGTCACTTTGTTCGACAACGTATCCTTATTGATGATGTTCGTCTCATTGCTGTTGGAACACTGGATCAAACTGCTGATATCTTCACGAAAGCTCATCACCCGACTCGTTTCTGAACTTTTTTATCCAAACTCAAACTGGTATCCTTAGCTCCCACTTGAGTTTGAGGGGGGATGTTAGAGAATTATTAGAATCAATTTAGATCAATTAGTATCGTTTATATTTATATAGCATATCTGTATATTAATTGTAGGATTCTATACTTTTATTACTTTGATTCATTTAGCACCTATAAATACTCCTTGTATATTGTACTTTTGATCAGACTGAATATACACAAAACACTTTCTTTAGTTTGATCTCTTGTTTCTAACATTTTCATGGTTAGTTTTGTCAGCGATCAAATCTTTGATGGTTAGAAATGATTACTTATTCTATAAAACATTTATATTTTTGAAAAAATGTATGTTTTGGATTTCATTTGGTTTTGCTCCTAAAATATACAATAATATTAACTTGATCATCAGAAATATCTTTTTCAAGTACTGACTAGACATATATGGGTTGAGTTGGTTTGAAATTGGGAGAAAATGATAATCGAACTGATTAAATTTTAATTTAAGAGATAATTTGTATATATATTATTAGATTTTATTTATTTTTAATTAATATTAAACTAATCGGATAGTCGAATTGATTCGAATTTCGCGATTCTAGAACCAATACCCAAATTAATTAAAGTCGGGTTTGATAATGTTTCACCCAATTATACCTATTATCCATCGGTCTAGAATCAATATAATCAGATCAATTTTAAATGAATAATCGAGTTATCTGTAACCATAAATACCTTTAGTATCCACACTTCATGTTCTTAATTGTGAAAATATATATACCTCATTTATTGAAAAAGACACATTTTCAACCTCAATAGAAAAAAGTTATATAATAGAGAGCTTAACTGCACAAGAACAATAGCCATAATTTAATTTAAATTTGAAGTACTCAACAATTTTAATTATTTTATAACGTAGCATCTACTTTTAATAGAAATAGAACATAAAATTTATTGTTAACTTCTACACTATCTTTGATACTATCATCAACAACTGATAGAATTGACAGTACTCCATTCTTTATAATGCTTAAGTGATATAGCAACCATTTTCGCAACACTTGAAACTCTATTTTAAAAGACTCTTTGATTCCGTTCTAACGAAATACTCCATATGACAGAGAAGAAAGTCATCACCCACTTCTTACATTCCTCCTTTCTTGTGGTCACAGAAATCCAACTCTCAATATGTTTCTTTAAATTACCTGAAATGTTCCAACAACGGCCTGCATCATAAGTCCAGACACACCACACCTGCATCGTAAATTCATAAGACAAAAATAAATAATGTGTACTTTCAACATCTTTTTTACATATCGCACAAACATTATCATTCTCATCTATAATACCTAATTTACACAATCTATCCTTTGTATTAACTTTATCAACTAGTACAAACTAAGCAAACAACTCAATTCGTAGTGGAACCAAATCGCTCCATATAGCTGTAGTAGTGAAGCTATAACTAGCAATGTCATTTGAAACTGATTCTGCTTGTAAAATTTGTACAAAATAATTAGTAGAATAAACACTTTTTTAATCAAATTATGGAAATGATTTATTATTTATTTGTTTAAACAAGTTCTAAAATTAAAGTATTTAATTTACTGCCGATAGATAGATAACGGTTGAAAGCATCTAATTATTAGGAAGGCTTGCTCTTTTCTATAGCAAATAGAACTGTTCATACTCTGGCCTAGCGAATAAAGCCAGACCCAAGAAGGATAAGAGACCCAATATATAAAGAGGGTCTCCAGTCTATATCCGACTTCTTTAAAGAGGTCGGACACCGTAAGAGGAGTCCAATTTTACTTGACTGAACGAGTAACTGCCTCTGCGAATCACTCCCACTATCTCTATCTTTCCTTAAAGAGAGGTTCCAACAAACTCTCAAGACAAAGAGAACAGTTATCCATCAATAAAAGGTGGAACTACCCCAACAAAAGATGGTTATCAAATCTACTATAAATACACTGGCACCCCTCAGGTATTATTTATGTTCTAATCTACTAAAAACCTGTCTAAAGTCCTTGTTAACTTAAACATCGGAGTGTCTTATAGGTACCACCCCTACCTTCTCATGAGGAACTTGGATAGACGGCATCTCGACACCAAACAAGTCGGACGTTGCCACACAAAGGGATCTGGACCTCACGTTCAGGCCCAAATCAACATTTTAGGTAACCCTCGAAACATTGGCACCATTGTTGGGGACCTGAAATTCAACTCCTAATAATGGTAGACCACCATTATGAAGACGGGCATACAACATCCGAATCTGAACCTGAACCCCAACCAGAGGGCCATGCCATTATACTTTCTCCACCACCACAAACGCATGTTCCTCGCAGAGAAGGGACATCGAGAAATCCCAACCAAGGTGGATCCAATTAGAGGTCTATCCACTGGCAGAAGAAGACCCTCTATAAACAACGGAGCTGCTGGGGTTGGTTCACGGTCAAGGAGAATGACTAGAATAACTTGAACATGAGGCTAAGCGTCAACGAGAAGCAGAATGAGAGCTGTGAAGAGAAGTGCAACGAAGAAGGGAGTTAGAAGAAAAGCTCTTACGACTAGAGGCCAATCTCCAAAGACGAAGCACCAGAACAGACCGAGAAGAAAGTCCCCTCAGGGGAGAAGACCCATTCATAGAAGAGATCATGCGAGTTAAAGTTCCTAGGAATTTCAAAACTTTTAACATGGATCTCTGATGAGCGGATAATTTGTACGCTTTTTGGCATTGTTTTTAGTATGTTTTTAGTATGATCTAGTTAGTTTTTAGTATATTTTTATTAGTTTTTAGTTAAAATTCACTTGTCTGGACTTTACTATGAGTTTGTGTGTTTTTCTGTGATTTCAGGTATTTTCTGGCTGAAATTGAGGGACCTGAGCAAAAATCTGATTCAGAGACTAAAAAGGACTGCAGATGCTGTTGGATTCTGACCTCCCTGCACTCGAAGTGGATTTTTTGGAGCTACAGAAGCCCAATTGGCGCACTCTCAACGGCGTTGGAAAGTAGACATCCTGGGCTTTTCAGCAATATATGATAGTTCATACTTTGCCTAAGATTTGATGGCCCAAACCGGCGTTCAAAGTCACCCTCAGAATTCCCAGCGTTAAACGCCGGAACTGGCACCAAAGTGGGAGTTAAACGCCCAAACTGGCATAAAAGCTGGCATTTAACTCCAAGAAGAGTCTCTACAAGAAAATGCTTCAATGCTCAGCCCAAGCACACACCAAGTGGGCCCGGAAGTGGATTTTTATGTCATTTACTCAATCTCTGTACACCCTAGGCTACTAGTTTTCTATAAGTAGGACATTATACTATTGTATTTTCATCTTGGTTCTTCTGGTTCCCTCTTTGGGGCCGAAACCAATGATCACACTATCACTTATATATTTTCAATGGTGGAGTTTCTACACACCATAGATTAAGATGTGGAGCTCTGCTGTACCTCGAGTATTAATGCAATTACTATTGTTCTTCTATTCAATTC
>NC_029772.3:96104026-96105212 GCF_000817695.3 Arachis duranensis | reverse complement strand
TACAAAAAAATTTAGAAAATCATAAAATCCAAAAATATTTCTTGTTTGAGTTTAGTGTTTCATTTTAAGTTTGGTGTCAATTGCATGTTTCTATTTTTCTTGCATTCATTCATGTGTCTTCATTAATCTTCAAGTTGTTCTTGATGATTTCATTACTCTGATCTTTAATTCCTCTTGACTTGAGTGTTTGTGTGTCTCATATGCATTCTCATTAGTGTCAGTAGTATACAAACTGCTAAGTTTGGTGTCTTGCATGCATTGTTATTTGATTCTAGTTGCATTTTGATTATTCCTCACTATTAAAAATCCAAAAATATTTTTGATTTGTGTCTTTTCAAGTCAATAATACAGAGAATTGAAGATTCAAAACATACTGCAGAGGAATTGCACAGAAAAAGCTGGGCGTTCAAAACGCCCAGTGAGGAAGGCAAACTGGCGTTTAAACGCCAGCCAGGGTACCTGGCTGGGCGTTTAACGCCCAAAAGGGTAGTATTTTGGGCGTTAAACGCCAGAATGTGCACCATTCTGGGCGTTTAACGCCAGGATGGCACAAGAGGGAAGATTCTGTTTTCAATGCAATTTTTTTTTCAAGTTTTCAAAGTTTTTCAAATCATATCTTTTCAATCATATGTTTTCAAAATTGATTTCTTTCTATTTTCAAAGGTACTTGCTATCAATTAATGATTTGATTCAACATTCCAAATATGTTGCCTTTTCTGTTGAGAAAGGTTTAATGTTTGAATCATATCTTTTCTTGATAGCTAAGTCATTAATTTTCAAAATCAAATCTTTTTAAAATGTTTTTCAAATCATATCTTCTCAATCACATCTTCTTAAAACTAATCATATCTTCTTAACCACATCTTTTTCAAAATAGCTTTCAATCAAATCTTTTTGATTTCTAATTTCAAATTCTCTTTCAAAAATCACTTGATTTCTTTCCCACTTTTATTTTCGCAAATCAATTAGTGTTTTTCAAAATGTTTTCAAAATCCTTTACTTAATTTTCGAAAATTTCTTCCCTTCTTCTCACATCCTTCTATTTATGGACTAACACTATTCCTTTATGCAAAATTCGAACTCCATCTTCTTTGATAAGTTCGAATTTTCTACTTCTGCCTTCCATTTTTCTTTTCCTCTGACACCTCAAGGAATCTCTATACTGTGACATAGAGGATTCCACATT
>NC_029772.3:96099941-96101807 GCF_000817695.3 Arachis duranensis | reverse complement strand
ACTAGCTGTTGGGCGTTTAACGCCCAGTCTGGCACCATTCTGGGCGTTTAACGCCAGAAAGGGGCACCAGACTGGTGTTAAACGCCAGAAAAGGGCAAGAAGCTGGCGTTAAATGCCAGAAATGGGCACCAGCCCAGCGTTTAACGCCAGAATTGGCTCAAAAACGCATTTTTGCATGCCATTTGGTGCAGGGATGACTTTTCCTTGACACCTCAGGATCTGTGGACCCCACAGGATCCCCACCTACCCTACCACTCTCTCTCTTCTTCACCCATTCACCAATCACCTCAACACCTCTTCCCCAAAAACACTTCACCTATCAAATCCCATCTTTCTCTTCACCACTCACATCCATCCTTCATAAAACCCCACCTACCTCACCATTCAAATTCAAACCACTTTCCCTCCCAAACCCACCCATACATGACCGAACCCTACCTTTCCCCCAATCCTATATAAACCCTCCTTCACTCCTTC
Source organism: Arachis duranensis (assembly GCF_000817695.3). Classification (NCBI taxonomy): domain Eukaryota; kingdom Viridiplantae; phylum Streptophyta; class Magnoliopsida; order Fabales; family Fabaceae; genus Arachis; species Arachis duranensis. Next base: position 96,101,330 of record NC_029772.3, on the reverse strand, counting down.
ATTTTCACACAACCTAAACACCACTTCTCCCCCTTTTTGGCCGAACACAAAGCCATTCCCTTCTTCCTCATTTCTTCTTCTTCTACTCTCTTCTTTCTTCTTTTGCTCGAGGACGAGCAAACCTTTTAAGTTTGGTGTAGTAAAAGCATTGCTTTTTGTTTTTCCCATAACCATTTATGGCATCCAAGGCCGGAGAAACCTCTAGAAAGAGGAAAGGGAAGGCAAAAGTTTTCACCTCCGAGTCATGGGAGATGGAGAGATTCACCTCAAGGGATGCACTTTCCTCCACAAAACTATTGGGAGCAACCAAACACCTCCCTAGGAGAATTGAGTTCCAACATGGGACAACTAAGGGTGGAGCACCAAGAACATTCCGTCCTCCTCCATGAAATTAGAGAAGATCAAAGAATCATGAGAGAGGAGCAACAAAGACAAGGAAGAGACATTGAGGAGCTCAAGCACTCCATAAGACCTTCAAGAGGAAGAACAAGCCGCCATCACTAAGGTGGACCCGTTCTTTAATCTCCTTGTTCTTTATTCTTCTGTTTTTCGAAAATTATGCTTATGTTTATCTATGTTTGTGTCTTGTGATCATTAGTGTCCTAGTGTCTATGCCTAAAAGTTATGAATGTCCTATGAATCCATCACCTTTCTTGAATAAAAAACGTGCTTAATTGAAAAAGATAAGAATTGCATGAATTTTGAATTTTATAACAGACTAATTATTTTGATGTGGTGGCAATACTTTTGTTTTTTGAATGTATGCTTAAACAGTGCATATGTCTTTTGAATTTGTTGTTCATGAATGTTAAAATTGTTGGTTCTTGAAAGAATGATGAAAAAGGAGATATGTTACTGAGGATCTGAAAAATCATTAAAATGATTCTTGAAGCAAGAAAAAAAGCAGTGAATACAAAAAAAAAGAGAAGAAAAAGAGAAAATTTCGAAAAAAAAAGAAGAAAGAAAAAAAAAAGAGAGAAATAAAAGTGTGATCCAAGGCAAAAAGAGTGTGCTTAAGAACCCTGGACACCTCTAATTGGGGACTTTAGCAAAGCTGAGTCACAATCTGAAAAGGTTCACCCAATTATGTGTCTGTGGCATGTATGTATCCGGTGGTAGTACTGGAAGACAGAGTGCTTTGGGCCACGGCCAAGACTCAATAAGTAGCTGTGTTCAAGAATCATCATACTTAACTAGGAGAATCAATAACACTATCTGGATTCTGAGTTCCTAAAGAAGCCAACCATTCTGAATTCCTAAGGATAGAGTGAGATGCCAAAACTGTTCAGAGGCAAAAAGCTAAAAGTTCCGCTCATCTAATTAATACTGATCTTCATAGATGTTTTTGGAATTCATTGCATATTCTCTTCTTTTTATCTTGTTTGATTT
>NC_029772.3:96072194-96098671 GCF_000817695.3 Arachis duranensis | reverse complement strand
AGCTTGCCATGGAAAGGAGTAAGAAGGATTGGATGAAGACAGTAGGAAAGCAGAGAGACGGAAGGGATAAGCATCTTCATACGCTTATCTGAAATTCCCACCAATGAATTACATAAGTATCTCTATCCTTATCTTTATGTTTTATTCGCATATCATCATACCCATTTGAGTTTGCCTGACTGAGATTTACAAGGTGACCATAGCTTGTTTCATACCAACAATCTCTGTGGGATCGACCCTTACTCGCGTAAGGTTTATTACTTGGACGACCCAGTACACTTGCTGGTTAGTTGTGCGAAGTTGTGTTTATGCCATGGTATTGAACACCAAGTTTTTGGATTCATTACCGGGGATTATTTGAGTTGTGAAAAGTATTGATCACAATTTTGCATACCAATCTCTATGATGGAACCTCTAACCCGAGACACCATCTTAACAACTTTAAAAAAGTCAGATATATTTAGCTGACGCCTCTGATTCCACCAGTTGTAAAGCCTTCCCGACCACTTTGCCGCTTCGACAACTTACCCCCCCAGGTCAGTAACTGATGATTGGATTTTTGACGGTTTAGAATTTCACAAATGAAATCTCGTTGAAGTATAGTCTCTAAACCAACAATAATCCTTTCATACAAAAAGTTGTTTGTCACCAGTACAAATCCCTAAAATTTATAAACCGAAGTATTGGACCTCGGGTCGTTCTCCCTAGGAATTACAATAAAGTGTCTTGTTATTGGTTGTGAGTTATAATTGGGGTTTTTAAGATTTTAGACAAGAATATAAATGGCAAAGAAAATAAACTAACAACTAGCAAAGCTCTTGGCAAGATATGAGTACTAGAATTCCTATCCTAGTTATCCTCCTCAATTGTGATGAAAAATTTTCCATTACTCTCACTTAGTTAACCATGGAGGAAAGTCAAGTGGATGAATCAATTTGATTCCTCAAGTCCTAATCAACTCCTCAAGGAAAGACTAGCTTTAGAGGCATTCAAATCAATTTGCAACTTCTAATTGTCAATCAACAAGGGAATTAGATAACTCAAGAGTCACTAATTACTCTACCTAGACCAAGAGGAACAAAACTTACACTAAAATCCAACCAAGCATTTCATCAAACACTTAGAAGGCACAAGAGAAAAGCATAGTAAATTGAGAACAAGAATATAATCTAACAACAATTATTGCAAAGAATTAACAACAACAATCAAGGAAATCACAATTATCATGAATTACCTCAAATTGCATTATTGAAAGAAAACAAAGAAACAACAATCTATCCAAAACAAAATGAAGAATTACAATTATTAAAGCACATAACTAGAAAGAGGAAGAGGGGAAGATTAGGAATTGATAAAAGAAAAGTGAATCAAAGCATGAATTAAACCTAGATCTAAGAAGAGAGATTAACCTAAACCTAATCCTAATTCTAGAGAGAAATGAGAGCTTCTCTCTCTAAAACTAAAACTATGACTAATGGTAATGAACTAACTCTTCCCCCTTCAATCCTTGATCATTTTATTCCTTTCTATTAGCAATTGGCGCAAAAATGGGTTCAGAAACCCTTCCAAAGCGCCAGGCACATGTTGTTTTAATGAAGTCATGTGCCGACTGCGACGCGTGCGCGCACGGTACACGTGCGCGCCCCTGGTCGATTCTGCAATGTGCGCGCGAGCGCCTTGTGCGCGTGCGCGTGCTTGGCTGATTTCACTTCTTTGACTTTTCATGCTTCTCTCCACTTGTATGCTTCCTTCCTTGCTCCTTTTGATCCATGCCTAGCCTATTCCAATCCTGGAATTACTAGCAAACACATCAAGGCATCTTATGGAATCAAAGTGGAATTAGAATTCATCAAAATAAGGCTTAAAAAGCATGTTTTTACACTTAAGCACAAATACGGGAGAGATTACAAAACTATGCTAATTCATAGGTTAAATGCGAGAAAAGGTCATCAAAATACTCTAAATTCAATACAAGATAAACCGTCAAATTGGGGTTTATCAGTAACATGTTTTGACGATCTAACAAGGAGGTTTCTTACTAGATTTTTCATTCAGAAAGATAAGGTAAAGCATGCTTCGAGCTTGCTGGAGTCAAATAAGAGGTCGGAGAAAAACTCTGAGACTACATGAAAAGATTCAACAAAGCATGTTTGGAGATCCAGAATTTACCTACTAAAGCAGTGATAATAAGATTGGTTAATAGTCTTAAAGAAGGATCATTCTCTCAATCCATATCCAAGCGAATCCGGCTTCCTTGTATGAAGTACAAGAGCAGGCAGAAAGGTACATCAATATGGAGGAGAACTCCCAATTACGAGATCCACTTCCGAGACCTAGCTTGCCTTACCCACCCCGAGAAAAGGAAAAAGAAGCTAAAAATAAGGAAGAGTATAATCTGGAGAAGCTTTGCAGATATCATAACTACACCCCCTCTGAGTCTCCTTGGTAGATGTTTACAGAGAAATATGTCATCTTGAGAAACTTCCACCTCTTTGACCAATCAAACACAAAAAAGGGTAGAAGTCGGATAGAATACTGTGAACATCACAAACTCTATGGACATTCTACTAATGACTGTTACAACTTGAAGAATGTCATAGAAAAATTGGCCAGAGAAGGTCGATTAGATAGATACCTAGTGGATAGGTCAAGAGAGTCGTGGAAAAGAAAGAGAGATGAATAGAGGAAATGACAGGAACATTCACCTCAAACTCCTTAGCAACACATACACATGATTAATAGAGGATTCGCTGGAGGAGGAATGTCAAAATCATCACAGAAAAGGCATTTAAAAGAGGTGTACCAAGTCGGGGAAGACACTAAATTTCCCGACTTGCCCACCATCTCGTTTACTGAAGAAGACACAAGGGGTAACACCTGACTATGATGATCCCGTGGTTATAACCATGATACTCGCCAACGCCAATCTTCATAGGACCCTCATAGATCAGGGAAGCTCGACCGATATACTATTTAAATGCGCTTTCGACAAGCTCGGATTAGAGAAAAAAGATCTAAAGGCCTTCCCAAATAACCTCTTCAGACTGGGGGACGCGCTGATCCGACCTCTCGGGTACATCTCCCTCTACACTACCTTTGGTAAAGGCACAAGGTCGAAGACATTGAACATTGATTATATCGTGATTGACGTAGCCTTGGCATACTGATGTGAGGAAAATCATTGGTTCAAAATTTTCATGAATAATTCTGTTGAAGTATAGATCCAAACCAACAGATAATTCTTAATCAAAGTTTAATTTTTTTGTCACTTAAGTCAAACCAATAAAAACCAAGAGTATTTAAACCTTGAGTTGTCTCTCAAAAGAATTGTAAGAAAGTGTGCATATTATTGGTTATGAAAATTTTTGGAATGATGAACAAGAAAGTATAAATTCTAAAAGACACTCCTAGAAAGGATTAAGAGTCAAGGTTTCCTATCTAGATCATTAAACACAACATGGTAATTACAAAGGGTTAATTCCACTTAGTCATCCTCTAACATCAGAGGGTTAAGTCAAGTGAACATAGTTGATCCTAAAACCAACTAACAACCCTAAATTACCAATCACACTGGACTTCAATGACATCAAGGAACCCAAGTCCTCAATCTCAAGCCAAGAGTGCTAAAAATCTACCATAAAACCAAATAAAGTATTTTATCAAATACTTGGAAGGCATAAAATGAAAGCATGGTAAAATTGCAATAATAATAAAATCTAAAGCTACCAAATGCAAGATAACAATAATAACAACTCAATCAAACATCAATAAACATAAAAATATCAAATTGCATTAAATAAAAATCAAAATCAACAAGAGTGCATAAGAACCAAAGCACAAAATAAAGGAAATAACAAGTAAAACTAAAAGAACAAGGATGAAATAACAAGAAATTGCAAAGAAAACTTAATCAAGACAAGAATTAAAACCTAAATCTAAGAGAGATTTTAACCTAAATTTAACCTAATTCTAGAGAGAAGAGAGAGCTTTTCTCTCTATAAAAAACCTAAAACATGATTCTAAACTAATACCTAATTGTTCTCCCTTTGATCCTTCTTGAGAATTGCATGAAATACTTTAGAAATGAGCTGGATTGGGCCTAAAATTAGCCTGAAATCGCGATCTACGTGTTTATTTAAGTAAATCATGTGCTGGCAGTCACGTGTACGGAAGGCACGCGTACACGCAAATTGGCGAAATTCCAGGTCATGTGTACGCGGAAGCCATGCATACGCGCAACGGGGCAGATTTTCAAAACTTTATTTCTTCATGATTTCTTCACTTTTACATGCTTTTTCTTCATTTCTTCAAGCCATCCTTTCCTTCTAATGCCTAAAATCACTTAACAAATATATCAATGCATCGAATGGAATTAAAGTGAATTAAATTTAGCAATTTAAGGGCTTAAAAAGTATGTTTTTAATCATTAAGTACAATTATGATAAATTCACAAAAACATATTATTTCAATGAATAAATGTGAGATAAATTGATAAAATCTACTCATTGTAACAAAAAATTTACCATAAAATTTTGGTTGATCACATACAACACCCTAATAGGTCGGACCACCTTGAATCGACTTACAGCTGTTGTCTCCACACCTCACCTCTGTATGAAGTTTCCTACGGCCGAAGGAATTACCACCATTAAGGGAGATCATAAGCTAGCACGTAGGTGCTACAACAAAAGTCTCAATCTAAAAGGAAGTCCTGGGAGAAAAGAGGTCAATGCCATTGAGCTTGGTGGTGTTCAAACTCAAGAAGAGCTACGCCCCCAGCCTGAATGCAAACTAGAAGAAGTGTAAATTGGAGACAACCCTGAGAAAACAAGCATAAGAGATAACTTAGAGGAAGGCCTCAGAAAATACCTTGGTTCATACTCATATCGGATGAAAGAAAAGACTTCTTCAGCATCCATATCATAATCTTCTTCAGGGTTGCCTTCACACTCACCCAAGTATTCAGTTGGAATAATCGAAATAGTTCCAACCATTTCATCATCTCCCTCTTCAAAATACTCTTCATCTAAATCAACATCCTTGTCTTTGTCAGCACCTGGAGTATTAACTACTGCTTTGCCTTTGTCCAATTTCGTAGGAGAAGAAATGCCCTTTGGGTAAGATTCTCCATCAGATGGGAAGACTACTCGAGAGTGCACTGAAGGCGTTTTTCCTTTGCCTTTATCAGTTTGAGGCTTCTTTATTTGTTGTTGATTCATTCTTCCTCTACCCCTTGGGTACCCTCTAGCTTGCCCATGATAATAGGGATACCGACCTCGAGGAGGTCTTCGATGTCCCTACTGTGGGTTTCGCCTGTATTCAGCATCTCGATTTCAAAATTCTCGACAATTCTGAATCCACTGAACTCTTATAGCCTAAGAACGGCTTATTGGTGCGGTAGCATCTTGTTGAGGAGCCTTAGAGCTTTGTCCCTTTACTCATCGAATTGGTTGCGTTTGACAAGCCTGCTCCTCTCTATGAGCCAATCCTTTCTTCATCTTTTCTTTTTCAAAGATTACTGTAGCCTCAGCGTCAAATATACCATTACATCGAGGACACAGAGATACGTCCCGATCTATGATCTTTTGCTGCACCAAGAAATCTAACAAACCATCCCCCACTCGACAATATATTAATCGGACTTGTGATTCGAAATCACCCAAAGCCACGTCAAAGTAATAAGAAATTCCAACCAGATTCACACATAAACATGGCTCAGCAAAACTGGCTTCAACATCAAAAGGATCAGCATCAACCTTCATCTCCTTTTTCCCATCATCAAATTTCAAACGTCCTTCCATGATGGCCTCCTGTATAAGATCCCTGAAACAAACACAGTTGTTAGTCGAATGATTAGTTACTTGGTGAAACTTACAATATGGTTTTCCTTTCAAATCTTTCATCAAAAGCAAAATTCTACCTTCGGGCAGAATTAAATGCTTATCTTTAGGCAACACATCAAAAATCTGATCAAATTTTGAGATATCAAAACTATATTTTTTTTCACTCTTTAGTTTTGAATCATTCGACTTTTCATTATTAGGGAGCTTTTTAAGCAAAGAGCAAACATATGGAGGACCCTTCTTAAGTTCGGCCAGATCAACCTCTACTTCAAAATCAGACCCTTCTTCCGAGGATTCCATGGCCACATAAGTCACTTTCTCTTTTCGAGTAAAGGGTTTACTCTTTAACCTTCTTTCATTCTTATGTTTCTCCTTTTCTTTCTTTAAAAGTTTGACTTGACAAACTCTCTCAACCAAATGGGCTAAATCAGGAATATGCACATTAAGCAATTTTCGACGCATATAAAATCTTAACCACATAACTGCTATTTTCACCACTTCATTCTCAGGTAATGACACATAACATTTACTTCTAGAATTTTTGAAACGTATCATATAATCATCGATGGTTTCACCATCTTCTCGTTTCAACGCTAATAGATCAGTAATTGCTACGTTCAATTGCCCTCGATAAAATTGAGCATGAAAAGCAGTTTCCAACTGAATCCAAGTCGTTATCAAATTTGCTCTGAGATTCAAAAACTAAGTAAATGTATTCTTCGTTAACGAATAAGGAAAAAACTTCATTTTCAAATTCTTATCATTGGCTAGATTCCCAATCTCGACCATATATCGAGCGACATGTTCAGTGGTCGACTCTCTAACTTTTCCTGCAAATTTTGTAATTATTTTCGGATTTTTCAACCCTCTTGGCACTTCAGCCATTTGAACAACTTGAGGGAAAGCAGACAGAAAATGGGGTCGATTCACAAACCCCACATTCAAACCGACTCGATTGAGTACATCTTCCACAATCCTTGTGACTTGATAATGTTCACCACCATGATTAGCACGTAATCGGGCCAGAACATCATCTGCATTTTGACCATGGAAAATTATATGAGGATTCTCTCTGTTTAAAATATTATTTTTATTTTGAAATATATTTTCGAAACACTCATTATTCCCCCTGGCATCATGCCTTTCTCCTTCATCATAATCAACCTTGCAAGACGTTCGAATTTCGATTCGTGATCAACCATCATAGGATTTAGAATTGTAGTCATTTGTTGAGTCAATAAGTTGACCAAATCATGATGACTTTCCTCTACATGTTGTCGAAATACTGCTATAGAATTAGAGGCATTCGACGTAGAGCCACATTATAATCACGAGAAAATTTAGAATATTGTTTTAGATTTTGAGAATTATCTACTCCATTCACATTTCCAAAATGAATGGGAGGAACAAAACCACTCATCGGTGGAGCATAACCGAGAGGAAGGCCATAAAAAGACCAACCAGTAGTTACTGGAAGCTGGACTGGTGGTAAGTTACCACGTGGATGAATATTATGCCCATTATTTTCAGTTTGTACACTAGTAACCACTGTATTTTCACTTACAATCAAACTTTCTGAACATGAAGTAACGTCCGAAGATTGCACAGTTACTAGTATGCTGTCATTGGTGGACGAACCACCATTCATATTTGACACTTCATCAGCCATGTAGATAATCCTTCCACTTCTCAACTGCATACACCAAATGACACCAAAAATCTTTTGACACACTTCAGTTTCAAACTGTCCCACCAGGCGTGCCAATTTATTTTGTCGATTTTTAGCAAATCGATGGTGGTTCGATATCTAATAGTCTGGGAGCCAAACCTACTCCTCTTTTGCAGGTACCAGTTTTTCTATAAGTGCATCAAAGGTCCTCGAATTGGACAAGTATTAAAAGGGAATAAGTTCAAAAGGTGCAAGAAACTAAAAAGTGTACAATATAGATTTCGAAAAGTAAAACTGACTGAAATCGAAATAGTTTGCATTAAATTTTAAATAAAGCAATAAAAATGCCTCCAACTGGGTCAAAAGACTTTTGACATGAAAAGTAAAAGTACTGAAATGTAAATTTGACAATGAAATTAAAATATGCTTTGAAGATAAACTGAACAGGAAAAGATAAAGTTTGTAGAAATTATAAAATTGAAAAGTAAAGACAATGAAAGAAACCCTACAGAAATCGAACTCGAATATAGACTCAGAAATTTGCTGAGGATGTGAGTGTGTTTGAGTGTATTTCTGAAAAAAAGTTCCAACCCCTAGGCCATACTACTTCCTGTTATTTATAACCCTCTTTCCATAACTGATCATTAAAGAATTCGTGCCCCTTTGTGTGCGGAGATTAAAGTAACCATTTCCGCCCTTTTGATACTCTTCGATCTTTCTTATTCGAAAAACTTGTTCGAATCACCATGTTAATCGAACATATGCTGAACAACTCCCTACTCGATGCTTTCAGCACGTGGGCCTCGTTCTCTGCTCCACTTCAAGACCTTACTAACATCTCGAATTACTTCAGTCTTCGACTACAATTCATTTATAGCCAACACAAGCTTTATCAACTATTATCTATTTATCACGAATTTTATTGAAACAGGTAAAGTTTCACTCCAAAAGTTGTTATTTGTGTGACGATCTTTCATAAATAAACACGTCACAATAGGTAACTGTATATATAAACACTACTATAAAATTTTACGTAATAAATTAATAGAAAGACATCACATATCTACTGTTTGTTACATTAAAAATTAAATTAATATTTTTTTTAGAAATTAATTAGTTAAAAATCAAATATTTTAGAGACTTAATTCTTAATTTACCCTATTCATAAATTATCTGTGATATAATAATAAGTGGTTAATCTCTTATTTGTTATTAAAATCTCATCTCCTTTTTCTACCATGCTTCCTTAGAAGTGATTCTTAATTTTACCTTTTCTATACTAAAAAGTTGAAAGAAAAAAAAAATATTTAACATAACATGTCTACACTTTGCCACTATTAATTTTGATATGCATGTCTTTCAAACACTTCCATGTGATGCAACCACATGCTACATAGTCATGTTTTAGACTATGTAGATAGATAGATGGCAACATATATAAATTAACACAATTTTTTTAAATTAAGATACAATTTTATTTTTGAGTGGCAGCTTATGGTAAATGAATGAATATATGAAAAATAAAATATTTATTTATTTATTATTATTAATTTATTAATTTATTCTTATTTCTAAGATGGAGGAAGACCTTGAATACATAAAAGCCATCAAGCTCCCAAGGCCCTCATATCAGCACAAATAAAATAAAAGGAAACTAAAAAAAAAAAGAAAAAAATAGGGAAAAGGTGTAGATTTTCTTTGTGATTGTCCGATTGTGTAAGATCGATCGTACCATCGATTGTTCGGTAATTTGCTCCAATCGGGTACGTATCGATCGTGTAGTACTGATTATAACTCATGTATTTGGGATCTTCTTCCTATCACTGCCTCCGTATGCTTGGATAATCTTTCAAAAACATGTTTTTTTAATCGTTTTTGTGATCTGTTGCTGTATTTGGAGTACCGATATTCGTTTGGGTATTTTTAATTTCCAATTTTTCTTTTCCGGGTATGTTCTGCTCGACGAGATTACTGCGTATATGTGGAAGCTGATTGATCTGTCATCAATTATTCTCTGAATTCTGAACCTTCTAGAATTTTGGAAATCATCGGTTCTTAATAGTTAAATCCAGAAATGATTGATTTTCTGGATTTAATGCATACAAATATGATATCCAGTGCTAGTTGTATTACTTTTTTTTATGCACAATGTTGTGGAATTGCTGCTGAATTTTCCTCATCAATGATGTTATTAATATTGCTTTTGAATTCATGAAACTTGATGTTGGAATTGCGGTTGTGGATAGATACTAGATAAAACTTGATAAGTGTGTTCATATTTTTCATCTGTTTCCTTTCTTTTTTTGGTTGTTTATTTGGTTTTGTCTGCAGCTGTCTAAGAATGGTTTCATTGGTTGCCAGTGGCAGCAGTCAAATGTCTCCTTCAGTTTCTGTCCAAGAAAAAGGAAGTAGAAATAAGAGAAAATTCAGGGCTGATCCTCCTTTGGGGGAGTCCAATAAGATTATTCCTTCACCCCAAAGTGAGTGCCTTGGTTATGAATTCTCTGCTGAGAAGTTTGAAATTGCCCCGGCTCATGGGCAAGCCGCGGCTTGTGACCTGTGTAGTATTAGCCAGGATCATTCTGCCGATGGATTGAAGCTTGACCTTGGGTTGTATAGTCCTGGAAGTGCATCTGAGGTCGGGCCTAGTCATCCAAAGGAAGGACTCGATGCAGATGAATTCAACGATGCTGATTGGAATGATCTCACTGAAGCCCAATTGGAAGAGCTTGTCTTGAGTAATTTGGACACCATTTTCAAGAGTGCAATAAAAAAAATTGCTGCATTGGGATATACAGAAGAAATTGCAACTAAGGCCATCTTGAGGTCTGGCATCTGCTATGGATATAAAGATACTGAGTCTAATATAATTGATAATGCTGTAGCATTTCTTAGAAACAGCCAAGAGATTGATCCTTCACGCGAGCACTATTTTGAAGATTTAGTGCAGCTTGAGAAGTATATCTTAGCTGAATTGGTTTGTGTACTTAGAGAGGTTAGGCCATTCTTCAGTATCGGCGATGCAATGTGGTGTTTGTTAATTTGCGACATGAATGTGTCACATGCTTGTGCAATGGATGGTGACCCTTTAAGTTGTTTAGGTAGTGATGGCACTATGGATGGTGGTTCATCTAGCCAAATGGAATTGCAATCAACAGCAGAAATAAAAGTTCCTGAGTTCAGTTTTCCAAATCCTTGTAAATCGATTCCTGCAGGTTCTCATAATTCTCAATCCAAGAAACCCTTCGCGGTGGGAATTCCTGGCATGAATAACTCAAAGAATTCTCATGTTCTTGGTGGTGGACTCTTAGAGAATGGGGGTACCACTTTTGGATCTGATTGTGTTAATAAAGCTTTTACTACTGTTGCAACATCTCAATCTCCCCTGGTCGATGAAAAATGGGGGAATGTTAGGAAGTTCCATTCTGGCAGCACCAAGAGGGACTATGTTCTTCGACAAAAGTCGTTTCATGTGGAAAAGAATTATCGGACTTATGGATCCAAAGGGTCTTCAAGAGGAGGGAAGCTGAGTAGCTTTGGTAGTTTAATCTTGGATAAGAAACTTAAATCTGTGTCAGAATCTTCTACGATAAATTTAAAGAGTGCATCCTTACAGATAAGTAAGGCAATGGGGGTTGATGTGATTCAAGACAATAATGCTAATTTCTCATCCCCTGCCGGACCATCTGTCTCGACTTCATTCCGGTTGGATTCTGCTCCTGATCTCATCTCTAGATCGACCAATACTTCGTATTCAGTACATGCAGCAAATACTCTACCTGCATTCAGTAGTCCAGCTCCTTTATCAGCTACAGATACTGATCTTTCTCTTTCATTGTCTTCAAGAATCAAGTCTTCTCCGGCACCTGTCTACGTCAATAAGGAGGCACCTAGTAATAGTCATGTGGGTTTATCATCTGACAAGCCCCTTGGTCAACGGGTACCACAAGATAGAAAGGATGAAATGATTTTGAAGCTGGTTCCAAGGGTTCGTGAGCTGCAAAATCAACTTCAAGAATGGACTGAATGGGCCAATCAAAAAGTTATGCAAGCTGCTCGTCGGCTGGGTAAGGATAAGGCTGAGCTCAAGACACTTCGACAAGAGAAAGAGGAAGTTGAGCGTCTTAAGAAAGAGAAACAATCTCTGGAAGAAAACACTCTGAAGAAGCTTTCCGAGATGGAAAATGCCTTATGCAAAGCAAGTGGACAGGTAGAGCGAGCTAATGCTGCTGTTAGGAAGCTTGAGGTTGAGAATGCTGCTTTAAGGAGAGAGATGGAGGCTGCTAAACTACGTGCTGCAGAAACTGCCGCAAGCTGTCAGGAGGTCTCAAAAAGGGAAAAGAAAACCCAAATGAAGTTTCAGTCTTGGGAGAAACAGAAATCCTTGTTTCAGGAAGAGCTAGTTACCGAAAAACGTAAATTAGCGCAGCTGCTGCAGGAACTAGAGCAATCTAAGGTGCAACAGGAACAAGCTGAGGTATAGTACTTTAATCTTGTTCCAAAATTTCTCTAATGTTCCCTTATATTTTTGTAAACAACACCTGGTATCTTCACTGTTGTAACATAGTTCGTGCAGTATTAATGTACCACGGTGTCTCCAATATGCAACCTTTTTTCTTAAGAAATAAGGTTGTATGAAGGTGTGATTAGTGGGTTTTTCTGTTTTGAAGATCCTCCAGTCTCATTTTTATTCTCAGCATAGACCAGTAAGTAGATAGGCTTGTGTTAACACCTATTTTAGATATCCATTTGTTTGCATGAGTTGACCATTATCATGTTTCCATGTAGAGTGGGTGAGTACTGCATGTATATTAAATGATATGGGTCTGAAACAAATTTTCTTCATGCCATCATGTTAGCTATCGAGGTATCGGCTTTTCTCCATTTAGAAGGTGAAGAACGGATGCGTAGATTTTAAGATGACTCCTTAAACTTGTGTTTCCTTGCACCTTGTTTGTTTTCCTTTTCCTTGAAGATCCTGTTTATCTTGTATTTGTGATACTCATCCTTATTGTCAAGTGAAACATGATCAAATTGTTTTGTACACATGAACCATTGCGAGGTTCCACAATGCAACCACTCTTGACTCTTTTTGGGTGTTGAATGAGTTTATTTCTTGTTATGTTCTCATCGTAAAGGGCAAATATCACACAGGCTAGATGGCAGCAAGAAGCGAAGGCGAAAGAAGAACTTCTTCTACAGGCCAATTCTATAAAAAAGGAAAGAGAACAGATTGAGGAGTCAGCAAAGTCCAAAGAGGATATGATCAAATTGAAAGCGGAGAGAAATCTGCTCAAGTACAGAGATGATATCCATAAACTTGAAAAGGAAATTGCACAGCTGAGGTTGAAGACTGACTCTTCCAAGATCGCTGCACTGAGGATGGGCATCGATGGAAGCTATGCTGGCAGGTTCGCGGACCTCAAAAATGTTGCAGCCATGGGAGGGCCCCGGAATTCTTTTATAAGGGAGCTAGTCAGCGACTACTCAGTGACATCCGGTGGGGTTAAACGCGAACGCGAGTGTGTGATGTGCCTTTCGGAGGAGATGTCCGTGGTCTTCCTTCCCTGTGCACATCAGGTTGTTTGCACAACATGCAATGAGCTCCATGAAAAGCAAGGTATGCAAGATTGCCCTTCTTGCAGGAGCCCGATCCAGCGGCGTATCGCCATACGGTATACACATACATAATATTTATTTATTTATTTATTTATACTTTGAGCGAGTTGAGAGTTTTGAATAATGTCTGTGGGACTTCAGAATGAATAAAGCATTCTAATCATGCATCTCAACAGTTGGTTGATACATTAAGCTGCTTTCAATGGCAAGGTTGATTTTTGGTTGGTTCTGTTTTTTCTCCTCTTCTGTTTTGATGTTATTCTTGAGAAGGTGCACTTGCCTTCCTTAGCTTGTTACTGTGATATGATGCTGAAGTAAATAAATATGCAGAAGAAATTATACCTATTGGTTATATATATACACTATTGTTTTCTCAATCCTAATTTGTTCATGTGCTATTTTATTAAACATAAGAAGGTGAATATAAGTGATTTAATCATATCTGCTGAATGTAAGAATATTTGATCAATGATCATGACTTCCTATTGACAACATTAATAGAGAATATAGCCACATGTGCCACCCAATATTTTTGTCTACATGAATGGCCTTCATGATTCAAGCAGCGATCATAGAATGTGGACTTCAAAATTAAGATTATGCATAATTGCATATTTCACACAAGCCATCATTTTTTGACTTAACTGTTATGTTTTATTAAGTGATGCATAATACATGAAAACTTTTTTCCTTCACTCTAGAGTGTCTAAAAAAAAATTAAAGGACTCATGAAGCTCAAGAAATATAATTAAAAGGATGCCACATGGCTAAGGCCAAAGACACATAATTATAAATTATAAAATCTTATAATATGTCCATATTATTTATTTTAAATTTCTTATAACATTCATAACAGTGAAGAAAAGTGTGACATGTGAGTTATGCTGAGTTATGGAATATTGGGGAGATATACACGGTTGTGACGGCATTCAATTTTTTGTTTTAGTGGGAAGAAATTGGACTGTCCGATTTCATTGCAGAAAGAGGGAGACACAAATCGGACAGTCCGATTTATGTGGAGCAAAATTTCATGCAGAATTTCGTGGATACTGAAATCGGATTCAAGGTTTTCTGCTAGTACACAAATCAGACCCAAGATTTTCAGTACCTCCAATCGGACAGTCTGATTTGTCTTGCGCAGTTTTCATATCTTGGTGAAACACCATATACCTTTATAACTCTGCTATACACCAACCCTCTCTCCGTATTAAAATTAAAAAAGTTCAAGAAAAGTAACTATAAAATTATGTTTGTTTATGCCATAGTTTACCAACCATTTATTTTCACTGCTTCCTAGGCGTTTTAAGAATCTACAAAACTATTAATAATAAAATAGAATTAGAAAACAAATAATTAATAAAGATAAATAGAGTAATAGATGTGGATGGAAATATTTGGAGAAAAATATAGAACCCATTCCTGTCTAGAAGGTTCTTTAGGGAAATTATGAAGTGATACGAGAGATGTACTCAGCCACATCTATTCACATTATTTTAGAAAGGAAATTAAACATTTAACCATTCCAATAATATTAGTTTGTCGAAGTTGAATTGTTTGTTAATATAAAACAATTTCCTTCTTTATCCAGCTATATTATTACATTTTTAGTTTTATTATATCTACTGCAAGATGTTTGTGGTGTCAAAAGTTTTAAATCGGAAGAAGGTACGTGAAGAGCTGAAAAAACATAATTTTCATAGTAGTATTTTGTTTTTGGAAGAAACAAAAAAGGAGGAGAAGCAAAGAAGTAGGAGAAGAGGGTAGCCATTGAAACTTGAAAGGGACAAGTTGTATGATTTTCTAAGAATTGTCCATATGTGTGCCATAAACCGCGAGACGGACCAAGAAAGGGTAAAGTTGGTCATTCAATAAAATAAAAAATCGAATAAAGGACACATACAATTATACTATATATATATATATATATATTAATAACTAAAATCAATCATTAATATAAAATATATATTAAAATATAAATAAATATTAAAAATAAGAGAAAATAATAAATAGATTTCTGACCTTTTACTCTGTAGACATTTTTATTTTTGACTATTAAAAAATACTTTTAAATTTTTGACCTTTATAAAACATGGACGGATCAGTCTCTTTATCCAAACGTCTCTGTCAGGACTGATCCGTCTAAATATCTCCGTTAGAAACGGATCCATCCAAGTTTTGTAAAGGTCAGAAACTTAAAAATATTTTTCAATAGTCAAAAACAAAAATGTCTATAGGACAAAAAATCAAAAATCTATTTATCTTTTTCTTTAAAAATAAATTAAATTATACATATATTTATATACAAATATATTAATAATTAATTTTAGTGGATAAACAATATTTTTGGAACACAAAATAATAGTTAGTGTTACTATTAAGTTGAATTTGAAGGCGACTTAGCTCCAATCCGGAATATTGTCCACTCATTTCTCATCATACATTATAATTTTGAATTATATTACATTCTTTTTGTTATTGAGTTATAATTAATAAAATTAAACACATAAATAGCGAGGAAAATAAAACACAACTGACATTTTTCATTTTGAGAAGCTGCTATACTAATTACTCAGCTCTCAACTACTCTCTTTTTTGTTATATTCA
The DNA here is from genome assembly GCF_000817695.3 of Arachis duranensis. Lineage (NCBI taxonomy): Eukaryota > Viridiplantae > Streptophyta > Magnoliopsida > Fabales > Fabaceae > Arachis > Arachis duranensis. The sequence continues at coordinate 96,082,936 of NC_029772.3, read as the reverse complement.
TTCATTCTATCTTCTTCAGGTACGTGAATTTGATTTCATGATATAATCAGTATGCAGTAATATATGTATTTACATGCATGAATGCAACAGAGAAGGAAGGGGAAATTGAAGTGAGAAAGATCAGAAAAAGATGTGTTCCTCAGTAGGCATAGGGAAGGGAATACTGATAAGGAGCACACCAGATGTTTGCAGTAATAACAATAAGAAGAAGAGGGAGCTACTGTTCTATGGGAAAAGAAGCACCAGCAGAGGAGTAGTGCTGTGGCAGGAGGAGTTGCAGTTGTTGTGCTTTGGATCCAACTCATCATCATCATCATCATCATCATCAACAGGATCATCACGTTACCCTGCAATACGTGGACAAGTTATCCTTACCCCACCCACAACCAAAAAGGTACGTAGTACCATCCATTCATTCTTTCCTCTAATTACCACAATTATATTAATTATCAATATTCAATTGCTACTTTAATACCTTATTCAATTCACTAACAACTAGTATTAGGTATACACCAAAATTAACTACTAATATAAAATATAGTCAATATATATAAAAATTTAAAATATGTATTAAAAATAAATTAAATTAGACATATATTTATACACAAATATATATCAACTGATTTTATTAGCTCTAAAACATTTTTTAATTAAGTACTAAATTATTTTTAAGATTTGAATAAAACACTGCTGGTTAAAAGATTAAGATACTAATGATCTTGACTACTGTCGCGTAATTTATTATTTATATTACATTTTACTTTAATGCTTCTTAACTCAGTAGTACCATGTAATAATTTTTTTAAATATGATTACTTCCCTAATAATGTTCCACCTTTTTACATTTGTGTAATGAAAATCGCACCAGTGGGGGTTGCCCAAACTGCGGTTATTTGGTCAAGTGATTTTCGTGACTAGCTGAGCATGTAATGTTGGGTTTTGGGACAATACCGCAATTAGTGGGTCAATTTTCCCTCTTTACACAAAATATCCTAATACGAGGCCCAACTTGGTCCGTGAGGCTGTGAAAATTTTTGGTTACGCCCCTTGCTATTAACAATTTTTTAGTAACTAATCCATTGGCCAGCGACAAACTCTTAAATGGAGTTCAATACCGCAGCGGATTAGTCCTTGGCCTGCCGGGTTGGAGAATACCGTGGAAAACAAAAAAAAAGAAAGACAATTTTCTTTTGTGTGATGTAGATTTTAAATATTCTTAAAATTGATGTTGTCTGAAAAACTGTTGGTCATCTAGAATTTTTCTAATTTTTAATATCTTGAAAATGCTTAATCATTTGGAAATAACGTTAAAATTAGTTATTTTAATTAATATAATTGAACACTGACACTGAGTCAGAGTCACTGATGTTTATATATTGACATCATATAAAAATTAAACTCATTATGTACTTACACAGTTATGCTGATATTCGATTTATTTAATTAAGCATTGTTTAACTTTGACCAAGCTTCTCAATTTTTGTTTTAAACGAAGAGCATTATACATAACGGATTCAGTAATCCTAACGGTCATAACTGCCATATGCAATGTGCTATTCCCTTACTCTCAGACAATAATCAGACACAGTTTGAAGTTGAAAACTTTTAAGAATGTCAGATCACGTATACAAAGGCAAATTGTCATAAACCTTTTAGAAGTTTTCACACATTACTAACAAGTAAAAAGAGGTATAAGAGTGGTGTTCAGCTATGATTTTCCCTAAGCATTTAGAATGTAACATCTATTTTTTACTGAAGCTGGAGTAAAAATTTTCTGTGCTATTGTTTAAACAGCGTGTATTCACATTTGGCAAGGGCAGAAGTGAAGGAAACAAGGCCATGAAATCCTTGGCAAGTATTCTTTGTCTTCACATTTGTTTACATTCAACAAAATAGGGATGCCTGCTTTCTTTTTTCCATGTCTGCTTTTGTTTTCCTTTGAATTGATCTGCATGTGTGTGAGTGATATGCAATAGTTGGGAGGAAAGGGGGCAAACCTGGCAGAAATGGCAACCATTGGATTGTCAGTTCCTCCGGGACTAACGATATCAACGGAAGCTTGTCAAGAATATCAGCACAATGGCAAGAAGTTACCTGATGGCCTCTGGGATGAGATACTTGAAGGCCTCACTTTTGTGGAGGCAGAGATGGGGGCCTCTCTTGGGAATCCTTCTAGACCTCTCCTCCTCTCTGTCCGCTCCGGCGCTGCGGTAAATATCATTCTTTTCTTATACTTGCTTTATTCTTTTCTCATGCTGTGCTAACAAAATATAACTAACTAGTTTCCTCCACCTTTTCAAGATTTCCATGCCTGGAATGATGGATACAGTTCTCAATCTTGGACTCAATGATGAAGTCGTTGCTGGCTTGGCTGCAAAGAGTGGAGAGCGCTTTGCTTACGATTCATACAGACGATTCTTAGACATGTTTGGAGATGTTGTGAGTAGTCAATTCTTTTACACTATGTATCAAAATGCACGTTGTTTTAGCTTTCTTTATAGATTGCTAACAATGCTTTAGCAACTGAAGTCCAAATTACAATATTAAAAGCTAGTATCAATATCCTTCTCTAAAAGTGGATCAAGAAGCATTGTATTTTTCCATATTTTCTAATTGTTCTTTTGTGTTATATTGAGGTTTTGGGCATTCCGCATTCGTTGTTTGAGGAGAAGTTAGAAGATCTAAAGAACAAAAAAGGTGCCAAACTTGACACTGATCTAACAGCATCTGATCTCAAAGATCTGGTTGAGCAGTACAAGAATGTCTACCTTGAAGCCAATGGAGAAAATTTTCCCTCAGGTGCTGAATGCAACTCCATCACGATTTGTTTGTTATATATCCTCGTGGTCTTCACCTTCATTTCAAACTCCCTCTCACCATAAAGTTTTTGTAAGAAAAAACTATATGCGCCCATCTTAAGTTTTGATTAACCAATTGCAGACCCGAAGAAGCAGCTCGAGCTAGCCGTGAAAGCTGTTTTCAATTCTTGGGATAGCCCAAGGGCTATTAAGTACAGGAGCATTAATCAAATAAATGGACTAAAGGGAACTGCTGTGAACATTCAAACTATGGTGTTTGGTAACATGGGGACGACTTCCGGAACTGGTGTCTTGTTCACTAGAAATCCAAGTACCGGAGAAAAGAAACTCTATGGAGAGTTTCTGATTAATGCTCAGGTACATGATTTATGATATGATACACTAGTTATGCGACTTTCATGCACTTATTTTGCTGATTTTTTCAACTCCCCAAATAGGGAGAGGATGTAGTTGCTGGAATCAGGACACCTGAAGATTTGGAGACTATGAAAAATTGCATGCCAGAAGCATACAAGGAACTTGAGGAGAATTGCAAAATTCTGGAGAAGCACTACAAGGATATGATGGTAAAAATTCACTCTCCATAGATAGGTCATTGTTTTGCATGCTTCTCTTACTTCCTGGAAATTTTATGGAATTGCTTTAACCTACACTTCAGGATATTGAGTTCACAGTTCAAGAAAATAGGTTGTGGATGTTGCAATGTCGAAGTGGGAAGCGTACTGGCAAAGGTGCTGTTAAAATAGCTGTAGACATGGTTAATGAAGGGCTTGTTGATATTCGGTCTGCAATCAAGATGGTAGAGCCAAGGCATCTTGATCAGCTTCTCCACCCACAGGTATATACTTAGTTGTAGTTACAATTACTAGATTCACATTTAAGATGATGATCAAGTGTTCTTAATTGATTTTAGTTTGTCTGGTTAGTTTGAGGATCCATCTGCTTACAAGGACAACGTGATAGCTACCGGCTTACCTGCATCCCCTGGAGCTGCAGTAGGGCAGGTTGTGCTCAATGCTGATGATGCTGAAGAATGATGAAAAGTTTTAGGTGAAATGCTTCTTAGTGTAAGATTGGAGTTTCATTCCTATTTTATTTATTCAAGGTGAGGACAGAGACAAGTCCAGAGGATGTAGGGGGTATGCATGCAGCTTCTGGAATCTTGACAGCTAGAGGTGGTATGACATCTCATGCTGCCGTTGTAGCTCGCGGATGGGGAAAGTGTTGTGTGTCTGGCTGCTCTGATGTCCTTGTAAATGATATTGAGAAGGTAAAGGCTTTCCTTTGGTATAAGCATATTAAATGGCCATCATGCTGTTGGTATAATCTCAACTGAAAATGCAGGTTGTTGTAATTGGTGATACAGTGATTCCGGAAGGTGAATGGATATCACTGAATGGATCCACCGGTGAGGTGATACTAGGTAAGCAGCCACTTTCGCCTCCAGCACTAAGTGATGACCTTGCAACCTTCATGTCTTGGGCTGATGAAATAAGGCATCTGAAGGTGGGTGCATAGTATGCTTTACATGCTTCATTAGTTGAGTTGAATCAAAGAATCTCCTTTCTTGAATATTCTTTTATTTGCTGTTGTCGGTCAGGTAATGGCAAATGCTGACACACCAGAAGATGCATTAACAGCAAGACAGAATGGTGCTCAGGGAATTGGACTATGCAGGACAGAACACATGGTACATAAAATATTCATATATGATTTAATCTTTTTAATTTTAAACCTAGTTTTTGGATATTCATAACAAATTTTACTCAAAAGTAGTAACAAATGATATGGTTTTCTACTGGTTTTGGTGAGTTTCAGTTTTTTGCTTCGGACGAGAGGATAAAGGCTGTGAGAATGATGATAATGGCCATCACACCGGAACAAAGGAAAGCTGCACTTGACCTTTTGCTACCTTATCAAAGATCAGATTTCGAGGGAATTTTTCGAGCAATGGATGGTCTCCCGGTGACAATCCGATTGTTGGATCCTCCGCTCCATGAGTTTCTTCCGGAGGGTGACTTGGAGCACATTGTCAGTGAGCTAACTTCTGAGACAGGCATGAAGGAAGAAGAAATCTTCTCTAGGATTGAAAAACTCTCAGAAGTGAATCCCATGCTTGGTTTTCGTGGCTGCAGGTTTGCATTTCCTTCTTGTGCATGACAAATTCATATTGAAATGAACTCTAGAAAATGAAGTAACAATGTCCATAGTTTATGGATTGATTTTACAATAATTTGTATGTGACCATTGAGGTTCTGTCAACAGGCTGGGAATATCATATCCCGAATTAACTGAGATGCAGGCACGTGCAGTCTTCCAAGCTGCTGTTTCAGTGAGTAACCATGGCATTAAAGTCCTTCCTGAGATAATGGTTCCACTTATTGGTACACCTCAGGCATGATCCTTACTCCACCTTATCTCTTTCTAGTTTGCATGTTCTTCAGTTTTGTCTACATGCATCATTAAGCCTAAAATTTATGAGGAAACTTCCATAGTTCCATTATCATCTTAATCATATAAGCCCAGATTTTATTTTATTTTATTGGCAGGAATTAAGGCATCAAGTGAGTTTAATAAGGAATGTTGCTGAGAAAGTTTTCTCTGAGATGGGTTCCTCTTTAAGCTACAAGGTTGGAACAATGATTGAAGTTCCCAGAGCTGCACTAGTTGCAGATGAGGTAAAAACAAACTCCTTTTATGTCTCTACTTGAAGAATCACATTAAGATTCTAACATATAGTAGTTACTTGTCATTACTTTAGATTTTAGAATGTGGGAAAGAAGCATAGTTAAAGAGTATAATTTGTTCTGTTTAGTTATTTATTTAAACTTGCTAATTTTATTATCCATTCTTCTAGATTGCTGATGAAGCCGAGTTCTTTTCATTTGGAACCAATGACCTTACCCAAATGACATTTGGGTACAGCAGAGATGATGTTGGAAAATTTCTTCCGATTTACCTATCAAGCGGCATTCTGCAGAGTGATCCATTTGAGGTTAGTTGTCTAAAGGTTATTTGCTCATTGATGATATATGAAAGATGGTTGCTGAATTTTTGAAACTGTTGACAATAATATTAGGTACTTGACCAAAAAGGAGTGGGTCAACTCATCAAGCTTTGCACAGAAAAGGGTCGTGCTGTCAGACCAAACTTAAAGGTAGGTCTAGGAGTAACTGACTGACAGAGATTTTTGAACTAGAAGCATGTAGCTGTTCTATTCTATGAATTATTAGACCTCATCAAATTGCTGCAGCAATTAACACCTTGAGTTGATTTATCAGGTTGGAATATGTGGAGAGCATGGTGGGGAGCCATCTTCTGTTGCATTCTTTGCTCAAATTGGTCTTGACTATGTCTCATGCTCTCCTTTTAGGTCAGATTTTTAGTTCCATATTATCTAAAAATAAATTAGAGATTTAGATTCAATCACTAAACTGAAATTTGAGGACACTTGCAGGGTTCCAATTGCTAGGCTTGCAGCGGCTCAAGTTGCAGTTTAAGAAATTTGTTAATCTGGTTTAAGAGAGGGTTGAATGGCTAACTTTCAGGGCATGACTCTCTTATAACTGTAAATAGTTGTTATTTATTGTTTATAATAGTGAATAAGTCCATGTACATCAAAAATGGATATCTGTATATGAGGTCAGATAAAATGGCCACTGACATACATATAGAAGTAGAAAGAAAAAGGAAATATGTTTTTGGAAAACGAAAAAGAATGAAACATTGTGTACAAAGATTCATACAAATTACAACAATGTTTCTCTCAGAATTTGATTGCAAAATGTGCCTACAATATATTTGGTGCACAAGACAATAGTACTGACAAGTAGCTATATGTTGTCATAAAATAAGAGTGATTCTGTAAAATTCTTGTACATGTTCGACTGTATCCATACTAATAAAATCTCTGATAAATTCTTGTGTATCTTGCCGAATGAACTCCAAATAACTAACTTGTGTGTTTGGATTGACTTTTGCCATACTGGAATTGAATAAAAGTGATTTTATAGACTTAATTTTGATTAGAATAAGTTTGTATCAACATGATTTATGTTTGGTAATTCTATACTAAAATTGATTTTGATAAAATAAATATTATTTAGATAATATTAGTTAAAATCACTTTTAGGTAGATAATTACTAGAAAAGGATACGCCATTAAATTATAATATTATTTTTTTAAGTATATTTAATTTTTTATATTTTTTAATATGTTTTTTATATAATGATCAATAAATTATAGTATAAAAAGATAATAATAAATATAATATACAAACATGACAATTATAAAAATGTATAATGTCAAACAAAAAATTTAACAAAAATATAAATAATAAATAAAAAAAAGAAATCATAAAAAAAATAAAAATTTCATAAATAAAACAATATGTATGAAGGGTGTGGGGTTGGTACAAGAGAAATAAAAAATGCAAAAATTATAATTTGTTATTTTTTGTAAATGTGAATTTAAGTACAAAATTACTTTTACATTTATAGGAAGAAAAAATAGCCAAAAAAAATAGCCAAACCAAAAATTGAAGTGTTTAAAAATTTTGAATGTGCTTTTCAACTTCAAACACAAAAACAAACACACCCTAAAATAGTTATAATTTCATGTTGAGGCTTGTTACCAGTTAAGCTACATAAAATAAAGAGAATTTCTTTAGTGAGAAGTAATGTTTGGTAAAAAATAAAGACTAGTTAATTTTTGAGAAAAGTGTACATCTATTTGTAATATAATAGTTAAGTAGTTCAGTACATGAAGTTTGAACAGTGTTTCACTGAAAACATCCAACTCTAAAGCTTTGGAGGTGATGACACATCACCCGTCATGAATAGTATTTTCTTTAGGAGTGTTTATGGGTCGGGTGAAACCGGGTTTAATATAACTTAGACCCAACTTAAAATATATATTGGGTCTATTTGTTAGACTTAAATTCGGTCTTAGACCCAATGAAATTTATACACTTTTGGACCACGATTATATCAGGTAAAAATATCCAAATTTCTAAGACTTTAACCATTATTTGATATAGTAAAATTCATTTAGAAAAATATAACAAGAACCAACCATTCTCTAAAATTAAAATATAACCATAATCAATACTAATATTGTCTAATAACACCAAATTTTTAAATCAATACAAATAACACTTATATCATTAGTCTAAAGTCTTATGCATTTTAAACATAAAACATTAACTTATAGTCTTATAATGACTAATAACACAAAGTATTAAAGTTTACAATATTTAAATTCCACATAAAAATAGTCATCATTCATCACTAATAACACAAAATATTAATTGTATATGATGACTGGGCCGAGTTCGAGTGGCCCGATTTATGACCAGGATTCGACCCGAAATAATGACTGGGTCTATTTTTGACCCTTATCAAATTCTAGACCCGATAAAATCACATCAAATTAACCCCTAAAGTGTTCGGGGTCGGACCGGACTATATACACCCCTAGTTCCCTCCATTAGGATGAAAATGCAAACCCACAACAACGCATCGGCTTATGCATAAAAAAGCCTCCAAAAATTGTCCACCAACAGTATTACCATCCAAAAAAAATTGTCGTCCTTTCAGTAGGGTTGGTTGCCAAAGTAACATCCCAATGGACGAGGTAGCTATAGGGTTCCCTTCTAAAGAAGTGTAGAGGTGACGGTTTCGTTGGTCAGAGGTCTTGGCAAAATTGAATTTCAAATACAAGTAGCATATCTTTTTTCCCATGTGTAAGGATCTACGGTTAATAAATGATTGAATTTGGGACATCCCACTTTGACGCTCACTGGCTCTTTAAAAATCTCATTTTTCTTGCTCATTTCATTCATTGATAAAAGAACAACTCTATATAAATATTAGAATGGTACAACTTACATGAAAAATATAAATCTATTATTAATTTTACCTGGCAAAACTTTTGCTTGAAGCAGTTTTAGAGTGCAAATAATGACTGCAAAGACAGACTTGATCAAAGACATCAATCCAACCAAGCTTGTTTGGTCGTTGGTCGTAGGTGTTGTCCGATTGTATGAGTTTCTTAATCAGTGAAACCAGAATGAGGTGTTTAGCTTGGAGATAGTTTTGCAAGATGAGTGATTGTTATACGTTGCATCTTCTTTTTTAATGCCTTTCTAACAAGTTTTGATTTTTTTGGATTTCAAAATATTTTGCAGGATGATAGAATTCATGCAACGATATGCAAGCTTGGATTGAATTTGTTCAGGGAGAAGATAAAAAAGCATGCCGTGCATAGTATGCAAAATTTTATTGTGAAAATTAACAATAAAAAGGTAAAAACAACTGCTCATAAATACAAGCTTAGTTTCTATACAAAGAAGGTGAAAATCTTTTTCATCGAGACTTTCGTTTTTAACCTATTTTAATTTTATCCTTTTTGCTGAACTTGAAGCAAATGCTCCGATTGATAGAAATCCTGTTTGACATGTTACATTAACATACTTCTTATTTTGTTAAGACATGATCTTAAATTTATTATAAGTTTAGATTTAAATGGCCTTATTGTAACATGAAGATTACATATGAGAGGTTGTTGGAAAGGAAGAAGCTATGGGATAATTATACACATGGGTGAAAAAAATAAACGTATTATACTACAGTTGGAAAACTTAAAATAATATTTACTACTTTCTCTCTTCTTTCAGCTGTACATTTTTTTTTTATTTTGCAGTCATTTAATTCAAGCATATGCTGAATATTAAGTGTCAAAAAATATTATTAGAGTTGTATTATGCCTTTTATTCCCGGAAGCACAAAATTAAATGTATATTGTTTGGAGAATTAGTGGATCAAGTACTTTCACAACTCGAACGAGATTATAGAAAACTTTTCATAATAATTGTTCAACTCTTTAAGTCGAATGTATATTTAAATTCCGTGAATGTTCAAAATACTTACAATATCTCTAAATATTACTTCTTTCCAAATATTTTTAAAGTTATATTGACTTCAAAAGAAGGTGTGTTTTTAGAGTGGTCAAATTACTGCTTTATTATGAGTTTATAAAACATAACTTAAAAATCCTATTAAGTTATATGAGTTTTTTTTGGACTCTCTACAATTTTTAACTTAAAAACTCTAAATATCACTTTTTTTTCACTTGATATTTTTTTTACCATGGTTTAAAATATAAAATCACAGTTTGTTTAATTGAAATTTAAAAAAATTATTTTATTATAGAAAATGTATAAGAATTTGTTTCCTAATTAAACACATTTTTTAAATATTTATTAATGTATTAAACTGGTGAATAACATAAAACTCATTCTATGTTTCAGTGAATAATATTTTTGTATGACAAAAAATTATATAAAAAAATATAAAATCCCATAAATAATGTTAAGTAACTATTTTTTTCAATTAATATTATTTATCTTTTTAAAATTATTTTATTTATCTTAAATTTTATACTCTAATCTTTAATCATAAATTTTAGATTCTAAATTCAAATACTAAAATTAATTAATATTAACTAATTAAAATATAATTCTCACTAATTTTTCAATTGTAATAGAATCTCCTTTCGAAATTTTCAATCTTTCATTTTGTTTTAAGAAAAAATAAAATAAACAAATACAATAAAATGATCGAAAACCTAATTTCAATTTCAACCTTTGACCTTTGTTGTTGAATACTGGAAAACCCTCTCTTTCAAAGTGTCCCTCCCAAATCCAAAACCCCAAAGTAGAGAACATCCTACTACTAGTTTCGGGTGGTTCATTCTTTGCGAGTGGCAATAATTTCGATTTTCGAGAATGGGATTTGAGAGTTACGTGGTGGTTCACAACATTGCCAAAAGGCACAACGTTGGCACGCTTGCTCGAAGCGCCACTGCCTTCGGTGTTTCGGAGCTCATCCTAGTCGGTCGCCGTGATTTCAACTCCTTCGGCA
>NC_029772.3:96067945-96072119 GCF_000817695.3 Arachis duranensis | reverse complement strand
AGTTTCTCAAGGTCCCTCCTTGCTTTCTCTTTCTACCTCCCAAATCAGTTGCTCTTTCCTCATTTCTTTCTTTATCCGAAAATGGTTTCTTTTTTATGAAAATGAATCGGGTTCTGTTATTACTTTTCACAGGAGAAAGACTTCGATATTTGTGGAGTGGAGATCACCGAGAATGCCATGCCCGTGAACCAGCATCCTTTCAAAAAAAGCACGGCTTTCCTACTCGGCAACGAGGTTTTTCCTTTGTTGTTGATTTAATTGGTTTTTAGAACTTCACTCCTTCATGGAGCATGAGAATCACGTTAGAAATTTGTTTGATTCCTGTGAAAGTTGCTGTGTAGGGTACAGGCCTTTCTGCTAAAGAATGTGAGATATGTGACTTCTTTGTATATATCCCACAATATGGAGGTGGCACTGCTTCTTTGAATGTTACTGTTGCTGCTTCAATTGTTCTGCATCATTTTGGAGGTACAAGCATATGTTAGTTACATATGAATGTGGGAGTGTTAGGATGAAGCTTTCATTATTGGTCATTTCATCCAAATCCCTAGAATTTTGCAGTAACTCACAAATTGTGTTTATATCTGATGTTTGATACTTCTTATATCTGAAAGGAATATGCACATTTCTTTTTTGTAATATTTAAGTATACTTTTAGTGATGATGATGATTGAAAATTTGTATTTTTCATTACCTTCGCAGTATGTGTTGCTCTTGCATAATCACTTTTTGTTTGTGTACATGTGTGGTTTCTATACATTGATATACAATGAGAAACATTCCAGTGGATTAGCTTCTTGGAAGTGGGATTTATTATTGAATATAAATTAAAGCATCATTGTTCATTGGTGAAAATCGTGTTGACTGTTTCTTAAGATCTAACTGCTTCTGCGTAGATTATGTCCTTGATGTATTCATTAAACTTGACTGTTGTTTCTGAACTATTATTTTTGCCAGTCTGGGCAGGTTTTGGAGAGAGATCTCGTGATGGGAACAAATTTGTTGTGGCTGAGAGACCTGTAAAGCAGGTTCGACGAAATTTCTGCACTGAAACAGAAGATGATATCGTTGAAGAACGTAAAGCTAGAAGAGAAAATGCTGCCAATGGTTTCTTTGATGAGAACGAAAACAACAATTCATCTTCAAACATGCTTGATGCATTATTTGTTGATGGCTGACAAATTGGTAACAATGATCTTTCCTCTTTGGGATTTAGATGCTTCAGTTGTGGCAGAGCTGAACCGGCACCTTACTCGTGTGTGTGGATTCAAGGAACTGACTGTTCGCTGCTACCATTGAAAGGTAGCTTGATATTTGGGACTCTCAGAAGAACAGAAAAGCCATTAGCTGGGGAAGGTTTCTACGGCATTAGTTATACATTGTGTACTAATTTTATGGTGTGTCTGCTGTAACTTCCTCTGGTTACAGGGCAATACTTCTTAACAGTAAAACCACTGTTTCACATTTTATTTAGAAATCATAAATGATTGTTTTGTCCTATTTTACCAAACAGTAATAAATAATCAAAATTGAGACCGGGGGCATGTTAGCAATTAGTATATTGGTATCCATACTGATCCAAAATCAGAAAAAAAAAATTGGTTATTTTTATGGAAAAAAACGGCCGGGGTCAAAGTTCAAACCCACTAGACAAGCCCCTGGTTTAGCAGCTGCTGGGAATATATATATATATTGGAAAAGGTACCATGCAAGATACTTATCCGTTGGAGTAATCACTAAATGAAGATAACTACGAGGCCTCTTGCTGTAATAAATAGGATAAGCTTCCCCATTGCAATTTGTTTTTGATGCATGATGCATGATGCATGCACCGCTTGACGCTTTGACAGCTCCATCCCTCATTATTATTATATGTATATAAAGCCAACGTTAAGTTTATGTCTTGCACCTTAAACTATCAATTCAACGTTTTTATTATCAACCCCTTTAAACTGAAGCTGGAGTAAAAACTTGTCTATGGCGATGTCTAGACAGCGGGTATTCACTTTTGGCAAGGGCAGAAGTGAGGGAAACAAGGCCATGAAGGCCTTGGTAAGGCATTCTCTAATCTCTACATTTACATGTGTATGTATGTTATTAAGGCATGATTTTCATATCATGAGTGCTTCTGTTTTCTTCTGATTTGCAATAGTTGGGAGGAAAAGGGGCGAACCTGGCGGAAATGGCAAGCATTGGGTTATCAGTGCCTCCTGGACTGACCATATCAACAGAAGCTTGTCAAGAGTATCAGGACAACGGCAAGAAGCTACCTGATGGCCTCTGGGATGAGATTCTTGAAGGCCTCACTTTTGTGGAGTCAGAGATGGGAACCTCCCTTGGGAATTCTTCTAAGCCTCTCCTCCTCTCTGTGCGCTCTGGCGCCGCGGTATATATCATTCTTTTCTTCTTTTCTCATGTTGTGCTAATAGAACATAACTAACTAGTTTCCCCCACCTTCACAAGATTTCCATGCCTGGAATGATGGACACAGTTCTCAATCTTGGACTCAATGATGAAGTCGTTACTGGCTTGGCTGCAAAAAGTGGAGAGCGCTTCGCTTATGATTCATACAGACGTTTCTTGGACATGTTTGGAGATGTTGTGAGTAGTGAAATTGAAATCTAAAATCTTATTGCATGCAATATTTTAGTTACATAGTATCATTCTCTAAAACTGGAATAAGTAGCATTGTGTTTTTTCATAACTTCTAACTATCTTTTGTGTTGTATTTAGGTAATGGGTATTCCACACTCATTGTTTGAAGAAAAGTTAAAGAATCTAAAAGGTAGAAAAGGTGTCAAACTTGACACTGATCTAATAGCATCTGATCTCAAGGATGTGGTTGAGCAATACAAGAATGTCTACCTCGAAGCCAAGGGAGAAAGTTTTCCTTCAGGTGCTGAATGCAGCGCCACCAACTTCTTGACAAGTATTCATGCCTTCATCCAACTGACATTTTTCAATTTACCAATTGCAGATCCAATGCAGCAGCTAGAATTAGCGATTAAAGCAGTTTTCAACTCTTGGGATAGCCCAAGGGCCATTAAGTACAGGAGTATTAATAAAATATATGGGCTAAAGGGAACCGCTGTGAACATTCAAAGCATGGTGTTTGGCAACATGGGCACTACTTCAGGAACTGGCGTCCTGTTCACGCGAAATCCAAGCACCGGCGAAAAGAAACTCTATGGGGAGTTTCTGATTAATGCTCAGGTTACATCTGATACCATATAATAATTTTCTAATACTACTTGTTTAGTGTTGATGTGATAGAGTAGAGCTGCTTTTTAAGAAGCATCATTGTTTTATTATTATTATTGATGTAGGGAGAGGATGTAGTTTCCGGAATCAGGACACCTGAGGATTTGGAGATGATGAAAACTTGCATGCCGGAAGCTTACAAAGAACTTGAGGAGAACTGTGAAATATTGGAGAAGCAATACAAGGATATGATGGTTAAATTCCAATCTCATAGATTCTTATATATTCTTAATCCTGTGTAATATTTGTTTGTTTACAGAAGCTGATGTTTGCTGCTCTGCATGCTATTCTGGCTTCAATTTGAATGGATTAAGACAAAGCTTCTGAAATTTCTTAACCTGTAATGCAGGATATTGAGTTCACTGTTCAAGAAAATAGGTTGTGGATGTTGCAGTGCCGAAGTGGAAAACGTACTGGTAAAGGTGCCGTCAAAATAGCTGTTGATATGGTTAAGGAAGGACTTGTTGATATTCGTTCTGCAATCAAGATGGTAGAGCCACGCCATCTTGATCAACTTCTTCACCCTCAGGTATATATTCTGTTGTAATTGCCAGTATCTCTATGACCAGTACCAGTGTGTCGTGTGCCAATAGATTCCTTTTGTCTCTTATTGCATAGAAGGAAAGTAGCAACTAGCCAACTAGTTTCAGCTTGAAAGGACTTGGAGGAATTAAACTAACTTGAAAAAATAGTATTAAGTGACCAGTAATCAGAACCACACACTCGGTTGTAAGATTTTGAAATAGTTATAAGTACGGCTTCACTAGACTATGCTTGGTGTTTTTGACTTGTTTTAATTGTTCGGTTAGTTTGAGGATCCATCTGCTTACAAGGACAAAGTGATTGCCACGGGCTTGCCTGCTTCCCCTGGAGCTGCAATAGGGCAGATTGTGTTCACTGCTGATGATGCAGA
>NC_029772.3:96013664-96067908 GCF_000817695.3 Arachis duranensis | reverse complement strand
CCCTTGCTCTAGTTTTTTTGTGATCAGTAGATCATCCATTATTGCTAAATGAGTGAATTATTAGCTGATCCAGTCTTGCATTGTTGAAAGGTGAGGACAGAGACAAGTGCAGAGGATGTTGGCGGTATGCATGCAGCTGCTGGGATCTTGACAGAGAGAGGTGGTATGACATCTCATGCTGCCGTTGTAGCCCGCGGATGGGGAAAGTGTTGTGTGGCTGGCTGCTCTGGTATACTTGTAAATGACACCGAAAAGGTGACTGATTATTCATTTAGGTAGTACAAACATGCTAAATGGCCATCTTGCTATTGGTAGTAATTCATATAAAAAATAACCAAGAGAGTATAATCTCAATCAATGAAGCAGGTGGTGGTAGTTGGGGATAAGGTGCTCCGGGAAGGAGAATGGATATCACTTAATGGGTCCACCGGTGAGGTGATACTAGGAAAGCAACCACTTTCTCCTCCAACTCTAAGTGATGATCTGGCAACCTTCATGTCTTGGGCTGATGAAACAAGGCATCTGAAGGTGAGTGTATGTCATGAGTCTTACCTACTTCATAGTTTGAGTTGAATTAAAGCTTCAAAATATTGTTTTCTGAACATTGTGAATTCATATTGCTGTTGTGAATCAGGTAATGGCAAATGTTGACACACCTGCAGATGCACTAACAGCTAGACAGAATGGTGCCCAAGGAATTGGACTGTGCAGGACTGAACACATGGTAAAAAAAAAATAAAAATTTCAACTCCTTGGTCATAATTAAATGAGAAGTGTGCTCTCAATATTCCTCAATATATATATAGAGGAATAATGCATGCTCAATTGTTATGGCACTAAATATTTAAGAATTGTATGATTCTCTACTTTCAGTTTTTTGCCTCAGACGAGAGGATAAAGGCCGTGAGGTTGATGATAGTAGCCATTACACCAGAACAGAGGAAAGCCGCAATTGACCTGTTGCTACCTTATCAGAGATCAGATTTCGAGGGGATCTTCCGCGCAATGGATGGTCTCCCGGTGACAATCCGATTGTTGGATCCTCCACTTCATGAGTTTATTCCCCAGGGTGAGTTGCATCACATTGTCAGGGAGCTAACTTCGGAGACAGGTATCAATGAAGAAGAAATCTTCTCTAGGATTGAAAAACTATCAGAAGTGAATCCCATGCTTGGTTGCCGAGGCTGTAGGTTTGCATCCCCCTAGTTTATGGATTGATTCACAGCATTCATATCTGACTAGTGAATTTTCTGTTAACAGGCTAGGAATATCATATCTAAAACTAACTGAGATGCAGGTTCGTGCAATCTTTGAGGCTGCAGTTTCAGTGAGTAACCATGGCATTAAAGTTCTGCCGGAAATAATGGTTCCACTTGTTGGTACACCTCAGGCATGATTCTTATTCAACCTCATTCCCTTGCTGCTTTCTTGCTTCACTTTTTGCTCTACATGTACCATTAATCATAAAAATTATGTTATAGCTTTACCATACATTCTTTGAGCCAAGGCTTCGTAGTCTTTTTAGTTTTTCCTAAACAGTATGTACCAAGTACAACTACATTAGCTTCTTGTTTTGATTATTTATAATCTTTCCTCTTTTATCCTTGGCAGGAGTTGAAGCACCAAGTGAGTTTAATAAGAAATGTTGCTGTGAAAGTGTTCTCTGAGACGGGTTCCTCTCTAAGCTATAAAGTAGGAACCATGATTGAGGTCCCTAGAGCTACTCTGATTGCAGATGAGGTATAACTTAAATCCTCTGTTATTTATCAACTCAAAGAATCACATTTAAATTCTAGCTTTGCATATTACTACTTTCGAATATGATAAAGCCATAAAGAATGGCAATTGACTCCACCATTTTGCTTAGGCTGGAACAATTAAAGTGTCATTCTATTCCCTTTTGGTTTCTCACACTTCAGAATTTTATTATCTGTTCATGTAGATTGCAGAGGAAGCAGAATTCTTTTCATTTGGAACCAATGATCTTACCCAAATGACATTTGGGTACAGCAGAGATGATGTTGGCAAATTTCTTCCTATTTACCTGTCAACCGGCATTCTGCAGAATGACCCATTTGAGGTTAATTGAAAAACTTCACTTTGTTTCTTCATGGAACATGTATGAAGAATGCTTGCTGAATTTGAACTGTTGACAATATTATCAGGTACTTGACCAGAAGGGTGTTGGTCAACTCATCAAGATTTGCATAGAAAAGGGACGTGCTGCTAGACCAAACTTAGAGGTAGGAATAGATGCACAACTAATACAAATAATTTGAACCAACCGAATCTTCATACACAATGATATAAAAGCATTTGTTATATGCATGATATCTCAGGTTGGAATATGCGGAGAGCATGGTGGTGAACCATCCTCTGTTGCATTCTTTGCTAAAGTTGGTCTTGACTATGTTTCCTGTTCTCCTTATAGGTCAGATTTTCAGGCCCATTAAAATGAGTGATTTTGTTCTAACAATCACCAAACTGAGATTTGTTGACACTTTCTTGCAGGGTTCCAATTGCTAGCCTTGCAGCAGCTCAAGTTGCAGTGGAAGATGGGAATTGACACTCTAACTCGCTCTGAATATTGTGGTCTATAATAAGTCCATTCATGTAAATCGGAAATGGATATGAAACAGAAACTTGGCCTACAAATATCTGTAGAGACATGTATGTATATCTTAGTCATAAAATAAGAGAGATTCTGTAGAAGTTCTTGTACATTTTCCACACTCTCTTTTGCTAATAAAGTCCATTCATGTAAATCAGAAATGGATATGAAACAGAAACTTGGCCTACAAATATCTGTAGAGACATGTTTGTATATCTAAGTCATAAAATAAGAGAGATTCTGTAGAAGTTCTTGTACATGTTCCACACTCTTTTGCTAATAAAGTCTTCCATAAATTTGTGTATCTTTCTTTTAGTTAATTGATGATGCTCTTTCTTGCAATATGAAAGATGAAATCAATGCCTATTGCCAGATGAAATGAATCATATATGACGATGATTTAATAGATTATCTTTATCATATACATTAAAATACTTTTTATCCCTAATACTTTTGAATTTTTTAAAAATACCCTTACATTTTTAATTCAATTCAATTTTGTCGAAAAACGCTGAATAAGTTTTTATTTTACCCATTTTAACCTCTGTTAATTTTATGACGGTCAATTATTAAATCAATTATTTTACTAATTATGGAGAGAGTGTGCTTTACAACAGTGTGGGATCAGGTAAAGACAGATCGGACCGTCCGAATTTTTCATTACAAATCGGGCGGTCCGCATTGCTACCACAGATCGCAGGGTCTGATCTGCCCCCTCCCCCGCCACGTGTCGCGTCCCCGTTATTCCCCACAGCGGTGCCCCCTAACCCCAGCTCCTTCCCTTTACTGCATGTATTCCCAGTCCCACTATCCGAATTGCTCTTCTTCTCCATCCCAGCACCAACCTTTCTCCCATTCTCTTTCAGATCTTCTTCTTCCCAAAGTGAGCAAAAAAAAGAAAAAAATTATAATGTCAAAAATACAAAAATCTAAAGATGTTAATTGTCTTGAACTTCATATTATAAGATATCTCAACCATTCTGATTATGTAAGCTTTTTTATTATTTTTTAATTTTTTAAGAAATATAATTAATATTGTCAAAAATTTAATTATAGTTGCTGTTATTAGTAGATCAAGTTAAGTATATGTTAGTAATATTATTATTTTTATTGTCATTATTTTTATTTTTATTATTATTATTATTTGAAAGTTACGGTAGTTGTTGTTGCTGGTTTGGGTTGAACGTTCTAATTAGGATGTTATGACTATTATAATTATTATGATTGTTAATTTTGTTGTTATTATTAATTTAGAATTATAATTGTTGTTGTTAATTTAGTTATATTATAACTGTTCTTGTTAGGTCGATTTAGGAACAACCTATCTCAGTGATATTATTATTATTATTATTATTATTATTATTATTATTATTACATAATAATAATTATTATTATAAAAAAATTAATTATAGATTGTTAGTAGTTTAAATTTAGGCTCCGGACGGTAAAAGTAATAAGGAATATGTTTAGAAATTTTTGTAATATTTTTAGTAAAAAATATATATTTAAAAGGTACGTTTTTGGATTAATGTTGCTGATTTTGATCAATAATTAAGTTTTGTAAAATATAATAATACAATGTATTTGGTTTTTGATAATAATTAGTTGTTTATTGTTATGTTTTTTATTGACTTAAGCATGCTGTTATATTTAGGTATATAATTTATAATTTGTAATTTATAATTTATGTTTTTGTAGAGTTTACGAATGTTGAGGTGTAATCACCCTGTCCCTCCGGATCGGTACGATAATAGGGTGGCGGACCATTTACGATTTATCAGGTTTTATCATGCATCTCAAATTGGCATAGTCCAGTGTCAGAAAGCACTCGTAAATGCTTTAGTCGAAATGTGGCATCCAGAGACACATACCTTTCATCTTCTGATTGGTGAATGTGCTGTGACACTCGAAGATGTGGCTATGATACTTGGTCTTCCAACGGACGGTCTTCCAGTCACAGGGATGACTATCAGCAATGTTGACGCCTTAGAGGCGGAGTGTTTGCACCAATTTGGGGTTACACCAAGAAAATCAGAATGTAGAGGAAGTGGTATAAAAATAGGGTGGCTACGGAATCTAAAAGAACGGCAACAGTTGATTGACGAAGAAAGTAAACAGAGATACGTGAAGGTCCACATTATGTTGTTGTTCAGTACAATATTGTTGGGAGACAAGTCGGGGGCATCTGTGCACTGGAAGTTTTTGCCTTTACTTCGTGAATTTGGCAGTATCATACAGTTCAGTTGGGGATCGGCTTGCCTTGCACATCTGTACAGGGCGTTATGCAGGGCATCTCGTTTTGATTGTAAGGAGATTAACGATTCGCTGACACTGCTGCTCGTTTGGGCTTGGATGCGCCTGCCATTCCTAGCTCCGATTCCTAGGAAATCTCGTAGTTTTTCGCTTGCGAACAGGTAACGTTATCTTACATTTACTCCATATCTTCATATTTAGAATCTAGTCCTATTAATGAATTAAGCGATATTAGTTGGCGTAACTAGGAGCGTGGAGACCGACGCTTTAGGTATATGAAACTTGCTGATTTTAGGAAGGCTTTTGATGATCTGCAGGAAGGCCAGGTATATTTTCATTAAAGAAATATTTGGTTTAGGGGTTGCAGTGTTATTGTTATTCCGATTATAATCACTAGTGTCGTTTATCTTTCACAGTTTGCGTGGGTTGCTTATTCTATGGATCGAGTGGATCCGGACATAATTCCTGCAGATATGTACATGCACTCAGTTGTGTGGAGTGCTACGGTCCCGTTGGTATCTTTTGAATGCATTGAGTGGCATGCAACCGATCGGTGTAGGCGACAGTTTGGTTTTGTGCAGGGAGTTCCTCATCAGCAACGGAATATAGACAATGCACACGAAGAAGTTCCGATTATATACTTGTTTGCTCACTTGATTATAATATGTTCATATGTGGTATCCATGATGATATGTTTGTGTTTGATGTTAATATAATCATGTTAAGATGGTCTGTCTAATTAAGTTGTATCTAGGTGAGGGACGCACTCCAGATGATACAGGAAAAGGTTACAATCTCAGGGTTGATCCGCCTCGTCGTAGTGCTAATCGATTCACTCCGTCCATGTTCAAAAAGGCCGCCAAAAAATGTAAGAGTTTTGTGAAAGATGTAAAGTGGACAATGAGAAAGTAGATGCTTGTATAGTTTACATTTTCTATATGGGAATTAACTTATTAATCGACTATGTATGAAGTTATCAAATTAATATGGGCTATGTATTAGTTCAGTTTTCTATGTATTTATTAGCTTAATTAGTTATCAAGTACTATGTATGAAGTTATCAAATTAATATGGGCTACATTTGAAATAGAGTAGATTGAAATAGAAATCACATCTGCCATAGAGCAGATTAATACAGAAATCTAAATACTTGTTTCAAATAGCATAATATATAAATCTAAAGACGCGCAAATCTTATAGTAGATTAATATAAGTTACAAGGTTTCAAATAGAATAATATATGTGGCTCTACTGAGCATTATCTCCGCCACTTGCACCAACTGTTTGACGACATCTACAACGGATGTGTCCCTCGACCCCACATTGCCTACATCGCCGTGGACGACGTAACATTCGCGTGTCCATCTCATTCAAAAAGCGCGTCATCCTGGGCCGACCTTTGGTTACGCGCCTGAGGTACGGATTTTGTACGAACCGCGGCCCATTGTATGCAGGCCATATAGTTGGGTTTCCCAAGGGCCTAAACCTAGCACGGTAAACCCGTCGTACTTGGTCCATCTTATACACATCATGGACGTACACTTGCTAATCCAGTCTTTGATTTGCACAGCATGCAAACACATGCCGACACGGAATCCGGTCCACTTGGAACTCACCACAGTCACATCGGTGCCGGCGAAGGTCAACGGCATACTCCAATCCACTTGGCATCTCACGCATTTCAAAGACCTCATTCTGCCTGTCGAAGCAATTAACCTGGATGTTCCCTGATGCAAGTTGGTTTGCATGCAATTTTGAGGTCACAAGCTCAGAAAAAATATGACCAGCATTAATCCGAGCCTCCGCTTCGGATCTTTTTCGGGTGAACAACTCATTAAACCTGTAGAATGTTGCTTTGACAAGTGCAGTGATGGGAAGATTGCGTGCACCCATCAAGACTGAGTTGATGCATTCTACTAAATTCGTCGTCATGTGACCCCATCGGTAGCCACCATCAAATGCTAACGCATACTGCTCGCGGGGGATTCGATTTAACCAGTTAGTGTAAGCCTCGCCCCGTTCTCGTAACCGCTGGTAACGCACTTCGTACTCGCGCACCGTCCTTGAATATCCTGCATAATAGCGAACAAAAAAAAAGGATTAACAAACACTAATTGTTGTTATCTCTGTTCATAACAAACTTTGAATTACTCAATGTTACCTATATTGACGACAAGTTTTTGCAGGTACGGTGCCTTGAATTTTCTCAGGAAGTTCGACTCTATATGCTTGATGTAAAACATATGGAAAGCTCTAGGAGGTGACCATGCTCCGTTACTGCGAGCCACAGCTGCATTGATGGATTCGTGTTGGTCGGATATCAGCCCCACACCATCCGGAGTCACAACATGTTGTCGCAGGTTAGTAAGAAAAAAGTGCCACGCATCAGATGTCTTTCCCTCCACAATAGCAAATGCAATTGGGACGATATTGTTGTTACCATCCTGTGACACTGCCACTAACAAACAACCCTTATACTTTCCGTACAAATGGGTCCCATCCACCTGGACAACTGGCTTACAATGTCTGAATGCTCTAATGCATGGGTAATAACTCCAAAAGACCCGATGCAATACCCGAATGTCATTTACCAAGTCATCGCCTTGGTATGCAGGCATAGTCTCAAAATGGACGATAGCTGATGGCTCCTTATGACACATGGCCTCAAACCATATCGGCAAAACTTCGTACGATGCTTCCCAACCTCCAAATATTTTTTCTACTGACTTTTGCTTAGCCAACCATGCTTTCCAATAACTGATGGTGTAATTTAATTTGGATTGCACTTCTGCAATAACTGATTTTACCTTTAACAAGGGGTCAGCCTCAACCAACGGCTTTATTGCTTCTGCAATTGTGTTATCCAGCTTCGAATGATCCTGAGATATGGTGGCTCTGGTACAGGTGTGACTACCATTATACCTCCTAATAACCCAACAGTACTTTCTGCTGATCATGCTAACCCTGATAAGCCAATCACACCCTCCCCATACTGTGTACACTTGGCATAAAATGTCAATGGCTCTGACTCATACACCCGATAGTCTACACTTCTTCGGATGGCATACTCTTTCATCACCCTAATAACAGCTTCCCTTGAACCGAGTTCCATCCCCACAGCAAATTCACCATCTGCAACAATAGGTACTTCTGCCACGACGGCAGCCATACGAAAATTTAATAACCGAAATTAAAGGTTAATCAACACTCAATACATTTATGGTCATATTATTAAACTCTACATCAGGTTAATATCTCAATCTTAACAAAAAATAAATAAAATACATAAATACATAAATAAATATTGATTAACAAATAATAATTAATATTTAACTACATCAATGACTAACCAAAAATTTTTATTGCCTAACATTTAACTACATAAACACCTGCACAAGTGCAAATTGAATATATTCTCACATGTCACTTAACTATTTACTCCATCAATAACTAACAAAAAATATTATTATCATACACTTAACTTATTCAACACATAAACAAATGCTAATTAAATATACTTTCACATGTAACTTAATTATTTGCTCCATCACTCAATATAATTTATTACGGAATTCTAATCCATCTTTCTAAAAATAGGCAATTACGTACCGGTGCTCGTGTAATCTGGAAACTCTGGAGGATGCATGGCTTCCAAATCCAACACTCGCATGAAAGATGGCTCCTCGAACGGCACTTCATTTGCCAGTGCATTTGCCACGTCTGACACATTTGGAGTCATGGTGCCATCACCTTGATCTTCATCTCTATTTGGATCCATAACTTCATAATTGCTTTCGAACTCTTTCTCACTGTCACTATTGTAATCTTCTCGTATAATATTTCGGTCGGCCTCAGATTGTTCGAATTCAATGTACAGCTCGATAAACGACACCTGGCCACGACTTTCAATATACATTGAAAACATATCTTGCATACTCGCTTCGTCGGTTATGTATTTGGTTTGATATAGAATGAATCCACCAAATACTATGATCGGATATCTGTATAAAATACATGATATCTTCCTTGACATCGCCAAATCTATCTTCTCATATATGACACCTTTCAGCTCTTCAAATGAGATTGTGAAGGGAATAACAACATCTAATGGATTTTCACAAATAAATTTTACTCCTTCAAATGTTTCTAATAAAATCTAACCAAAATAATATACCTTTAAAAGAACTCTATCATCCATTTTCCTCAACAACCTAAACAAAAATAGAACCCTCACAACCAATTTTTTTGAACCTCATAAGAAAGAAAAACGAACCAGGAGAAATAGAAAAACGTAGACACGGTGTGAGAAAGAAGACGCTCTCTGCCTAATTTATGAGTTACACATTTTTATATACATATAACCTCACAGATCGGACCCTACGAGTTGTTCAAACTCGTTCAAAATAATCTTATAATAATCAAATCAGACCCTACGAATTGTTTTTTCAATTTATTAAAAAAAACAAAATGGACGGTCCGAATTGCACCATCCAAAATTCAAATTTTCGCTCCTTGCAAATCGGACCATCCGATTTGCACCATATATTTTATTCTTCAGCAATTCGAATGTCCGAATTGCTCCTGCCTAATGTCACAAAAAATTGCCCACACACTGTGGTTAAGCACCCCCAATACCCCATAATAGATGACTACACACTTATTAGTTCCATAACCATAAAAATCAGCCCCCAAAGTCACTCTTTTTCCTTTTTCGTCATTCATCTGTTCATCATCAACCTGCAACCACCATCCCTAGCTGCCAATACCACCATTGTGATTTTCTTCCTCTTCTAATCACCATTACTATCATCAACACAACCAATTAAACCTTCCCCTCCTTAATAATAAGGAAGCAAGTTTCAACAAAAACAATAATAATTATCACTCATGTCCACCGCCACCACTCCAGCCACCACTACCACCGCCACCACCTATCAGCCTCAGCCACCTCCCTCTCACTATCTCTCTATCTCTTAATTTCTATTTGCCCTCTCTCACTCGATCTGTCTCTCTAATCCTGCGGCAGAGGCAAGACATAACGGCGACTTCACTTCGTGCTCTTCCACTTCGCGACGGTGGAAGACAGCGACGGGGTCGTTCTTCTCACCATCGTCGCCCGCACCCTCTCCCCCTTTTTCTTTTTGTTGTTCTTCTCCTTCTGTTGCCACCTCATGATGTTGTTGGTAATTGAGTGAAGAAAAAGAAGAGGAAGAAGAGGAGTTGATGGGTTTTAGTGAGAGTGAGCTTAATAATAATAATAGGAATAAGGTGAGAGCCAATTTTATGGAAAATTACAGCCTCTTTGGACACCTTTAAATGATGAATTAGAATTCAATTCCATCAAGAAATGAATTCTTAAAGAAATAAAATTCAATTCCATAGTTTGGAACAACTAACTCATTTAATGAGATAGAATTGAATTTCATTGTTTAAAATGACTTATTGATGAATTATATTATTTCTCTAAGATATTTTTACCCCTCAATAAATATTAAGTATAATTTTATTTATCAATTAAATTAGATAATATAATTATGTAAATCACTTATAAATAAAATTGGTCTAACACAAGAGCTCAAGTCCTAAATTTCTTTCTCTGCTAGAAACCTCAAAACATCGAAATCGAAAACAATACAACTCTTATTTTTCTTCTGAATATCTTCTTCTCTAGGAATCTCCAGTGCACAAGCCGAATTCTCCATGTTTTGATCTTCTTCTCCACACATCACTTCATTTTCTTCATTCTCCAGTATGTATCTTCATCAACACCATCTCGTTTAATTTCCAGTGGGCTTCAAAAGACCAATTTCCTTTCATCCCTTTCCGTCAATTGCACCTCCGAAAACCCTAAATTAGAATCCGTCTCCAAATTGACGCACCCCGCTCCTTGGGAATCACCAAAATTGACGAACTCCAGCGACTTGTTGAAAGTCGTGTAGTGGTCCAACGGCTTCTCACAGGAGGTGGAAAATGACGACTTCTCAGGCGGCGTGTGAAAAACGTCGTCTTGCTCCTGAGTGCTTCCACCGGCGTCAAAGTTTTCAGAGCTCTGAGTCTCCGGCAGCGAAGACATGAACATGACTTCACGGTTTGCAGTTTCAATCCTCCAACAAATAAGCAAAATAGGGTTTAAGAAAGTGAAGGGATTATAGAATATTATAATTTGGACAGGGGTATTTTTGATATTGCACAGTTTAAGTGAGATTTAGGTGAGAATTGATTTTGAAATCAGACCAAAGTAAGTCTGATTTGTAAATGGGGATAAAATGAGAATTAGAAATCTCACCGAAATTCAACTTCATGTTTTTTTTCTATTCCAAAGCAAGGAATAGAATTCAATTCATCTATGATTTCAAATCAGATGCATTTCAAACAGGCTGTTAATAATGGTTAATAGTTAAAAATTGTTAATGTAAGACCCAGAACTTTTGAAAAGTCTTTTATGATTAAGTCTCAAATCATATGGTTATTTATAGCCTTAATTTCAGAAATTATTTTATTAAAGATAATTAAGGCAAGTTGTGATTTATTGAATTTGAAACGAGTTATGATTATTATCCAATTTTATAATTATTGGATTATTTTCTATATTTAAATTATAAAGCTAGCAGTTTTGAAATAATAGGGATTTTATATGATATGGACTAAATAATCAATATTTTAATATATTGATATTGCTATTTTGGAAAATAAGGAAATTAATTATATTATTTCTAAATTTTGGATTTGGACATTTTATTGAAAGTAATTTGTGAAATTGATGAGCAAATAGTATTTTCTAAATACAATTAGTGTTGGATTTAATTTGGGTTTCAATTATTATATTATTCACAATCTTATTTGAAATTACCGAATTACCCCTAACCCTAATTTTCGAAATAATGAAACCCTAACCCAGTGACCCGTTACCCGACCCGGTTCCCTTTCACCCACACTTAGCTCCCAAACCCAGCCACCACACTTGACCTATTTTCCTTCCTCCTTTCATTCACGCCACACACGGTTTCCTTTCTGTTTCCATGAAGGAAAGAAAAGAGGAGCAGAAAGTGGGAGAAGAGGAACAGGAAGGAGAGGAGAGGGGGAGGATGGCGCCGGCGGGCATTACTGCCGCCGCGCCATCGCGTCGCGTAGAAACGAGAGGAGTGAGATCTGAGGATGAGACAAGGATCTGCGCCGGTGGCACTAGGGTTTGCCGCCACCATTTGATGCCGCCAAGGGGAGGAGGGTCACAACCACCGCAAGGAGCCGGCCGACGTCACCCTTGCGAGTCACCATTCCCGAGCAACAGCACCATGGAGCCAGCCTCGTCGTGCCGACACAGCTGCCCGCGCTATCGTCGTCGCCGCTGGTCCACCAGGAGTCGCCGTCGAAGCTGAGACACGGAGAGAGAGGGTACGCGAGCGAGGAGGGGCTAAGGGCCTAAAACTGCCGCGCCTGGTCTCGTCAGTGAAGCCATGGCCGCCGTCATAAGAGTAGAGGGCGCGAGAGAGAAAGATAGAGAGCTCGCGGTGGGGGAAAGGACAGGCGCCGCCGTGCTGCATGAAGCTATCGCCACCGTTCCTGCCACCGGTAAGCCTCGGTTAGCACCGCCGAAGCTCCGGCCATCACCGTCGTTGAGGAAGCTCACCGGAGTTGCTGGAGGTTGCCGTCGCTCTGCCTGGTTCTATGTTGAGTCATGCCGCCGTGCCTGGTCGCCAGAAAACCCCGCTGCTGTCACCAGTAAAGGTTTTATTTAAGGTTTCTGCCTTTTTAGATTTCGAGAAGGTTTTAATGTTGCGCGGTTTTTATAGTTGATCCACTGGAGCTTCTGGCCGCCGCCAGAGCTGTTGCCGGGCCTGTTCAAAATCGCAGCTGCCTTATCTCGTTATTCCGGTAAGTAAGTGAGTTTCGAAAAGCCTCGCGTTAGTATTTTGTTGTGTATGGTTAATGAATATGAGTTCTGATAGCGTGGGGTCCAGTCCTGGTTATTGTATGTTGCGATTAATGTGGCTATGGTTATTGCGAATGTGGCTTGAAGCTGAGGTTGCGGTTGTCGTTGATTTCGGGTTGAGGTGGAAAGGACTCGGTGAGGCGTTTGGGTTATGGATTTGCGTTTTGAGGTAGGGGCGCTTTCCGAAAACTATATTTTATATTGGAATTATTACATATGGATATTGTTGTGAGACAATTTTTTATTTGGTGATTTTATCAGCGTTATGTATTATTTGATGGTCTCGAATGATTATGAATGCTTGTTTGGCTAGATTTGTTGTGTGGCTTTGTGGAACGAAATGCTTTTGAAGTTGATTCTTTAAAGCTTTGAAATCGAGTTTAATCCGTTGAGAATTGATTTGAGTTAATTTTCTTGGGAATTTAAAAAATAGAATACACTCTTGAATTTGGCCTTGTTAGCTTTAAATGATCTGGTTTGATAAACGATGGTTGTTGACCGTTTCTTTAAAGCTTTAGAAATGAGTTTATTCGGCTGATAATGATTTGATTTTGAAACGGTTTTCTTGAAATATGGAATTGAGATGACTGTTGGATTTTGGCTTGCCTTGGACTGATTTTGAAATTTGGACTGTTGAAAAGGATTGTAAAACGGTTAGTTGGGACTCGAACCGGGTGGCAAAGTCCAAGTTTTAGGGGAGGTGCTGCCGAAATTTCTATAAAATCTGAGTCTTTATTGAATGTTGTCTGGAAAAATGATGAGTTAAAGACTTCTACTCTTTTATTTGAATTATCAAGAAAAGGATGATTCATGCTTTTGAAATGAGTTATTAAAGAGGAAATTGTGATTTAGTCTTGCTTCTTAAGAAAGGCATTGTATCTCTTTCAGGAGAAAGTTATTTTGATGAAACTTATGTTTTAAAGCTGTTTTAAATGTGACAAGGGCAATGCCTTTAAAATTTGACTTGGGGGTTTCAATTAAATA
This sequence comes from Arachis duranensis, assembly GCF_000817695.3. NCBI lineage: Eukaryota > Viridiplantae > Streptophyta > Magnoliopsida > Fabales > Fabaceae > Arachis > Arachis duranensis. Next base: position 96,054,130 of record NC_029772.3, on the reverse strand, counting down.
AGTTTCAATGACTTTGAAAGAACCTGAATGTCTGTTGACAAGTTTCATTTTGAAATATTTTGGGAAAGATTTTGAGTACTCTTTGAATTCTGAATTCTTGCAAGACTAAAACAATTTTGAACAGTTGAAACGCTTTAGAATTCATCATGTCTAAGTAAAGGAAATGGCTTTGAAAGAAGTAAATGATTACGTGACTCGATTTGGCTTAGATCCTATTTTATTACTCAAATCGGAAGCCAAGGTTTTAATGATTTTAAATGAAATTGGTGAAATGAGTTATGTTATTCTCCCCTAAAGACTTGAGACTCTGCCGAGAAATTTTTGTTATAAAATTCCATTGTCGTATGGATGATTTTGAATATTCCAAAATAAATCTTTAACTTGCCATGGTTATGGAAGTTTTGGAAAGAGGATGCCGAGAGTGGCATTGTTTTCAAAGGGAAATTTACCTTGAGTAAAATTGACTTGTGAGCCTGACATGATTTGAGAAATGAGATCTTTAAAGCCAATGCTGAAAAGAGTTGAAACTTGATTTCAAAGTGAAATGATTTGAGAAAAAAGTGATTTATGGCTTAAATGCCGATTTTACGAATTGATGATGTTGAATGTGGAAGTGCTGTTTTGTTGTGAGCCGGAATGGCTGTGTATGATTATGAATATTGGCTGGTTCTGGATTGAACCGTGAGCCGGATGGCTGAGATGGATGTTGATCCATGGCTGAAAATGAAAGCATATATGCTGAGATATTGATAATTTGTGATATTGCACTTCCACTATCGGAGATAAGAGTTTCCCTGGGAGAAAATAGTGGCTAGCCACCACGTGCTCCAGGTTGAGACTCAAAACTCTTTTGACCCTATGTCGTCAAGGTGGCCGGACACTGTGAAAGTTCTGGATGAGCTTACCCCCATAAATATTCACCAGTGAGGGTGATTGATATGGATCATGATTATGATCAAGTTTATATTGAGTATAACTCGAGTTAGGGAGACACGACAGAGGGACAGTCCAATGGTTAGCTACCAGGACTTGTCGAGTTGGCTCTATAACCGACAGATGATATCATCAGCCACTAGGGACAGGCATGCATCATATGCATCTATGCGACATTGTTTGGGTGTGCATATTGTACTTGGTTTGCCTATGTGATTAACTGCTAATTGTTCTACTTAAAATAACTGTTTGTTTGTGCTTGCATCTTCGTATTCGTGTTTGCTACTGAGACTCTATTAGACTGTGGTGATTGGTTGATGGTTGGATTGTTTGGGCCTAGGGCCGTGGTTGAAATGAGATGGACTGATGGTTGGATTCGGTCTTGTGTTTTTGGTTTGGAAAAATATGAAAGGCTATTTTGGTTCAACATAGATAAACTTTTTTGAAAGGCTTTTGAGTTTTTGAGAATTAAACGGTTCCTCTTTCAGAAAAGATTTCTGACTTTATTTTATTGTAAACCGTTATTTTTGAAAAGAGGCATAAGATGGTTATTAATCACTGGTATAGTTTACCTTCACGTATCCTATTACAGTAATTCCCAAAAACCGTCTACTGAGAACCCTTTCGAGGATGATGTTCTCACCCCCTACATTTTTTCCCTTTCAGGATATAGGCGCAGAAGTTACGAAGAGTTTATTTAGTTGTTGTTGAAATGCTCTGTATTGCTTTAACTTATTATTTATTGTACCCTCGCCTTTATCTTGATATATTTGGTAAGAGGGATAGAAATTGTATTGGTTAATGCTTGTAATATTATATATATGTATATATGGATATACTCTTTATGAGTTCTTTGTAAGTTGTATGGTATCTATGGATGTACGTTATCGAACGAAAGTAATTTTGGGAGCGGTATTGCGGTTTAAAGTTTTAAACAGGCTCATATTTTAGTATTAAATATTATAAGTGTCATCGTAATGTCCGAGCTATCAGAGTTGCGCAGCCGGAAGCGTAAGCTTTGATAGTTAGGGTATTACAGTTAAAATATTTGATTAAATTTTGTTAAATAAACTTTAATTATCAATTTTATAGGTAAAGTTGAGTGTACATGAATTTTTACTTAATATTAATGAATGATTGTAGGTGAAAATTTCTTTACTTAAGTGACGGAAGAGAAGGGAAAGAAGATGTTACGGGGGAATGGATCTTCTTAATTTTTTTAAATAATTAAACACGAGTAAAGTATGATCTCTTACTATTAGTTTTATAAGTGGGATTAAGAATAAATATGAGAGAGAGTAATGAAGGGTTAAAGATCACATTTTATACTCTTAATTTTTTTAATTGAGAGGATCCATTCTCATACAATGGAATGGTAGTTAGAGGTGACGGTTGGCAGTGCTGATGATGATGTTAAAGGATTAAATTCTCAAAGTGGTTCTTAGATTGACATTATGCATTAAAATTGTATTTGAGATTTTAATTACATCAATTACGTCTTTAAGATTAAAAAAATTATACCATATTAGTCACTTATCTGTTTTTCATTAACAACGTGCTGACATAACTTGATGATATAAGTGTTTGGTGACACGTGTCACCTCATGGTTTGGCCACATGTAACGATAGGATAATGTGTCGGTCAGTGACACGTAACATGCTGATGTGGATGGTTATGACACATGTCACAGTATTATTTTGCCACGTGTTGAATTATGCTATGAGTCATCCACTATGTCATTTACATATGCACTAAATTGGTCTCTTATTTTGCATCAAATGACTTATTTTAGTTGTTAAAATTGAATGTCGTACACCAAATTTGTCCCTTAATCATTTTTTCTTTGTTTTATAAATTCAAAATTTTTAATATTTTTAAATACACTAATTTTAATTTTATCATTTCACAAGTTGTTTAAATACAAATGCTTTCATAAAAATATTTTTAAAATTTTGGGTTTAATTACACAAATTTTTTTCTATAAGTTAAGAGTAGAATGATATTTCTTAATACAAATTTTTTTAATATTTAATAACTTAATAAATATTTTAAGAATACTTGTTAAGACACTTTTTGACTAATATGGATTTGTTATTCTCATCTATTTTAAGAACGTCTAATTTTCTATATAATTGACTTCTCACCAAATTAATAAGTTAGATTGATATTGTGAATTATAATAATCGATTTTAGGATAAAGTATTAATTTTGTCCCTAGAGTTTGACAAAAATTTTAAAAATACATCTAAGTTTTACTTTGTTTCAATTTTATCCCAAAAGTTTTTAATTTGTATCAAATATATCCCTAACGGCTACTTTTTCAAAAAATTTAAGACCAACTCAACAACAATTTGATAAGAGCAACCTTCAACACAAGCAAATCAAGTATAATTTTCATGTATTATTCCTAAATTGGTCTTAAATTTTTTAAAAATTTAGCCGTCGAGGGTATATTTAATGCAAATCGAAAATTTTTAGAGCAAAATTGAAATAAAACAAAATTTAAAGGTATTTTTTAAATTTTTACCAAATTTCAGAGATAAAAAATGTACTTTATCCTTCATTGCATCTATAACTTACTTAGGCGACCTTTTCATATATTACACTATTACTTAAATGTAAGCACTTAATGTAACCATGGCTTGAACAATATTAAAACATATACAAATAAACACAAGAGGCAATAATAAAATTTTGAATTTAGCTAACATGTGCTCTAATGATACAATTTAAAATTATTAATTAAAAAATTTATTATAAAAAATTGTATAATAAAAAATGTAATTAAAATTAGTGTATAAAACATATTAAAAAATTTTAATTTACAAAAAAATAACTGATGAAAAAATTAATTTGGTACACATCATTCAATTTTAGAGACTAAAATGAGTTATTTAATGTAAAGTAAGGGGCCAATTTAGTACACATATAATGATGACATAGTGGATGACATGTGGACAAATAACATTGTGACACATGGCATAACCATCTACGTCAGTATATCACGTGTTGCTGACTGACATATCATAATATCATTACACGTGGCCAAACTATGAGGTGACACGTGTCACCAAAGGTCTACGTCAACAAGTCGTTAATAAAAAATAGATTATAGACTAATATGGTGCAATTTTTTCAATCTCAAAGACATAATTAGCACAATTAAAATCTTAAGGACGATTTTAGTGCATAGTGTTATTCTCAGAGACCATTTTAAAAATTTAGTCGATGTTGGAGAAAAAAAGGTGAATTGAGGTGGTGTGACCGATGAAGATAATATTATATTAAATAAAGGTAAAATTAAAAAAATAATTTTGACTTAATAGTTGGCTATTATAAAATGAATAGAAGAAGTAAAAATTAAAATTGAAAATTTATTAAAAACGTTAAAGATAAAATTGAATCAAATTAAATGTTAAAGATATTTTAAAAAAAATTAAAAACATTAAAAATAAAAAATTTACTTTATCCAAATTATATCTTTAAGTCATCAATTACATTTTATTATGTTTATACTATTTAACAATGCTTTTTTAATTTAAAAATAAAAAATATTATTAAAATATAAAAAAATATATTTTTAATTTTAGCCATATTTATATAGTTATCATAGTTATTGAAACATATATTAAAAATTAACTTTTATCTTATAAAAAAGTTAAAGCTCAAAAGTATATTTAAAATAAAATTAGTTTTGATACATTAGTAGTATAAAATAATTTATACATTTATTTTTTTGAATAATCATTCACATAATTAATGTAAAAAATAATTATTTTTATTAATATGATATTATATAATTGAATACATACATAAAATTATTTTGTACTGACAGTGAATCAAAATTAAATTCTTTAAAAAAATTTGTATTTTAAGATATGTTCAACAACAATACTTCATGAAACTAAAATCCTCAATAATTATATTTAAAGTTAATTTTAAAACAATCTATTTTTTATATAATATCGTTCAGTAGGTTATTTGATTAATACGTTATTCAATAAAATTTTGAATATCGAAAATAAAATACATTATTAAATAGAATAATTATACAAAAGATAATAAATATAAATACATGAATAAAAGATAATTAATTTGAGTCTCAGTTAAAATATTAGGCCAATACTTTTATTATTTAGTTTATTTTATTTTTTAAATTATATACCACTCTTAAATAGAAAAAATTTGCTATATTAATCCATGTAAATCTTATAATAAAACACATTGCTAAACTATTTTTTAACTCGCAACACATTAACACAATACAAATACATATTAACATATTAAAATAATGGTAAAAATTTAAGTACAATTAATTTTATTTAAAGTTGATAGCTGAAAGCCATTACGTAATTTTATAGAGTTGATTAAATTATCATCTCACAATTCTTAATTATTAATTTCACATGAAATTAACTGCATATGAATTTTCACCTAAAATAATAATAAAAATACTAATAACTACTCAAAGTTTTTTATAGGAGTGCACATTGTCCGATCCGACCCCGAATATTTTAGGAGCTAATTTGATATGATTTCACCAGATTTATGGTGGAGAGGGTAAGAGTCTCAAAAATAGATCCAGTCATTATTTCGGACCGAGTCTGGATCAATGTGAACCCGACTTCACCCGGTTCATGTGTATCCTAAGAAAATTAAAAAAGATATGTATGTTTTAAATTAATTTCAATCTTATGTTATATTAATTATAAGCTTATTGTTTTATTTTTAATCACACTTGTTAAATTAAAAAATAGATCAAAGAAGTATCAAATTAAAATTTATGGACAAATTAAAGTTCAAATATAGATATTAATTTTTCGGTAACAAATTTCTTTTGTATAAATAAGTGTATCATAAATAAGTATTTTTATAAATTATTACTAAAACCTTAAAGACTCGAGTTTTATCCGGTTTGGACCCGGTATAATTGTAGCTCGAAAATGTCTAAGTTTTATCGAGATTAGGACTGGGTTAAAATCTAAAAAATAGACCCGGTGTATATTTAAAGTCAGACCTAGATCAGGACAAACCCGATTTTACTCAATCCATGAATACCCCTAGTTTTTTATATATCTAGAATGAAAACTTGCATGCAATTGTTTTTATGTGACATTGATATTTAAAATTAGTAAATAATTTAATAAATTTAACTAAATTATCATCTAATGATTTTTAGATATGAACTTTAGATAAAGACAAATACAAATTATTTTTCACCATTTGTTAGTGTTGGAAAAACTCAACAAAGGTTCAAAACAAGAACCTGTCTAACAGCGGAAGCACCAGAAATAATTTTCCCACAACCTGTGCGATTAAATAGACAATACCAAAGATACTCCAAACAGCAAATATAATGGTAAAAATTAAATAATCATGCACCATATTTTTAACGTATGAAAATCTCTCAAAAGAGGGACAAAAAATCCATAGAACCTAGTCCAGTAAAATCTTCCACTATCAGAATAATAGGTATACAAACAGTCTTCCTAGTAACACTAGGGCATCTTAATAATCAACAAAATACATCACCAAAACTGATGGAATCAACATAAACCTTCTACAAAGTAGGTATCTCAAATCAGGCAAAAGAGAAGGCAATACAACTAGCAAGTTATATCCTAATGTTTATTTCTACACCAGGAATAACATACTAAAATTTCATAAGAAATGGAACAAGTTTACTGGTTTAATAGGATCAAAGTTGGCTTGCCCTTTTCCCCCAAATTCTTCTCCTCTTCGGCGCCGATAAAAAACTCTCTCCTCTCTCTATATTTGCTTTTTGTTTTAAAATGAGGGACTTGCCTCTCATTCTCTCTCCGTGGCTATTAGCCACTTTATTCCTTTTTTATTTATAATATGTGAGCCCCACTTAGTTGGGGACCCACCAACAAATCTCCCCCTCACCAACTCAAGTGGGGATAGGCTGCTTCACTAAATCCGCCTTCTCTTTGCAGGAATCAAATTTCACTGCAGGTAAACTTTTAGTCATCATATCTGAACCATTATCATTAGTATGGATCTTCTCAAGTGCATATGACTTCATCTCAAGTGCTTGACATATCCAATGATACTTCACCTCTATGTGCTTCGATCGGGAATGAAATGTCGAATTCTTGCTGAGATGGATAGCACTCTGACTGTCACAAAATAACACAAACTTTTCTTGATTGATGCCTAACTCTTGTAGAAATTTTTCCCCCACAAGAGTTTCTTAGAAGCTTCAACAACAGCAATGTATTCTGCCTCTGTAGTAGACAAAGCAACACATTTCTGAAGTTGAGATTGCCACGACACAGCTCCCCCTGGAAAAGTCATCATATAACCAGAAGTAGACTTTCTTGAATCAAGATCCCCAGTCATATCCGCATCTATGTAACCATCCAACATAGGTTGGCCACTTCCAAAGCATAAACAAACTCTGGAAGTACCATTAAGGTATCTGAGAATCCACTTCATTGCTTGCCAGTGTTCTTTGCCAGGATTAGAGAGAAACCGACTAACCACTCAAATGGCATGAGCAATATCCGGCCTGGTGCAAACCATAGCATACATCAAACTGCCAACTGCAGATGCATATGGAATCTTCTTCATTTCTGCTTTTTCTTTCTCACTTGTAGGACATTACTACAAACTCAGCTTAAAATGACTAGCAAGTAGAGTACTAACAGGTTTGGAATTACTCATGCTAAACTTTTCTAAAACCTTCTCAATGTACTTCTGCTGCGACAACCACAGTTTTCCATTCTTCCTGTCACAAGTGATACTCATGCCAAGGATTTTTTTTGCAGGACCCAAATCCTTCATAGCAAAGAATCTATTCAAGTCTTTCTTAAGACTTTCAATCTTCTTAGTGTCATGACCAACAATCAACATGTCATCAACATAAAGCAAGAGAATTATAAAATCACCATCAGAGAATTTCTTAACATATACACAATGATTAGAAGAAGTCTTACTATACCCATGACCTTCCATGAAGGAATCAAACTTCGTGTACCACTGCCTTGGCGATTGCTTCAGCCCATATAAGCTCTTCTTCAACTTGCATACAAGGTGCTCCTTTCCTTTAACTCGAAACCCTCTGGTTTCTCCATGTAAATTTCTTTATCTATGTCACCTTGAAGGAATGCAATTTTCACATTAAGCTGCTCAACCTCTAAATTCAAGCTAGCCGCCAATTCAAGCACAACTCGAATAGAGGACATCTTCACAACTGGAGAGAAAATCTCCTCAAAATCAATACCTTTCTTTTGCTCAAAGACTTTCACAATCAATCGAGCTTTGTACCTTGGCCGTGAGACATTTTCATCCGCTTTCAATTTGAACACCCATTTATTCTTGAATGCTCTCTTACCCTTCGGCAACTTCACCAATTCAAAAGTATGATTCTCATGCAAGGATTTCATTTTCTCTTGCATGGCCTTCAACCAATTTTCTTTATGCTCATTAGACATAGCTTCTTGGTAGCTCTCTGGCTTCCTAGTCTCAGTATTCATCACATACTCATGAGGAGAGTATTTCTGAGAAGGATGACACTTTCTAATAGATCTTCTCAATTCAGGCTCATCTAGTGGTTCAGGTGGAACTTCAACATCTGGCACCTCAGGTTGAGGTGTAGGTTCATCATGCAAATCATCACCATCATTATCAACTTGTACATCTCCCCCATCAACAGAAGGTCTAGTGGAAGGACCAGGTTCATCATCAGCAGAACGTCTAACAGTTATTGTTGGCTTATCTGTCTTCTCAAGATCTTCAATAGTTTGGTCTTCAAGAAAAATAACATCTCGACTTCTAATTATCTTCTTGCTCACCGGATCTCATAATCTATAACCAAAGTCTTCGTGAACATAACCCATGAAGATACACTGCTTTGACTTTCCATCAAGTTTAGACCTTTCATCTCTTTGAATGTGAACAAAAGCTCTACAGCCGAACACTCTCAAGTGACTATAGGAGACATCTTTTCCTCTCCAAACTTTCTCTGAAACATCACCATTTAGTGGAATTGAAGGAGAAAGGTTGATCAGATCTACTGCAGTTCTCATTGCTTCACCCCAAAAGAATTTAGGCAACTTTGCATGAGAGAGCATACATCTAACTCTATCATTGATAGTGCGATTCATTCTCTCTGCAACTCCATTATGTTGAGGAGTCTTAGGAATGGTTTTCTCAATCTTGATCCCATGTCCTTTACAATACTTTTCAAATGGACCTCTGTATTCACCACCATTATTTGCTCGAACACATTTCAATTTCCTTCATGTTTCTCTTTCAACACTTGCAGGAAAGTGTTTGAAGATACCGAGCACCTGGTCTTTAGATTTTAAAACAAAAGCCCACACTTTCAAGAATAATCATCAATAAAAGTAACAAAATATGATGCACCACCTAGTGTCTTAGCATCCATAGTGCAAATATCAGTGTGAACTAAATCTAGAACAGGTGATCTCCTATGAGGTCCAAAACTATGAAATGATACTCTAGCATACTTTCCAACAAAACAATGAGTGAAAGTATTTAAAGTTGTACCTTTCACGGGAAGTGAGTGCTTCTTGGCTAAGACGTTCAGTCATTTCTCGCTCAAGTGACCAAGACGTATATGCCACAAATCAAAAGAAGAATCATCAGCTACATTCATCTCTTCTTTGCACAACTTTGCTTTCAACCGGTAGAGAGTAGTAAGACTATTGTCTTCTCTAGCAACAATGAGAGCCCCTTTGGTAATCTTGCATTTTCACTACCAAAAGAAGTGCAATACCCCTCTTGATCCAATGTCTTCACTGAAATCAGATTGAACCGCATATCTGGTGCATGCCTAACATTCTTCAACTACAACTTGCATTCCATGTTGGTTTCAAGCCACATATCACCCATACCAATGATATCACATACTCCTTTATTTCCCAATTTGATCTTGCCAAAATTTTCAGCAGTATAAGAAGTGAAAAATTCACGCTTCGGAGTGACATGACATGAGGCACCAAAGTCCACAATCCAAGTGGAATCATCACAAACAAGATTCACATAATTTTCATCATATGTGATAAGAACATCTTCATAAACAATAGCAGCAGTTTCTTTATCACTATCTTTACCTTTGTCTTTGTTTCTTCTCCTTGATTGTTCTCTTTTTAAGAACCTACAATACCTCTTGATATGCCCCGGCTTGCCACAATGGTGACAAATGAACTCTTTTCTTGACTTGTACTTTCCTCTTGACTTGCTTTGACTCTCTGACTTGTCGAAACTGTGAGGTTTTCTACTTTGACTTTACCCCCGTGACTCTGAAACAAGTACTTCTGACTGTGAGGAGGCATTAGTCAAACCACGCTTTCTTCTTTTGACTTCTTTATTCAACATGCTCTCTTTAACCATCGCTAACGTCAACTTCTCATTTGGAGCTGAGTTAGTCAGTGTCACAACCAGAACTTCCCAACTATCAGGCAAAGAGCTCAGCAACAACAAAGCTTGCAACTCATCATTCAAAGTGATCTCATTATTTGTCAGTTGGTTCACTGTCTCCTGAAAAATGCTCAAGTGCTCCGACATCGATTTAACTTTAACATACTTCATATTGACAAGCTTCCTAATCAAGAATGTTTTGTTTTGCACATTCTTTCCCTTATATAACTCCTTCAATTTCTTCCACATCTTCTTGGCATTCGTTTCAGTGTCAACATGTGGATACACGCTAAGATCAAGTCATTGCCTAATTAAAGCAACTGCCTTCCGATTCAGCTTCTTCCATTCAACATCAGTTTTAGTACCTTTGGATTTATCTCCCTCCATAGGATCATACAAATCCTTGCAATACAACATATCTTCCATGAGGGTCTTCCAAATTGAATAATTTTGGGAATTCAATTTAATCATATTCAGTTCATGAGTATTTTTCTCCATTAAATCAGCACAGAGACAAACAACCAAAACTCTAGATACTACTTTGTTGAAAAAACTCAACAAAAGTTCAAAACAAGAAACTGTCTAATAGCGGAAGCACCAGAAATAATTTTTCCACAACCTGTGCGATTAAATAGACAATACCAAAGATACTCCAAGCAGCAAATATAATGGCAGAAATTAAATAATCAGACACCATAATTTTAACGTGGAAAAACCCTCCAAAAGAGGGACAAAAAATCTCCGGGACATAGTCCAGTAAAATCTTTCACTATCAGAATAATTGGTACACAAACAGTCTTCCTAGTGACACTAGGACATCTCAACAATCAACAAAATACATCACCAAAACTGATGAAATCAACATAAACCTTTCACAAAGTGGGTATCTCAAATCAAGCAAAAGAGAAAGCAATACAACTAGCAAGTTATATCCTAATGTTTATCTCTATACCGAAAATAACATACTAAAATTTCATAAGAAATGGAGCAAGTTTACCGATTTAATAGAATCAAAGTTGGCTTGTCCTTTTCTTCCAAATTCTTTTCCTCTTCGGCGCCGATGAAAAACTCTCTCCTCTTTGTATTTGCTTTTTGTTTCAAAATAAAGAACTTGCCTCTCATCCTCTCTCCATGGCTATTAGCTACTTTATTCCTTTTCTTTATTTATAATATGCAGGTCCCATTTAGTTGGGAACCCACCAACAGTTAGTACATACATAGGTGATTTATGTAGTGGTATGGGATTGGATAGCTACTAGGTAAAGATGGCTAAAGTTTGACTGGCCAATCTCGTGATGGCATGTAAAAGAAAATTTTTTTCATTTTTACTGTTGCAACACAAGTACGATGACTGATAAGTAAACTACCCAAGGACATTTGGAAATTTTTCCAACAAAAAATATGTGTTTGTTACATGGGCCATAATCTAGACGGACCAAACGCGAAATAAATAAGAAAAAGTATAGATTATTAATATACTATTTGTCAATTTATTGTCAATAATAATTAATTATTATATTTTAATTACAATTAGTATTGACATGTATAAAGAGACACATCTATAAAGACACTTTTATCAGACACATCTATAAAAAAGATATTTTTATTAGACACATTCACAAAAATATTTCTATTAAATACAATCATAAACAAGAATTGGTAGAATTTGGTAGAAATTTTGTTAATTACATAACAAAATTGAATAAAAAAATAGTTGAATATCTAAAAATATTAAAAAACAAATAAATATATTTTTTAAAAATACAATATAAACTAAGATGAATAGGACATTATAGAAAAAAAAGAGATGTTATTTTTTTAGAAATTAATTAGATATGTGTGTCATTATTTTTAGTATTAAATCATATTTGTAATTGTACTTATATAGTTTACAAAGGATATTTTTTTCTTTACTAAATAAATATATAATTAATTAATTATTGTCATGAATGTATTTAAATTATTTTTTATTTATAATTTTATATTTTTATAATAGTTAATTGTCCATCGTAAAATAAAATATATGACGGATTCATTTTGTGAAGAATTCTTAATACTGAGAAAATAAAATTACGAACAATGAGTTTTGGTTTTTGTTGTTTTTTATTGTATTTTTTTGAGTCAATAGAAATATAAATTATTAGTAAAGTTGGTGTTAAATTTTAAACTTGTTTAATGATTCACACTCCTGATTACAGATCTGTTACGTCAATACAGGCACCTAAATAGATTTTCGATTGAATCTAAGCGTTACTCGTCATTATGATTTTCATTTTTTTATCATAGTAATGTATATTTTTTTTAAAATATCTTTTACTTAAAAAAATATTTTAACATAATAAATATATAAATAAGCATTTTTATATTATTTTACTTAAACATAAGTGATAAATAAAATATTATTTTTTATATAAAATATTCAAATATCAAATTATTTTAAAAGATTATTTAAAAAAAGTATTTATTTTTAAACTGAGTAGTGGTTATCTCGTAAGACCTCGACCTGCCTACTCGAGTCTTGTATGGATATGTAGGCAGGGGCAAAGCTACATTATAGAGAAGGGGGGCAATGGTCCCCCTAATTTAAATTTTTTACATGTAAATTATATATAAATTTTAATTTAGTCCTCTTTAAAATTTTATTTTAGTCTTATATAAATATTTTTGGTTCCCTCTAATATCTTATCTAACTCTGTCTCTGTATGTAGAAAGGAGAGCTCATAAGTGTGTGTAGGAGTTGTGTTTGTTCGCGAGAATAGATTCCTCGTCAAGTCAGTTTGAAGGTGTGGACACACTTGCGTAAATTCAGATAACGACTACTAAAAAGAAATCGAAAGAAAACTGTACCCAACTAGAGATGGACATAAACTCGTAAGCCATCGAGGATAGAGATAATCGTCCAAGTTTTATTGTTAAAAAAAAAAAAGAAAGCTGTCTCGCCACAGCGGGCGAGTTGGTTCTTCTGTTATTATTGGGGAGCTCTTGGTGAGGAGACCTTAGGAAAAGTTGCTAAAATAAACGGGAGGATCGATCCGTTTAGTAGAATTTCAAAGAAAAATTATTAGCAGTAGGCGGAGACATTTCTTCATCCAAATAAACTCTTAATCTTGTTGAAATTGAATTCAATTAATACTACAAGGTCGTTTTAATCTATTTCAAATTAATTCTTAATGAAGTAATTTAATACCTTTAAATTTTTTATTTAAAGAGATTTTTTAATTTTATAATAAACCAAGAGAGCAAATTACTCATTAAAAAAATAACATAAACTATAAGTGATTTAAACAAATCTTATTCCTAAACAAAGATTTATTAGGAAGATATGTTTGCATTTTTAGGAACTTCACACAAATAATTTTTTCTGAAACAAAAAAATTTATCTTTTTAAAAATAATGAATAAAATTTCATATTATTATACAATAGTATCTATTAAATGAGATTGCATTTTTAAATATCATATTCATTTATTTGTTTTTTTTTTAAACATCCAACCAAATTTTTCATTTTACGTTTTGATCCATCCATACTAGCCCACGTAACAGGGGATGCAACATTGATCCACTCAATAAAAAGATTTTCTTTACCACATATCATTACAATATTAATCGGTCAAACTTTAGCCACCTTTAAGAGTTTAACCACTTAATCCCATGCCACCATAGATGTCACCGCATACTAAATACTAGTAGCGCATTTAGGGGGTGGGGTTTGTGGGGGGACGATGTTAGAATCATGATCATCACCATCAGGCTTGGGGTATCCGATTCCATGGCGTGTGTTAGGGAACACCATGAAAACCGAACCGGCCACCACTCCAATCACCAACGGAATCACCTGCACCATGCTGTTCCCCGTCGACTTAAAGCCAGGGTACATGCACTGCAGTGTGTTTCTGTCAAGCAGGCTCAGCACCGCGAACACCACCATCGACAACGCCCCGTGCACAAAGTCCACAGACCTCAGCCTGTAACGTGACAAGTCAACGCTTTTGATCTCGGCCTTCTCAAGTGGAAGAGTCCAGAGTCCCTTGGCGGTCACGATTCCGTAGCGCCTCCGGTTTTTGTTGGTTGGATCGATGTAACTGTCTGTGAAGGAAGAGAAGAAGCAGAAGAAGGCGCAGATCGCGAGAAGAGTGGCGGATAGGACCCTGTTGGCGGCGCTGCTGCACTTACCGGAGTTTGTTAGGATGGGGTTCACGAAATGGAAGACGAACATTGTCCCCGTTGGGAGAAGCTTTATGAGGCACCCAACTGCTGTGCATGCCATGTGCCACTTGTGCTTCTTCTTCTTATATATTAGCTAGCTTATTGTTATTAGTTAATTACATAAGTATACACACTAAGCCTTTTGATTTGGTAGATCACAACTATTGTGGTTTCTTTCTCTATTCACTGCTTCTTATGTTCCTTTTATAGCTGCAAAGGGCACGGACCCACTTATAGAGATGGCAACATCTACTCTACTCCAAGTCCACCTTATCTGGTCGGGTTGTCAACCCAATTCGCAAGTAGTAGGATAGTATGCGGATAGAATTTTTATGGGGTTTGGTAGTGTGCGAGTTGAGCCTCAATCCTATTCAACCAACTCGCACCCTATATATGTATATGTTATATACTTATATAAAAATGTTTTAAGTAGATATTGAACCAAAGATCTTACTAAATGAAAAGAATCTTCAGCCACTAAAAAAAGATTACTAATTAATAATTTAATAATTTTTTATATGTAAAAATCAGTTGTATTTTAAATTATCATAAAGTTTTATAATAATGTTGCATCTTTTTTGTAACCTGCAGATATGATAGAATACTCGCAGGTTAAGAACGAGTAGAGTTAAGGTTGAGATATTCTCAACTTGCGGATAGGCCGAATAGAGTTGAGTTTATATAAAAATCTTAACATGCGGGTAGAATTAGGGTTGGTTCCAAATCCCACCCTATCTTACCTATTGTCATCCCTATCCACTTACTTGCATGATGTGGAGTGGTCAGCTTACTCGTTTACTTAAATAAAAATTAAAAGTTTAAATTTTATTTTGTGTATATAATAATTTATTGAGTAAAGTATTGTTTTTGTCCCCAACGTTTGGTGTAAGTCCTATAATTGTCCCTAACGTTTCATTCGTCCTATTTACGTCCCCAACGTTTGAAAACTGATTCAATGTTACCCTCCCGTTAAATTGACTGACGGAACACTAACGGAGATGCTTACGTGGAACAGAGACGTTGGTAACCTCACTCGTGTGTATTGACACGAGTTTTCCTTCGCGCGTAATGTTTCTTTAAGCATACGAAACGCTTGCAAACAGAGAGCTACGAAAAATGTAACACTTTGCATTCCACCCACACTCCGTAAACCCTATTGACTTGTGATCGCATGTTCTTCGCCCTCGATTACTAAGGAAGAAGACCGATTGAAGCGTGCTGGTGTGGTCTATATTCCCTACAGAGAACAGCATTGGCCCGTGTTGGTGGTACCAGGAACTCGGAAACGAGACAGAGTGAAAAGGTATGTTGAATCTATGGTTGATTTTCGTTTGATGGGAATAGGTCATGCAAGTAAAGATGAGTATGCATAGGGTTCTGTCATTGTTATCTTGTTGCTGTTAGGGTTTAGGGTTGTTGATGTAAGGGCAATATTTTGATTTAGACTTTCTGGCCTTCACACTAATCACCGTGGTTTTATGATGTTTGAAACTTGTAATAGGAAACATAGCGGAAGAGATGAGTGACTTTAGTGTAAAAATTTATCACCAGGGGAGGTTTCGGCTTGAAGGAGGTGCTGTTAGGTATTTGGGTGGGGAGACATGCATTGTAGACTTCTGTAATGACGATGAATGGAGTTTGATTGAGGTGTATGAGATAGTTTGTAGACAGGGCTATTTGAAGAAGGATATCGCTGCGATGTGGTATAAAGCTGTGAATGCTAGCTTAGAGGAAGGATTGAGCATGCTAAAAAATGATAAAGATGCCATGGATATGGCAAGAATTGGGGTGAGAGATGATATGGTTGAGGTTTATGTTGTTCACAAGACAAGTGAAGTGGGAGAAGATGTGCAACCTGGGCAAATTACTACTCATGCTGAAGGAAGTGATCAGGCTGGGCCTGGCCCAATTGTTGTGTATGAAAGCCCTGGTGTTGGGCTTGGGTCAATACCAGCTACTGATGGGCCCACTGAAAAGGATGAGGTTAGGCCCAATGATGCTGTTGAAGATGAGGATGAGGGGAGTGAGACTACTGATGATGATGACTATGAACCTAGGGGGAGTGAAAGTTCATGGAGCTCTGATTCAATTGATAGAAATGCATCAGATGAAAGCCTTGGCTTTGGTGACAGTGATGATGATAGGGAGGGAGCTGAAGGATTAGTTGATGTGAACATCACAGAAGAGGGGCCAAAAGAATCTATAGCTAGTCAGTCCCAGGGTCAATCTTCACAGCCAGCTGCACCAACTAATGGCAAGGAGAAAATTTTAGGAGGATTTGGGGATGAGGATGAGGGCTATAACAGTGAGGATTTTCTAGATATTCCGTTGAGTGATGATGAAGAGGACATAGGAAAGAGATTTCCGATTCACAGGCCCTTGAAGAACATGAGTGAATACAAGTGGGAAGTGGGAACCTTGTATGTGTCAAGGGAGGAGTTCAAAGACTGTGTGACTGCATATGCTGTCAGTAGTGGAAGAGGTCTTAGGTTCTCTAAGGTGGATCTGAGGAGGGTTAAAGTGGAGTGTGTGGAGGGTTGTGAGTGGTATGCATACTGTGGAAAGATGAAACATGAGCGAACTTGGCAATTGAAGAGTTGCAACAACAAGCACAACTGCTCCAGGGAGTTGAAGATTGGTATCATGCATGCCAAGTGGCTGAGTAAAGTTTTTCTGAATAAAATTGCTGAGAACCCGAAGATTAAGTTAACCACACTAATGAGGAAAGCCTACACAAAGTGGAATGTGGAGTTGACCAAGTCCAAGGCTTCTAGGGTCAGACAGTTTGCTTTGGATGAGTTGCAGGGGACATACATAGAGCAGTATAGAAGGTTGTATGACTACTGCCATGAGTTGCTGAAGGCTAACCCAGGGTCTTCTGTGCATTTGAAAGTCCAGAGGCCTCCGGAGTTTGCTTCTGAACGACCAGTGCCAGGGGTAGATTTAAGACCCAGATTTGAGAGGGTATATGTGATGTTAGATGCCTGTAGGAGGAGTTTCATGGCATGTAGGCCGATGATTGGGCTGGACGGATGCTTCCTGAAGACACCCTATGGAGGCTGGCTCCTAACTGCAATGGGTTGGGACCCAAACGATCAAATTCTTCCGATAGCATACGCAGTTGTCGAAGCTGAAACCAAGGACTCGTGGACATGGTTTCTCCAGCTTCTGTGTGATGATCTGGGAGTTGACAAGATTAGAACCTGCACCTTCATGTCTGACCAACAGAAGGTACTATTCTTTTCTCTACCCCTTACTATACAACTGTTGTAGTATACATTGAATAATGCACACTCATTTGTTTTGTGGATGCAACAGGGTTTAGTGCCAACTTTTGAGGAGCTTCTGCCTGGGGTTGACCATAGGTTTTGTGTTAGACACCTGTATGCAAATTTCAAGAAGAGGTATCCAGGGATCCAGTTGAAGCTAATGATGTGGAATGCTGCCAAGGCTACCTATTATCAAGAATGGGAAAGGAGGATGACTGAGATACAGAAGGTGGATCAAGGGGCATACAACTATCTAATGGAGATACCGACAAAGTACTGGTGTCGTCACAGGTTTGTGTGTAGACCTAGGTGTGATACTTTAGTCAACAATATGTGTGAAGTGTTTAACTCTGTTCTGGTTGAGGCTAGGGAGAAGCCAATAGTGACCATGCTAGAGGATATTCGTGTTTATATAATGAAACGTTGTGCTGACAATAGGGATAGGATAATGCCTTACAATAGAGATGTGCTACCACGAATTAGAGTTAAAATAGAAAAACAGGCTGAACTAAGTGGGAACTGGGTAAGTGTGTATGCTGGACGTGATACATATGAGGTGGTTAGTATCCATGGGGGGAAGGAAAAATTTGTGGTGGATCTTAGGAATCAAGAGTGCTCGTGTAGGAAGTTCCAACTGTCTGGAATTCCCTGTGCACATGCGATGACTTGTATAAGGAAAATGTGCTTCAACGTTGATACCTATGTATCTGACTACTATAAGAAGGCTGCATACATCTCTTGCTACCAACATGTTGTGTTCCCTGTTAATGGACCAAACCTTTGGGACAGAACACAAATGGAGGATGTGTTGCCTCCCACTTATAGAAAACCCATTGGGAGGCCAAAGAAGAAGAGGACACGAGCTGCTGATGAGCAATCAAGTAGGACTGGCCTGTCTCGTGAAGGACAGCAACAAAAGTGTTCTTATTGTTTGTGCTCTGGTCATAACAAAAGGAGTTGTCCAAAGAAGCGCAAAGTCACTCCATCTCCTGCTGTAAGTATATGTTATATATTATTTGTTGTTATGCTTACTGGTGTCTTCATCATTTCCTTATCTCAATTAATTGTTGCTCTGTCTTGTGTATAGGTTGAGACTGCTTGTAATTCTGCTTCAAAGCGGAGGTCACAGAGAGGGGTCAGAAAAAGTGTGAGACTCTCCGCCAAGACACCTTCTAGTAAGGCTAGTGAAAGTGCAAATAGGAAGCAGAAGGAAAGCAACAACAAATCACCCTCACACCCAAAGAGAAACTCTGGTGTCAGCTCCCAGCAATCACAAGCTGCAGTGAAAAGGGCAGCCATGGATCATTCACAAACTGCTTCTGCACCAGCCCCAACCACTGCAAGGGTTCTGCCCACTCCAGTGAAGAGGGTCAGCCAGTCCACCCTTAGGTTCATGGCCAGGACTCCACCAAGAGCATGGAAGAAGTTGGAGTGATTTATGGTCACTTGTGAACTTATATCACTTGTGATACCTTTTTTATTTTGCATTTTGTTTTCTGTTAGAAATTATGGATGTTGGTTTCACTTTTTGTATTTGGATGTGCTGCTACTTCAAAAACAATGTTTATCTTATCTAGGTTGACTTATATATCCAGTTTTTGAATATCTGCATGACATCTTTGTTGGTTAACTTGTATGACTATCGCCTATATAGTTAATGAAGTGTCAATGAAGTGTTTAATCAAGGTTGCAAATAGTTACTTCAATGATGTTCCCTGACAATGAAGTGTTTAATCAAGGTTGCAAATAGTTACTTCAATGATGTTCCCTGCCAATGTAAACTGAACAGAAAAATTGGGTAACAATGAATTCTCATTCAAAATCATTCAATCAACATCTTACATTTGATCCAACACAATCCCTACACCCACACTCCAAAATACAGACAAGATATTACCAACAAGCCTATACTACCACCTATGTTCTGCAACCTTAATGCAGAAAAAACCTCCAATTTCTTGTCAGTGACAATTTTTCACACAACAAAATCATAGCACAAGTCCATCCAACCAAAGCTACTGCTACTGCTATTGTCAACATCCTCTCAAGTGTTGTAACTTTACCCTTCAATCCTGTGATTTTCCTTTTCAATCGAGGAACTTCTTGCTCCTTCTCAGACTCTGCCCATACAAAGTACCCACACTCTTCTCCAATCTAGGCCATCACCAGAAAAAAAATTCAAATCAGATAACCAGGTAACAGCTAAACCCCAACAATTACGTTTTCTACTTACCCCATAGTTTACACAGCCCCAAAACCTCCTTCCGGGATTCTCTGCCGTTGATGAAGTCACAAGCACTGGCCTCTCCCCACAGTAACAAGTTGTTCTCCGTCGCCTCCCTTGGCTGCTGTTTCGATACGAAGCACTGCAACTGCGCGCCGCCTGAGAGGCCTGCGAAGCCATTGACTCACCAACGACCAGTGCAGAGTCGGCGATGGTGAGAAGAAGAAGGGGAGAAGAGGTTCATTCTCAAATTAGGGTTCCCCAATTTAAATAAATATTTCTTTTTTTTTTTCTTTCTCAGTAACGGTCACTAAGAAAAACATCTGCCACAGTGGACAAAGTTAGCCACGTAAGCATCTCCGTTAGTGTTCCATCAGTCAATTTAACGGGAGGGTAACATTGAATCAGTTTTCAAACGTTGGGGACGTAAATAGGACGAATGAAACGTTAGGGACAATTATAGGACTTACCCCAAACGTTGGGGACAAAAACAATACTTTACTCTAATTTATTAATTGGTAAATTAATTTACCTATCGAATTAAAAAATATCATAGACAAAAAAAAAAAATTAACTTAGAATTTAATTTAGCCTATTCCAAAGTTCTTTAAAAGAATACGTTGCAATTAACAAAATCATAAGATGATTGATCAAATGATTTTACAATGATGCAAATGAGACTCTTTCGACTTAGTTTCTATTCATCTTTTCTCAGGGGAAAAAGTTCAATAGAGATCATTTTACATACTAGAATAAGGTGTTTAAGCCTTTAAGGATGATAATACTAAATATTCACAACCATACATGCGTCCCGATAGAAAAAGTATAGAGAATTAAATTTTAAGTTTTTAACTATTCTTTTGACTTTCATTATTTTTGAAAAATTTAAAATTTAAAGTAAAAATTTAAAATTAAAAAAATTGATTGATGTTCGTTAACATATAATTAGGCAACTTCACGTATGCACTTAACTCCAGTTGTCCAGTTATTATATTGAAACAAAATAATCGTACAGACTCTGAAGAGCACGAGTTGCCAATTTCGAATGGTTCTTGAGTGGAAGCATAAAGCAACTAGATCATTTATTCATCAATCAAATGACCGTTGTTTACCTCCCTCCCTCGTCACTTTTTTTTGTCGTTTATGTTCTCACTCTTTGACATTTAAAATATTTCACGGAATGGAGAACCACAGCTAACTGCCTAAAGTAACTTTATTTTGTGATTGATTTAATGATACATGAGATTCATGTTTATATAAGTGCCGTATTAGTAGTTCATATATTTTTGCAAAGTATTTAAATTCTAAGAAAACATTTAAGTGTATTTTTAAAAGATAGATATTAGCATAATTAATAAAAAAAATTACGGAGTTAGCACTTTTATTAAAACATGACTAATATATCATTTGATGTAATCTCACAGTATTAAAAATATTAATAATAACTAATTGATAACTATAAATTACAAAATTTACTGGCCATTAACACTTCTCTAATTAATAAATCAACCGTAAATAAACAAAAGTTTAAATATATCTTAGTCTTGTATAAAATATTTGATAACTAAACAAAAGTTTAAATATATTAGTCTTGTATAAAATATTTGATAACATATTAAATTAGATACTAATATATAATAACTAATTTAATAATTACTATTATATTTTATATAAAAAATTAACTATCAAATCACAAAATCGTACTAAATCCAGAGTCTCAAATCTCAACCACTTAAGGTTCCTTTTTATAGATAGAAATGTTTAATTATAAGTAACGGGCCTTATGATCTGAAATCTAGTGTGTGTTAATTTTTTGTGGTCTAAAAATCCAAGGTGCTTTGGTCTTGCTTTGGTCTTAAAATTCCAAAGTGCCTAAATTATTGTATGTATCATGACCAAAAACAATTGTTGTATGTATTGGGCTCGGCAGTGTCAAGTCCAGAAAAGAAAAAAAACGAGTGCTCAGTGCACACCCGCGAAGCAGAAGCAGGAAGGAAGCAGCACAGCCAGCAAACTTGTGCCTCCTCTCCTCTCCCTGTTCTGTTCCTCTATAAAGTTCTCTCATGGCAGCATCTTCAATTTTTATCGAGTGTTTTTTTCTTAAGTACCCAGAGATTATTTTTGTATGCGGTTTGTTTTTTTAAAATAAATAACTTCTGAAAAAAAATTCTAATTTAATATTTCTGATTGACCAGTAGTTCAATATTACCAAGAAATATTACACTCCAATTGAACAATCCTACATCTCTACTATTTTTTTAAGCTACCAGTTAATTTTGATCCCAGACAATTATTATTCAGATAAATTAATAACATTAAAATTATATAATTCTTCCAAATTAAAAGTAATTATAGTAATATAGTCAATTTCTAGACTTCAAGTCTTCAAACAAAATTTCTTTTCCAAAGATATCAATTGATTGAAGCATTAGTCCAATAATGTAACGGAGAAATCGTATGAAAGTCTATCTAGATGTAGATGACGCGTGATAAAAGTTGAAGAAAATTCAGAAGATATTTGCTCAAACCTCCCTAAAGTTTTAACATTTATACTTTACAAAAAGGGTACAATGAGCTAGAAAAACCATTCACTTTCACATCCAACATCCACCAAACCACAACACTTTCCGGATTTTTACAAGAACAACCCCCTTAGTTACTCCCTCAACTTGTATAGCTTCTTCGGTTCTTCCTTCCTTCATTTTTTTTTTTTCAAATTTTTTTCCACCAATTCTAAACTGAAATTAGAACCTAATTCTTATTTTAAGCCATCAGCAAACAAACGTGTCACACGGCTCTTACACTAAATCCAAACTTCTCCAAACGTATTCGGCCCCCAATTTCAGACCCATCCTTCCGTTTAAAAAAATCACGGTCGAGACGGGACTTCAAACTGGTAAGGACCTACCCGTAACGGTAGTGACGGTAACGGAGAAATGAAGAGAAAGGAGAAGAAGATTCTAGATGTTGGTGAAGAGGGAAATAAGGGTCAAGAACCAACTAGACCCGAACCAGACAAACCGACCCGAATCTTACTCGAGCCGGAGCAGACGCCTCAGATCTCTGGTTGCGGAGTCATCCACCGCCGGAGAGGGCTGCTTCTTCGTCTGAAAAGAAGGAAGAGGGAGCGCGCTAGGCGACGGAGACACCGCGAACGCTGATCCAGCATACATGTCGCTGTTCACGGCGGGCGCCGCCGTCGAATCCAGCGACTGCCCCCTCCGGAGAATCGTCACCTTATCGACCGCTGGCAACTACAGCCCGTTTCCTCTGATCGGGTCGGGTAACGGACTTCCGGGAGCTGGATCTTGATGCCGCCGCATGCTGATTGCTAAAATTATTACTATTATGATAGTTACTGTAGTTGTTGGGGTAATTTCTTCGCCGCGAAAACGACGCCGGAGGAACCCTGATCCGTTCAATTAAACAATCCTGAGGCCGCAAAATCTCCGTTGCCATGTTAATAACACAAAAATTAGAATCTAAAAGGGAAAGGTATATACGATCTCTTGAATTTAGCTCTTGTTAATTCTTTAGAAGTAGAAGGTTGGTTAACATTAAAAGAAGAAAAAATAGAGAACAGAATGGCTTTGTTATGGCGAAGGAGAATATGAATTGAGAAGAGAAAAGGGGAGAGGATGATATATAGAGGAAGAGGGAAGGAGACAAAGGTGGGTCCAGGGTGGTGGGGTTGGGTTTTCACCGACCTCTGTGATGAGAGAGAAAGTCTGTTAGAGCCAGCCAGCCAGGCTGCCTCTTCTGACTGAATGACTCAGTATTAAGGGAAATGGACAGGTGTTGGCTCACCAGACTAGGTATTTTTGGGGGATGACGTGAGTCCCTTCCAAACCATGATTGTCGTAACGTTTACTGTTAACTCTTGCTTCGGGAGCCTATGATTTTTCTACCCGAACCGCGTCGGTCATTAGCCTTTATTGGTTCGGAAGGTGAAATGATCTTATCTAAGGTAACGCCGTCTCGTTAGTTGTCGTCATTTGTCAATTATTTGTGGGCCCTTGGTGAAGTTGCCTAGTAATAATGCAAATAATTTAGAATTTTTTTAATAAATAAATTAATTATAATAATTATTGAAATAAATAATTTAAAAAATATTTATCAAAATAAATATTCCTCTTTTATCTCGTTTACTGTTTGTATGTATCTCGTTTACAGTATAAATGAGATCATAAAAAAATTAGTAGAAAAGATTAAAATGAATATATTTGATCAATTAGTACTCAAAGAGATTGATGAGATATGCATATAGAGTAACTTTCGAGTATATACAAGCCAAGATTTTTTATGGCTATTTTGACGATCTCGCTTTCAGGGACCAACACATAACATCGACTACGAGTATTTTTGAATCGAATTATATAGTCATCTATCGATTCTCAATCATCTCGTTTTATTGTAAGTAAATTTGTCAACGAGATATTCAATTCTGCTCTATAAAATTGAGCATGAAAAGTATTTTCCAATTGTACCCACGTTAAAATCGAACTGAGTCTCAGATTTGAAAACCAAGTTAAAGCATTTTTTGTTAATGAAGCAGGAAAAAACTTCAGTATCAGATTTTTGTTATCTACTAGTTTTCCTAATTCGACTAAATAGTGAGCTATATGCTCGACAGTTGACTCTCCAGCCTCTTCTGCGAATTTTGTAATTATTTTAGAATTTTTTACACCCATTGGCACTTCTGTCATTTGCACTATAGAAAGAAAAGTAGAAACAAAATATGGTCGATGCATGAAACCCACGTTGATGTATTGGGGTCACTTATAATTTAATAATATTTTAATAATATAATATTATTATGTTATTAAAAAAATAAATAATAAGTGCTCTTAGTTCAGTTTGGTAGAATGTGGGTCTCCAAAATCCGATGTCGTAGGTTCAAATCCTACAGAGCGTGATTCCATTCTTGTTATATTGGATAATTACAATGAAATAATTAAACAGTAGTTTAAAGGCTGAATTTGACCTCCTGGAGATTGTGGTTAAAACAAAGAAAAGAAATAGGAGGTCAATAATACCCATTCCATTGAGGACATCCTCGACAATCCTTGTCACATGGTAATGATATCCAAACTGTGTGCGAAGTCTATTCAAAACTACATTAGCATTTTGGTCTCGTCGAACGAGATAAGAGATATTTTCTTCCCTTTCAGTATTGTTAAATACATTCTCCTCATCATAATCGACAATTCGAGCAATTCTCTCGACTTGTTTAACCAATCAATCATATTTTGACTCATTGTCAGTCAGGATAGGATTCAAAATAGTAGTCATCTGGTGAGTCAACAGGTTGACTAAATCATTATGGCTTTCGTCAATATATTGTCGAAACTCAGCCATCGATCCTAGATTATTCGACGAGGAGCCCACTTGGTAATCTCGATTAACTTCGTCAGACATGGTAACAATTTTACCACTTCTTAATCGCATGCACCAAATATCAACATTGCATGCACAATGCAACAGTTGAAAGCAACAAATTTTTTTATACAATTAAATTTTAAAACTGTCCTACTGAGCGTGCCAATTTGTTTTGTCAATTTTTAGCAAATCGATGGTGGTTCGATATCTAATGGTCTGGGAGCGAAACCTACTCCTCTTTATGAGTATCAGTTTTATTTTGCATCAAAATCCATGCTTTGACAGTGACGAAGAAGAAGAAACCAAACTTTGCAGAAATTCGAATTGAACAATAAAATTTAAATGACTTGAATAAAAGGAAAATCAAATTAAATAAAGGAAAAGTGTTTGGAAAAATAAAGGACAAATTGAAAGGTAAAGATTGGAAAGGATAAAAGTTGCTGAATTTAAAGGAATCGAAATGACATTACAAAGAAGATAAATTACATGAAAAGGAAAGTTGCAGAAAATTTAAATGAAAAGTAAAGACATGGAAAGAACTCTTTGAAGAAGAAAGACTCTTGATCGACTTAGAAAGTCGCTGGGGATGTGAGTGATTGTGAGTGTTTTCTCCGAAAAGATTCCAACCTTTGTTTCTTCGATCTTTCATGTATTTATGGAAGTCTTTGACCAATCAAATTAAGATATAACTTCCACGTGCGTCAATCCTTGAATAACCGTTGCTGCTCTCTTTGAGTGCTATCTGTAACTGCCAATAACCATCTTCACTTATTAACTTTTTCACTTCTTCGATTGCTTCACTCTTTCTCGATGAGTCCTAGTCGATCAACATTCTCTCCTTCATCGATTGACAATCTTCGATGACTCCACCTCGAAATTTACAACTTCTCTCTTTCAACCATCCTTGATGACCATACTTCGAAGTTCACAACTTTGTTATTTTTTCGACTAACAAATTGCACTGCTGACCTCTTCTTTGACATAGTTGACCTCCGTTGAGTCTGCGACTAATAGAGAGTACATATGGAGTACCTAATTGACCCCAATCCAAAGTTAATTGTAACATGTATTTGGAGGTTGATCGAAATATTATTTTACCACGTGGCAATGATTGAAGTGTAAATTTATCGAACATTGGCTTATCAAAGAATTCAATAACATCATAATCGAAAATATTATTTTCGATATAACAGTTTGAATAAAAAGAAAAATGAAAAAAAAAATCATACGGTATAAAATTATATTAATACCTTTATTTATTTTATATGTAAATTATAATTCATTAATGATAAAAGATAAATGTATAATTTTATTAATATTTGTTATATTTTTTTCATATAGATTTCATCTTTGGATAAAAATATTTTAGTGGGCTCCATATTATTTTTTTTCACTTCATTTTCTCTTATCATTCAAACAACAAAAAATTCACTTTTTCATATATTTTTTTTATTTTCTTTTTCTTCAAATTCTGCCAATTTAAACAATGTGTAAAAAATTGTGCAGCATCCCATACGTGTTGAATGGAAAAATAACATGTATCTGACCCGTTTTTTGCTAGTTAAATGAGGAAATGACATATGTCAACATGTCTATGTGAGTTGAACGAGAAAAAGACATGTGTCAGACATGTATCTCATATGTTGTCTACATCACTGCAATATCTATCTATTTGTAATTACATCAAAGAATTATTCTTCACATACAAGCCTTTTACCCATACAAGTCATACAAGTCCATATATTATATTTCACACGACGCCCCTCTTTTACTACATCAATTTAACAGATTTTTCAATCAAAGCGCGCACTTTCTTCTTCTTTGTCATGTTACTCATTGGATTTTCTTCTCCTCTTTTCTTTTTCTCTTTCTCCTCCATCATCAGTTATCTCGTTGTTGAATATAATGAATAATTCAAGTTCAGATTGTCAATTGAACCAAAATAAAATTGATTATTGTTTTTAATCCAATCGAGTGGCTGAGATGTGGTTCAATTCAGAAGAAAAAAATGCAGCATTATACGAAATATTTTTCTGTATTTGGAGCAAATTTGGGTGTAACACGAAGATATTTGAGTGTAAAACGAAGATATTTGGGTGTATTTTTATTTTGATAAGTTATGTATAATTTAAAACTCTTCCTCTTCATCCTCATCATCTTCTGCTGATGCTTCTTTTTTTTCATCGTCATCACCATCTTCTTCTTCTTCTTCTTCTTATTCATATTTTCCTTTTTGTTTTACCTTCTCAAGTTTCTTCTTGTTTTACTCTCTTAACAAGAATAAAAATAAAAAAATCAAACAAAGAAGAAGAAGAAACACATAATGCTACAAAATTACTTGAAAGAGAATGAACTTACATTTATTTAACTAAAAGAAAGAAAGAAATAAGGAAAAGAAGAAGAAGAAAAAAATGTAACATTAGAGAAAATATTTTTCTGTACAAAAATGCTATTTGTATACTAAAATCAGTCACTAAAATCAGCCACCAATGTATTTGTGTATAAATACATGTGTGGTTTAATTTATTTTCAATGTATATTTGTATTTCAGCATGTATTTTATATTGGTGGCTGATTTTGATGGCTAATTTTAGTGTACACGTAGATAACTCATTTCTACATTTGTAGTAAATTTGGGAGTAAAATGAAGATATTTGGGTGTAACACGAAGATATTTGGGTGTATTTTTAAATTTTTGGTGTATTTTTATTCTTATAAGTTCTGTATAATTCAGAACTCTTCCTCTTCCTCCTCCTCATCTTTTGCTGCTTCTTTTTTTTTCCATCATCATCACCATCTTCTTCTTTTTTTTCTTATTCATCTTTTTCTTTTTGTTTTTCCTTCTCAAATTTCTTCTTGTTTTACTCTCTTAATAAGAATAAAAAAATCAAACAAAAAGGAAGAGGAAACACATAATGCTGCAAAATTACCTAGAAGATGATGAACTTACATTCATTTAACAAAAAGAAAAAAAGAAACAAGGAAAAGAAGATGAAAAAAATATAGCATTAGAGGAAACATTTTTCTGTACAAAAATGCTATTTGTACACTAAAATCAGCAACCAATGTATTTGTGTATAAATACATGTGTG
This sequence comes from Arachis duranensis, assembly GCF_000817695.3. Lineage (NCBI taxonomy): Eukaryota > Viridiplantae > Streptophyta > Magnoliopsida > Fabales > Fabaceae > Arachis > Arachis duranensis. The sequence goes on along the minus strand of NC_029772.3, from coordinate 96,025,618 downwards.
GTTTAATTTATTTTCATGTATATTTGTATTCCAGTATGTATTTTATACTGGTGGCTGACTTTGGTGATTGATTTTAGTGTACACGTAGCATAACTCATTTCTGTATTTGCAGTAAATTTGGGTGTAAAACAAGATATTTAGGTGTAATACGAAGATAATTGGGTGTATTTTTATTCTGATAAGTTCCGCATAATTCAGAACTCTTCCTCTTCCTCCTCCTCATCTTCTATTGCTTCTTCTTCTTCATCTTCTTATTTCGTATTCTCATAATTCTTTTTGAGAGAAAAAAATACATACTGTTGCAAAATCAAAAGAAGAAGGAGGAGAAACACACGATGAAGATGAAACACGCGAAGAAAAATGAGGAAAAACCCAAAGAAGAATTGAAGGAGAAGAAGAAGGAAGAAGAGAAGGAGGAAAAACGGGAAGAAAAAATGGTAGTTGTGGTTTTCATTGAGGAAGTGGAAGAAGAGTCGTTCATAAAGGTGAATGGGCGTTTTGGAAGCGCGTTGAGCGCGTTAACACGTTTCTGTGAGTGAGCGTAGTTTCTGTTGGATTTGACCCAACTTGTATAACTTGTAAGTCAAAAAAAATTTGCATGCGTAGCATAACTGTACATCAAATTAGTCATCTAAAAATTTTTCATATCTAAATTTTTTATTTTTTTTGGGTGTCTATTTAACTAATATGTATTCTAAAAATAAATATTAAATTTATTATATATATTTTAATTTTTATTTTAATAATATATTAAAAATTTAAATTTTATATATTTTTATAAAAAATTATTTGTAATCTTAATATGTATTTAAAGTTTAAAGTACGGGTTAGTTTTTTCTTTTTTTATTCTTAAAATACTGTAAGAGGTTAAGAACATAAAAATGGTAGTTTGTTGTACGAGAAAAGGAAGCTTCTTTGGCTTATTAAAAAGGAAAAGGCAAATAAGCGATCACAGACTGTTGATCAGTCAACAAGCAGGACAAGAGTTACTTTCATATTGCTTAAAGATATATTAGTCATTTTCAGTGTCATTATATTAAAGTTAATCTTTAGCATGAATCAGTTTTTCCTTTTCATTTTATCTTTAACATCAGGATAAGCTAGCTTTAGTAAAAGCAAAGTTAGGATGCCCCTTGGGCGCTTTCTGGTCCACTACTTTCTGATGATTATATGGATCTGAAAACTGAAAAGTACTCATAACTTGATTTATGTAGTGAATATGCAAATTCCCAATTAATTTGACTGTGTTTAGTTTAATTTCTATCTCATTGGTAGTTAAACATAATTTAACTTTAATAATAAGAAAAAGTCTAGAGCCAGTATTTTTATTAAAATTCATTCAACACTTAACCAATAAAAAAAATGAGTAATCTTATATTATTAGATTAGCATCTGAGTCCGAACCAGAAATTCATAACGACGATTGAGCCATTGTAATATCCCTATCACAAGGAGGAACAAGTAATCCTAATGGGAAAGGAATATCACAAAATCCTCACACCCAACGACAACAATCAGAGGTACATCCACCTGAGAACGAAGAGTCCCCACACCTAACTGAGATTATGGGACTCGTAGACGGACATCAAAGCCGGTTGGAGAAATTCGAGCAAGAGATCGAGCGACAAAGAGAAGCAAAAAGAAATCTGCAAAGGGAGGTACAACGCAGAAAAGAACTCGAGGAAAAAATTTTAAAAATAGAAGCTGATCTACGAACTCGGACCAATAATGCTTAATGAGAAAAAATCCCTTTTGGAGGAGAAGATCCATTCACAGAAGATATCATGCAGGCTAGGGTTCTAAGAAATTTTAAAAGCCCTGACATGGATCTCTATGATGGCATGACCGACCCAAGACTTCATCTCAGCAACTTCAAAAGTTGGATATACCTGGCCGATGCGTCTGATGCAATTCGTTTCAGGGCTTTCCCGAGCACATTAACCAAAGCAGCAATGAAATGGTTCGATAGCTTACCACTCAGGTTGGTGACTTGCTTTGACGACTTGGCAAGGAAGTTTCTTACCCAATTTTTAATTCAGAAGGATAAAGTCAAACATGCTCCAAGTCTTTTAGGGGTAAAGCAAGAAGTTGGAGAGACCATCCGAGCTTACATGAAAAGATTCAACAAAGCCTGCTTAGAAATACAAAATTTGCCTCCTGAAGCGGTAATAATGGGGTTAGTTATTGGCCTTAGAGAAAGATCATTCTCTCAATCCATATCAAAGTTGCACTCGACCTCTTTATATAAAATACAAGAACGGACAGAAAAGTAAATCAATTTGGAGGAGAACTCCCGACTTAGTGATCCAGTCCCGAAGCAAAACCTTTCCTACCAAGTTCGAGATAAGGAGAAGGAGACAAAGAAAAAAGAGGAGTACAGCTAGGAGAAGTCTCAAAGATACCATAACTACACCCCGCTCTGAGTTTCTCTTGTTGATATTTACAGAGAGATTTGTCACACTAAAAAACTTCTGCCTCCTTGCCCTATTAAGCACAAAAGGCCGAAAGTCAGACAGAATATTGCGAGTATCACAAAATATATGGGCATTCTACCAATGATTGTTATGATCTGAAAATTGATATAGAAAAGTTGGCTAGAGAAGGTCGACTTGAAAGGTACCTCACTGAAAGGTCGGACGATCTAGGAAAAAGGAAGCGAGGAGATGAATAGGGAAGTCGGCGAGATCAGCCACCACAAACCCCTAATAGGCACATAAACATGATAAATGGAGGACTTGCAGGAGGAGGAGTTACTAAGTCCTCACACAAAAGTCACCTTAAGGAGGTATATCAAGAAAGTCATCAGGAGAAGCTTCACCATAAACGACCTCATACTAATCTGAAATGACATCAGAGTTTTGAAGTCGGTCAAGGAAAAGCTGGCTGCAAACTGGAAAAGACCTTACAAGGTTGTCGAAATCTTAGAAAGATGTTACTATAAAGTGTCTGACTTAAAAGGGAACGAGTTCCCAATGTCATGGCACGCATGTAACTTAAAGAGGTATTACAGCTAGAAAGCACACCTTGCTCCCTGGTCTACTCTTTTTTCTGACTTCATAGTTTCTCCCAAGAAGAGTTTTCCTTGAGGGGATTTTAACGAGACATCATAGCAAAGGCTAAGGGTAAAAAGAAAAACCCTTAGTATCAAGCCGACTTATTTAACTCTTTTCTTTTTATTACTGATAATTCATTTTCTACCAAATTTTCCATCAAAACGCATTAATTTAAGTTCGAAAAATTGCGAAAATCATTGCCAATCTCAAAAGAGTCGGGCCTAAAACAAAATGTAAGAGTAACTTGATAAAGTTTGACCACTAAAAGTCAGATTTCAAACAACCAAGGGAAAATAATACTTATATGAAAAAGGGCTAGAAATAACTAATTTACTTCACTGACATCTTTTCCAACTTAGCAAAAAATAGCATTAAAAATTATTAAAACAATTTAATGGAAATTTCTATTGAGCTAACAGCTCTACCAACTAAAAGATTATTAAAAATACAATCATTCGTGCAAAAACCACTATCAGATTAGTGCACAAAGGATTTTTAAACAGTAAAATAAAGTTGTTTCAAGCTACAACTATTAAAAAGAATTTAATTGTTCATAAAAGATGCACAACCCGGGCCATTCAAAGTTATGAATTACAAAGGAATGAGATGTTTACCAGTAATGATATCTTCAGGTTGAGCAGAGAAAGTCGAGATCGATTCTGACACTGGCATAGCAGAAGCAGGGAGAGTTTCAGGTTGAGAAGGGATGGGTTCACCTTCCATCCGAGTTGTAAAGCTCTGAGAAGCTCCCTTAACTCGAATTTCTGAGGTCTTCGTGTCGGGTATGGGAGTGTCCTTATCGTCTTCGGGTGCAGGGACAATCTTTCTATCAACCACAATGTTGTCAGGGCTGATAAGGGAGAGGTCTGCCTCAGAGGTAACAACCCAGAACTAAGCCTTTAGTTTCTCCACCATTTTATCCATATCTTTAGCTATGATCGCCTCAAACTTTGCATATTTATCTCTAGACTTGGAAACTTTATCTACCAAGTCGAGCTTCTCCTCAAAGACCGTAGTGTAACTCTCTTCGGCCTCAGCTTATTTTGCTCTCGCCCGAGCTTTACCAAGGTCGGAAATGACAGACTCCCTTTTACCATCTCACTCCTTTTTTTATTCCTTCAAAGATGCCATTTCAGCCTGTAGATCAGTCAGAGTACGTTGAGTGGCACCAAGAGAAGTCTTTTCGACTTCTCTCAACGAAGTCGTACAAACATCAACTGCCCGAATTCCACCTCAAGCAAGCACATAGAGATGGCTCTTTATTGAAACATCATCTATGCTGATAAAACTATAGGAAAGGATATATTTCTCACTCCAAGCAATAGCATCAAAGCCCTACTCATAAATACTCCCGAGTCCGAAGTCTTAGGTTTTTTAGGGTTTGACTCAGAATTGGAAGGTGGAGGAAGAGCTGTTTGTTTGGCCGAACTAAAGGGAGGAAGGATTGGCTGGGGAGTCGGATTAGGAGTAATCTTTAAAGAAGGCAAGGCATCCGAGTCCGACTTAGAGGGCAAAGAGAGATCGGCAGGTTCACCGGCCTCTTTTAGTTGTATATTTTGAGCGGCCACATTTTTTCTGGTAGTTCAGAGAGTTTTATGGTAGCAGACTTGGGAGCCATCCTTTCTGCATGACATCAAAGTCGGACATGTTAACTAGGGGTGGCAAAGCGGGTCGGCATACCCAACCCACCTTGCATAGGCCCACGCCAACAAGGTGGGTTTAAAATGCTAGTCCGTCCCGTTTTATAATGGATTGGCGGGTCGGCGGGTTAGCCCGTTTGACTCTTTTTTTTAAAAAAAATTATTAAAATTAACCAAAAAATAATAATTAAAAATTAAATACAAATTAAAAATAGTCAAATTATAACATAATTATTTTACTATCTTTTTTTTAAATTTTAACTTCAATAAAATTGTTCAAAATAATATTTGTCAACAAAACCATCTTTATTTTAAAAAATAAGTCACATAATTAGAGCATATATATAAAATTGTAAAATAAAATAAATAAAGTTAATAACTAAAAGAAGAATAAAAATAAAAAATAAAAAAAGTGTTTAAAAATTATATAATTATTAATTTTGTAGTAGTAATCACTCTTTTATTTAATAAAAAAATCCTTGGTCCAGCAGACTGGCCTGCCCCACAAATTTGGTGGTACGAATTTGACGAATTTTTTTTAATTTAGTGGGTTAGACCCGTTTTGCTATCCTAATGTTAACCACCAAAACAAATCAACAAAAGAGCATCTATAAAAATGAAAAAGAAGGCTATGTAGTTTGGACTAAAGTTGGTTTGGATTCTTTAAAAATTTCTTAGTATCCAAATAAGGAGCTCGGCTCCAATACTTCTGGAATAAACTGATTACGCTCTCCTCAACCTCATCTAAGTCGTCCAAATTATACTTAACTATTACGGGAAGCACTTCCCAAATATAAAGGAAAAAGGGCTTCGTCCCTCGTCCAGAAAAAAAGGTCGGACACTCTCAATAGTCTAGATTTTAAAGAAGTAATTTTTGAAGTTGTAAAAAAAATCATCAAAAATGATAAAGACCTTACTCTGTTGAACAGCTCGGAAAGAGATCCAGTCTTGCTTTTTTGAACTAAAAGGCTTAGTGAAAACAAAAAGATAAAAAAAACTTTAAGAGAAGGAAGGACACGAAGTTCACAGCAAAGAAGTTGATAGATTTTAAGAAAATCCTAAAAGTTGGGATGAAGTTGGGAAAGAGCAACATTACAGACCTTGAGAACCTTGGATTCAAAATCAGAGAACGGAAGGCTAACTCCTAATTTTGTGAAAAAGCAATCATACATATAAAAGAAATGACGCTCTGACTTATCAAGTTGTGGAAAACAAACCCTCTCTTCAAGATTCGCAACTACGATTTCGTATTTTCTCTCATTCTTTCAATTTAAACATAATCTATTATGCCTACGAAAGGTCTCGGCATACTCGTTATCTATAATAGGGACAGGAGTAAGAACAGATACATCTACCTAAATCAGGTCAAACGGAACTTTAGAGGATATGTTGTGAACTACTAAACGAGACATATAAGCTATACCTACAACATAACAAACAAAATCGTCACAACAAGTCGAAAAGTCGGGTATAGCAAAGTATCCACAAAAATGATAAGAAATCGGGTCATCATCAACAACACCAACTAACATCATAGTTCTTATGAATTCTCATACATACAACAATCACCACCACATTAACAGATACATAAACAGTACCATCTTCAATAGATAAAGTGGCACCATTTGGGGACAACACAACACAAAAACTCATTCAGAATCACAACAGCAACAACAAAGTTTAAGACAAAAAAAAAGTAAAATTTCAGATAGCAACATTTCAAAGCAACCATTCTTTCGAAACAAACACAAAAAGAACACTACCCAAAATGCTAAAATAAAGAAAAGCAGGGATAAAAAACCAATCTAAAAAAAATACGAAACAAAAAAGAGTACTTCGACAGCAAGACACCAACGATCCAAGAACTTCCAACGAGCGAAGGAAAATTCCCAAGTAAGAAATTCAAAATGATAAATGAAGAAAGACTATGAAAAAATCTTTTAAGAGAAAATGAAGAGTGCAAACGTTTTAGGAAGAAGTGAAAAAAGAAAAAAAAATGAAGAGAATTGGATATTTATAAGGTACTAGGGGCAGGGAGTAATTTTCCACCCTTCATTTATGATGCACGATTACCAAAGTAACCATAAAAGTAACGTGCACAACGAGGCATAGCGCTTCAATTTTTTTTTTTTTAAACACGTGGAGTATCCGATCTATCCATAGAAGGCGGTATTTTCCGACGTGTCAACACTCCAAAGAACATGCAAAATTTACAAATGCTCGAGTCTAATCTTATAAAAGCTCAGATTCAAGTAGGAGTATTATTCATAGCCTGACTCAAAATGAAGTAATGCCCAAAAGAAATAAAGCCCACCCAAAGATGGTATGGTCTCATCTACTCCTACCTGACCTTATAGAGGTCGGACACGACGATCGAAATTCAACCTCGCTTATCTAAATAAGTAACTACTTCCTAAGATATCTCCCATACCTCTAGAAAGGAGATCTCAACAAACTTCTTTAGAAAAAGGAATAATTATCCACCATCAAAGGTGGAACTACACTAAAAGGTGGTTATCTATTATATTATAAATACACTGACACCCATATTCAAGTCTAATCTACTAAAAGCCTGCTTAAAACCCTTGCTAACTTAAGTATCGGAATCTCTTGTACGTACCACCCTCAACTTCCTCACGAAGAATTCGGACTGCGACACCTCGGCATTAGCACAAGTCGGATACTGTCTCAGAAAGAGTCTAAACCTCACGTTCAATCCTAAATCACCGTTTCAAGTAACTCTCAGAACAGATATATATTCAGCATGTATATATCAGGAATATTAAATTATGGTTTAGTCAGTAGAATAGGCCTTTAAACTGAACCTTATCGTACCAGCAATTTCATCCACTCTTTTGTATTAATCCAATCCAAAAAATTTTCAAGTGTACCGATATACTAATGTTTTAATAATTTTTAATATTGATCTTAATTATAAAAAATATATATAATATATATAATTAAAATCAACGATTAAAAATTACTAACACTACTATACCGGTATACGTAAAACCTTTTCAATCCTATATATTCACTTTAATTTAATCAGGTTGGATATTCCGTAGGTGAAGATAGTGCTTCGAGGTTCGACCGTTCGAGCCTTACATAACATAAAGTCTATTCGGTATTCACTGCCTAGTTCCTACTATGTACATCTGAAAAGTAATTAAGACTTTATAGTAAAACTGAACGTGGGATTTACGTCCATATATAGTGACTGAAATTTCCCAAAACACAGAAAGAGCATCACATGTATTAGTTAAATGCGTCACCTGAAAATACTAGCACTTATTAAACATAATAAACGTCAAAAAGGGTTGCTCGCAATTCACAAGTCATGCACGACCTTAATTAAAATGGATCTATGCATGCAACACTTTATTGTTAAGTTGATTTACGTGCAGAATAAGAGAGGATGTTTTCGCTGCATCCCACGTATGCATATTTAGTTATATTATATTACATAATACGTATATTATGTTCCTGCGTTTATTTCATTTGATATATGAAAAGGAAGCAGGACCTAAGCTACAATTGAATAAAAGAAAAAGATACTAAAGGAGAAAGAAAAAAGGGGACATAAAAAAAAAAAGTAAAACCACAATCATTATAGTGAATCTTTTTTCTTTCTTTCCTTTTTATTTTTTTATTAGGAGTACTTAAATATATTAAGAGAAAGTATGAAGAGAAAATGAATCTAGTATACAATGTGTACAATAGAAATAAAATTAAAATTATAATTAGTTAATAATTAATTAAATTAATTCCTAATAATTTCGAATTAAAAACATAAGGATTTAGTTATGAGGAAGTTACATATTCTTCTATTTTATGTGTGTGAAGAATGTACTGCAATTTCTTTCTCTTCAACAGTCTCTTCCACTCTCTCCGAACTAACGCCGCGAATATCACCACCGTCCGTCGCCCAGAACGCAACCCGACGCCGCCCTGCTGTCCGAGAACATTCAACGAAGACACCCCTCGTGCACGTTGCGTCCGTCGCACAGCCCAAGACCGCCATGGCCACCGCCGCCTTCAACGACGTCGTGGCCTGGATCCTCCTCGCCCTCGCCATATGTCTCATCATAGAATCTCAGGGCTAAAACTTCTCTTTTGGCCGAGGTGATTAATTTACAAAAATTATTGTTCGGATGCAAATTCTATGCCTAACATAACACGTAATCACACTGGTAGTTGCCTTTGCAGTAGTTCAATGTTCCTCAGGTCATAGGCATGATAGCAAGTTGGTCAAAATGTATTTTTTTCTCCTGTGTTTATTTCGTGTTCGAGTTGTTGCTGCCGTTGTACTTCGCTTTGAGTGGGTTGAAGATGGACGAATTTAGATGCTGGATGTTTAATTTACCATGTATGTAGATGGTTATTTTAATTCTTAATTGGATTGTTATTTTATTTGATTTAGTTTAAGTATATACAATTAACAAATGTTAGATAGTCATTTCACTAGGTAGTCGAATGATTACTTTAATAACTACCTGGATGGTTGTTTAATGGTCGATGAGAGAGCTTCTAACGCCAAAGAGGTGGGATGATTGATGAGGATGGGGTAGCAGACGGTTGGGGGAGGAGAGAGGGTGTTTGGGTAAATTTCATTGGTAAATTAGGGTTGAGATGGTTAATTTTTTGAAATAACTATTTGGATTTTTTTTTCTTTGTATTGGGCCAAATTTAAATCCCATTGTACACATTGTCAAGATTCTTCATTGTCTTCCTAGTGAAGTTCATATATTAATTTGCTATAAAAAGTTTCATTTAAAGTCTCCAACCCCTATTCGCTCTCACCGATAACAGCTTCTTTCTCGAGATTTTTATTTTGCAGTATGAGAGTATGTACTCCATAATCCATTTGTGTCTAATGTAAGGCGGGGTAAAGCTAGGCAACTCCATGTTGGAAAAAACCCACGGGTTTAGAACTGGAAAGCTTATCTCCGATTGAAGAGTGAATCATTCACAATTTTTGTGGATAATTTACCAGGCAATGTTTCAAAGAATGAATTGGACGTAAGGAGAGATATGGCCAGATCCATCTGTTTGCTTTCATCAGGTATACTACAAAAAGAAGGGCAATAAAGGCCATCAAGAATATGAATAGAATGCGAATAAGGAGTAAAGAGATTTTTGTGGGTGTGAGGGTAAGTATAGGTGGAGGATTGATGTCCGAAAAAAATTACTATGCATAATGAGGATGCTAGCGAGTCTCCCGATGGAAAACAGGAAAGAATTAAAGAAAAGGATATTGAGGTGAATGAGAAAGGAGAGTTGTCTTGGAACACCATAGAAGTGAAGAACTAGAAGCTCAGAGAGAACCATTGGAGTTGGGATAGGATGTGGTGGTAATGATGCCACAAGGGCTACGGGAGGCAGAGCATAACAAGGATAGAAAGGTAATTATCGTTGAGGATTTAGATGAGTGACATGAGGATTTTTTGAAAAGGCGAACGGATATTTCTTTGGTGTTTTCGACAATTATGGTGAGTGCGGAATCTATGGGATCTCAAACAATCAGTAACAAAATAATCCCTAAAAGAACGAAGACTTGGGAATATGGGGATAAACGTAAAAAAGGGGCTGATTTGGGGTTGAATAAAAGTTCAGTTGGGGATGGGTTAAAGCATATAAGGTCCAATATGTTAGTGGAATGTGACAGCGAAGTGGCTGTGTGGTGCAACGGAGAGTACGTCGTTGTACATTTTAAAAGGCCTCCTTGCTGGCTGCTGCGGGTGACGGTGAAGAGAGCAGCACGGCTAGTCATGGAGTTCGTGAAGGGGTTGATGTCACGGTGAACAGAATTGACGAGGCAGATCTGGGAGCAGCGTAGAAGTCAGCTGCTGGTGGCGGAGGTGATAATGTTCGCGCTGAGCTTGATGGCATGGAGGGCAGGGAGGAGCTTGAAGCCACTAATGCACCCGACGAGTAGAATCAAGCCGGAAGGAGATTAGCAAAGGTGCGGAGAATTGTCAGAATAGCACAGTAGAAAGACACATTCCACCAAGTGCAATTAGTGAGATCCACGCTAGTTTAGGCGGGAGTGGTAAGCAGCATGTTGGCATATGTTTGATGAGAGGTGATGCACTGCAGGATTTAGATTTAGAGGATGAGAATACAGTGGTGGTAGAAACTGGGTTGGAGGATGAAGGGGCGGTAAGAAACTTGGAAGATTCGAGGGACTCAGAGCAGGATGCAAACAGTGAAACTAATCAAGATGAGCATGGAGGAAGTTGGGATAAAGATATGGCTGAAAACAGGGCTGTTTGGGATCTAGCGGTCGAATCAGGAGCTGTTTTATATGACGATAATGAGGACACTATGGCTATTCTCCAAGCTCAAAATGAAGTATTGGCACAAAAAAGAAGGCAAGCAAAACAGAAAGAGAAAGCAAGAAGGAGCCGCCCCAAAAACCGAAATAATGTGTGTAATAAAATTTTTAAATGGTTTTAGTTCATGGAATGTGAGGGGTTTAGGGTTGTTGGAAAGTGGGAAATGGTAAAAAAAAATTCGTAAAAATAATGTGAATATGTTAGAATTGATAGAGATAAAGAAGGAGGTGATTAATAAGTTTGATGTAGTACAATTTTGGGGTAATGATGCAGTGGGTTGAAAATTTGTGGGATCGAAAGGTGCTTCCAAAGGTTTATTAATAATGTGATGATATGATGTTTAGGTTGAGTAATTGTTACAAAGGGGGGAGGTGGTTGTGTATAGAAGGAAAATTGACAAACAATAATTTCATTGTGCGGTTTGTTTGGTGTATGGTGTGCATACAAAGGAGGAGAAGCTTGCTGTGTAGGAAGAGTTGAGTGTTTTATCAGGAATATGTCAAGTTCCTCTTTGCTACATAGGTGTCTTCAAGAAGGTTGTGCAGTTGGAAGAAAAGAAAGGCGCTAGTGTGTTAACAGTAACAACGGAAGACTTTAAAACATGGATACAAGATATGGAACTAGTGGATATAGAACTGAGTGACCGTAAATTTACGTGATTCAGGGGTCTATCGTGCAATCGAATTGATAGAATATTGATGAGTTTGGTTTTATTGTTATCATTTGAAGCACTTGGTTGGAAAGGAATGACAGGATCTTCAGGAATCAAGAAATAGGTGTTGCGAGAGTAGTCAACAGGTCGATTAGGAGTTACAAAGAGTGGAGTGATATTTAATCTTTTGGGTTGTTGATGGCATTAGTCGAAGATGATTAGAAATTAATTTATTTTATCTATTTAGTACTTTTCCATTGATGCTCCGCCTTAT
>NC_029772.3:96009546-96013585 GCF_000817695.3 Arachis duranensis | reverse complement strand
ATATATATATATATATTGTTCCATCCAGGTTATACAGGCCGATCTATAAGTGATCTAAGTTATGAGCAATTTTTAGATGCGTGGTGCTGCTATTCGTCGGGGTGAGGTATAGGTTGGCTGGTCTCCAAATACCGCGGGTGGAACACCTGCAAAAGAATCTCCAACGCTCAAGTCAAAAGAAGTATTTTAAATAAATCGCAGATAAAATAAAAGAAAGAAGAAGAATTGATTCTGTATAGTGCTTGTGTGTTCCTTTTGTCAATCCGATGTTGTTTAAATAAGCTGTTGTGCCAAATACCCAATATCTCGGACTTTCCTATAATTCTCGTTGTGGTTGGTGTTTGGAATCTTTCTTCCGTTGCTGAGTGATTTTTTTCTTGATTCCTAGCTTTTTTGGTAGCCGTTGTGTTTGTTTGGGCCAAGGTTTATGGTCCACATCACAACCCTTAAGCTTGACCTATTTTTTTGAAAAAAATGGAAAAAAGGATATGGGAAACAGGTCGAGCTTCGGAACTACCTCGGCCCATAATTTGTTGGTCTGTATAGGGTGGTTCCCTAGCCCCCAAGCTGGACCGGTTTTCTTTCAGTGTTTTGTTTTATATGTTGTTATTATTATTATTATTATTATTATTATTATTATTATTATTATTATTATTTGAATCATGTCTCCTAGTTTTTCACACCTGTAGCACTTAATGGACATGACCGTGGCGCTTTCCTCTAGGTATTCCTGACCATTTGATCAAATTCTTTTGATTTGATGTTAAATATTGAATAGTTGTTATTTGAAGAGTATTTCTGGGCATTGAACCGTTTTTGTTGTCTTAAATTGGGTGGTGATTTAGTGGACTCTTTACCAAAAACTGAAATTCTTTCGTTCTAAAAAGAAAATGAGCAGAAAAAGTTAGTTTATTTGGCTACTGTTGAGTTTTTTTTCTTTCTTTTTGTCCTTTGCATGTGTTGTTGTTAATGGAGAAACCTCAAATCATTGTTAGTGAGAGTGACCCCTGTAGTTGGGTGCATAAGAATGTCAAATGTCATGCTTCTTACTTTAATGATGTGAAGTCAGTAGAAATTCTTGGTTTGGATGTGTGGGTTAGGGAGGGAAGTGAAGTTAAAATAGAGGTGCTTCCGTACGGGGATGATGATCGTTGCAAAAAAATTGTGACTAGTTCTATTTTTATTTTTATAATTGTGTTCTTGCAAAGTTCGAGGTTAGGTTTTCTTTCATCGATTTCCAATGTGGTGTGTTGTTTTGGTTGAACTATGTTCCATCACAGTTGCACCCCAATTTCTAGGATTTTTTTAGAGCATCGAGGTTTTAATAGACATTCTGGGTCAGGCTCCATCTTTGAGGGTGTTTTTTTCTTTGTTTCAAGCTAAGGGTGTTCAAATCCTAAGCAATCATCCTGGTAGGTCCCTCTTCGCATTGTACAAATCCTCTTTTAAAGATTTTAAGAAAATGTTCGTTAAAGTTAGGAGTGTTCCTGAGCAATTTCCATTTTATGTTATTGAGACACTAGAGGAGAGGTTTCCTCTTTTGTGGTGTTCGGAACCGACACAGGTTTTAGATGTGGAAGATAGGTTCCCTAGTGACAATGACGTCTTAGAGTTCTTAGTTAGTGAAATGGAATCTAAAGAATTATTATCTGTTGCTGAACTGTTGAAATGGGATTCTGATGAACAAGCAGTGTTGGACTATCTAGGTAAATTTTTCTTAAAAAGGGAAGATAGTTGCCTGTTCTATTTGTTATGTTTTTTATTATGTTCTGTTTTTGTATTTTGTTAGGTGAAAAAGCCTCTACTATTACTACAACTAGTTTGAAGACGTTCTTTAGTCAAAGAAAAAAGGCTGAAAAAGAGAGTTCGACCACTAGTGCTGATAAGGAGGTTGAAGGCGGTGCTATTCAATCAGAACTTAAGCCTAGAGTGAAAAGGAAAAGAGAAGGGCCGACTAAAGCGACTAACCTGGGTACTTTAAAGAGTGATGATGATTTGAATTTTGAGTTGATAGAATCTTCGTATGAGTCGCAAAAAGAACTTCATGGATACTGTGTTGACGATCATGCCAAGTTTCTGTGGAGCAAACTGTTTCTGTTCGTTACTCTTTCTAATTAGTTTGGTCAATTCCCTACTGATGTTGAGATGATCAACAGGGTCGGTCCAGCTGGTGTTAGCCGCTTTCTACAGGTAAATTGAATTGCTTTTCCTGCTTATTGATTTTTTTCCATCAGGTTTTCACATGTTTTTATGCATGCTTTGCTTGCAGGTAATTGGGGCTCGGCTTGTGTCTATTGGTGGACACAAGAGGTTGCGTTAGAAACAGAAAAGAAGACTGTCGCCATTGTCACTGAACTAACAAGAACCATAGAAGAAAATGAGAAGTTGGTGAAGGAACTTTCCTCTTCTTTGAAGTCCAAAGAGTCTGAGATTGAGAACCTCCAAAACCAGCAAGAATCCTTTGAGAAAGAAGTAAAAGATATGAAGACTCGAAATGACCAATTGGAGGCTCGTGTGGGAGAGTTCGAGACGAAGGTGTACGAGTCATTTGGGAGAATCCCAAATTAAAGTATTATTTCCTGAAGTTGATGTAGAGAAGCTGGATGCTAATTGGTGGGAAGTTAGTTGATGATGAGACTCTGGTTGAAGAAACAGTAGAAGACTCCAGTATCGGACAGAGAGATGATTGAATATGTTATTCTTGGTTTTGCTTGTATTTTGTTTTTAACTAGTCATTTTTTATTTATCATCATCGGTTATGAAGCTCGGGTTTATTTGACTGGATTTTGTAAGCTTGTAGGATTTAAATTATACATGCTTTATGACTTTTTGCATTTCTTTATTGTAAAAGACGTACAAAGTTTGATGTGGGCGTCCGACCTCATTAAAACTTTCTCTGAGCAAAAACCCAATTTAGGAAAAAAGCTCATGAGTAGGAAAAAGAGTACCATCATGCACCTTTATGCCTATGGTATGTACAACTTTAAAGAGGAAACATTCCAGGTTTCAGGGACTGTGCTTCCCATCAGTGTTTGCAGCGGATAAGCCCCCATGCCGAGTACTTTGTCAACTCGATAAGATCAGCTGCTAGCTTGCCGTGTCCTTGAGTTCATCGTGCTTCCTCTGTCTTTCGTAAGACTAGATCTCCTATTTGAAAAGCTCGGGGAATCACCTTTTAGTTACATTGTCTCTGCATCAATTGTTTTAAAGCCTTTTGCTTCAGAGAAACATCGTTTCTTATTTCTTCTATGGTATCAAGTTCGGTTGTTCGAGCTTGATCATTTGTGGCTTGTGTATGGTGTTCGGCTCTGATTGTGGGAGTGGTGATCTCTACGGGAATAATTGCTTCTGCCCCATATACTAGTCTGAAAGGGGTTTCTCTCGTGGCCGAATGGATGGTGGTGTTGTAACTCCATAGCACCTCGGACACTAGATCCACTAGCCTTTTGCCTCACTGAGCTTTTTCTTTAAAGCCATCAAAACAACTCGGTTAGCTGCTTCTGCTTGCCCATTTATTTGAGGGTGTTCTACGGAACTAAAATGATGTTTGACAAGGAAGTTTTGTAAAAAAGAAGCAAGTTTTGAATCAGTGACTTGTCTTCCATTATCAGTAATGCTCTCACCTGGAATTCCGTATCTACAAATGATGTTTTTCCAAAGGAAAGATTGTACCTTGTCTGCGGTGATTCGTGCTAGTCGATGTGCCTCAATCCATTTAGAAAAGTAATCTATACATACCAAGAAAAATTTTACCTGACCTGGTGCTGTTGGGAATGGTCCTAAGATGTCCATTCTCCACTTGAAAAATGGCCAAGTTACCTCCGTACTGTGCAACATCTCGGCAGGATTGTGCATTATTGTAGCATGTTTTTGACAATGGTCACACCTTTTTACCTTGTTTATGCAATCTTTTCGTATAGTCGGCCAGTAATAGCCTACTCTAAGTAGCTTTGCTGTAAGGCTTCTTCCCCCTATGTGATTGCCACAAACTCCTTCATAGACTTCGTCCATGGTTGCTACCAATTCCTCTTTGCTTAGG
>NC_029772.3:96006269-96009513 GCF_000817695.3 Arachis duranensis | reverse complement strand
CGGCACCGACTAATGCATAGAAGCTTGCTTGTCTTCAAAATACTAAAAATGGTTGACTTTCAAAAATTTGTATATGTTTCAGTCCAGCCCAGTTAGACAGGAGTCCGGATTCAGACAAATCGTTGACCCGACAACACACCATACTCGAATCAAGGGATAATCCCCATGCCATCTCCTTATCTGCGTGAAACCAACCAGCTGGAGGAGGGAAACTTCCTGGAAGGTGGGTCTGCTCATATGGGATCCGCCTTAGTACAGAGTATATATGGGGAGGACCCTACCCCTCTCCAGAGGTACGTCACCTACCCTTCATGTTGTCTGCCGCTTTCGTACGGACACTGACTTGGGCGTTGGAGTCCTTGTGTGTGTGTGTGTGTATATAGTGAGATGTTATACAATTTTTATTTTTTGTGGGAATATATCATAGCAATTTTTTGGTTTACCCAAACGGTATTCCCAACCCGATAGGTTAAGGACTAATCCATCGTAGATTTGAGTTCCATTTAAGGATACAGTCTGCCGCTGGCCAATAAATTGTTACATGCACAAGACGAGGTTCGAACTCCCTGACACTTTTTTAAGCGGACGAGTGAGCTATACTCTATTAAATATGCAATAAAACTTTTATAATAATAATAACAATAATAATTAAAAATATAGATAAAAATTCACATATAATTATCTTTTATATAAAATTGATAGTTAAAAGTTGTTAAATAATAATTTAAGTTAAACATATTAAGTTATTTAACAATTTTTTATTATAAATTTTACATAAAAAATAACTAATCATTAATTTTTACCTTATTTGATACGTACGTAATTATTATCCATAATAATTTTTATTACAGAACTGTATGATCAACCCTAAAATATGATCAACCCTAAAATTAATTGGACAACAAAGTTTAACTCCAGTTGATCAATGAGATATAAAAATTGAATCTCATCATTGGTTTTTTTTAGTTAGAAATTGGTTTTTTTTAGTTAGAAATGAGATTCGAATTCGAGATCTCTAAAAGATGTTGTTCCATAGAGTATATATTAATTTCTATGATTAGCTCGTATAGATGACGAGTAATGAAACACAGAAGAACATATATCATATATATTTTATCTATCAATTTAACCAACGTGTATTTTATTCTGATCATATTTGACGATATTTTGAAGTTTGCTAAAAGATGAAGACAACTCCAATATAATACGTACAATATTAATTTATTAATTGCTATATTTGTCTCCCATTCAAAAGGCTAATGTCTAAAGAATATGATATATTTTTTCCCAAGATTGAAGCTATCTAAGATGTTTCTGTCCAAATTGCAACCAGGTGCTATAAAAAATCATAGCGCAAATATGCTTCATTCAGTCGCAGAGAGACACGATGCCCACAGAAATAAGGAGAAATGTCCATTTCAACCTTCCTTTATTTGTTTTACACGGCTATATATCTCATGGTTTGCTTAGCTTATCATATCTCTCAAATTTGTAAGTAAGATTGCTTATGATTTTATGGGTTATTATAAAGAAATTATCGAATAAAAGATCTTGTTAGTGGATTGCATGATCATTATATTAGTTAGGGGAGAAATGGGTGGCCAGGAAACAGCTAGGCAACTTGATGGTAGATATTATGCTATTGAAAAATAATATACAAAATATCAAAGCGTCATAATTTGCAAGAACAATGCCATGTGAAGTACAAAATGATTGCGTATGTTATCAAACATTTCATATATGGGTTACGTTATTTTATACGTATTATTAATTTATTATATTTATTTGGGTGGGCATACAATTTATACGGCTTTATTGCTTAGTTTCGTGCTTATCTTACAGTCTTAACCAACCAATAACCACGTAGCGTCTGGCACTAGATCATAAGCCAACTTGCAACTTGCATCTTTCCACAGTATATTTGGGTGGGTTAGTCAAAACACCATTGGAAACGAAGACATTAAACTAAATTTTAACAAACATATTAGGATAAAGTATATTTTTGTTTTTTAAATTTAATAAAAATTTTAAAAATATTTTTAATTTTTATTTTGTTTTAATTTTATTTTAAAAATGTTTAATTTGTATCAAATATATTTTTAACGGTTAAATTTTTAAAAAATTTAATACTAATCTCATAATAATATATGAAAATTATATGTGATGTGATTTAGTTAAAGATTGTTCTTATGAAATTGTTGTTGAATTAGTCTTAAATCTTTTAAAAAATTAGCCGTCAAGAATATATTTGATATAAATAGAAAATTTTTGGAATAAAATTGAAACAAAATAAAATCTAGGAGTATTTTTAAAATTTTTGTCAAATTTCAGGACAAAAAAATATATTTTACCCTACATATTAATATTAGGGTTAAATACTTTTTTCGTCCCTAAAGTTTGGAGTGAAAATCAAATTTGTTTCCGATCTTTTTTGTTATTAAAATCATCTTCAACATTACAAAACGTTATAAAATCGTCATTTTGTTCATAAATAATATTTTTTGACTATTTTACCCTTAAAAAAAATTTCCCCTTACTACTAATCTCTAACCCCCTTCTTCATTATCACTGAGCCTCTTTCTCTCTCTCTTTCTCCTAGACTCATGCTCTCCCTCATCATTTACCCCTAACCACATCAACAATCACAATTACAAAATAAATTAACAATCCAACAACAACAACAATCACAAGTCTAACCATCACACCTCCACTGCCTTGGCATTTTCTTCTTTTACTACAACAAAATTATCACAAGTCTAACTTTAATTCTGCTCAAAATTAACAACAGAGACAAATAAAAAATAAATCAAAGAAAAATGATATAGAAAAAAGAAAATTAGAAAAAAAGAAATAAAAAACAAATTAAAATTCAGAAAATTAAGTTAAAAGAAAGAAATAATAGAACCGAAATTTGGCTGAAATCTAAGAAATAACAAAACACATAGCTATTGAAACAATAACAAACCACAAAATACACTATTTTTTTCTGTATTTTGTACCAAGACAAATAAAAAATACAATATTTTCCTCTACAACAATAAAACACAAAAGCCACTAGAAGCCGATGGAACACTTCCTCTCAAAACAAATCCCAGAATACCCAACACCCACTTTTCCTCACGCATGGAACACTAAAGCAGATGATTTTACTCTTGCCGAAGACCTCCTAACCGGATCTGATGCCTAATGCGTGTGCCTTCGAAGAAGCAGAACAAAGAGAATCACAACACAGAAGGGGGGAGAG
>NC_029772.3:95998808-96006233 GCF_000817695.3 Arachis duranensis | reverse complement strand
TGTTGGCGACGGACAAGACCATCGTTGTCGGTGTCGAACTGAAGAGAAGGGAACGACTAGAGACAGAGGCTGAGTTTGAATGGGAAGTTTGGATCTGAGTTTCGGCTTTCTTCGAGACGTTATTGAAACCGTACCATCAGAGGCCGCGGTCTTCAGTGACGACAACAAGCACGACGGAATTGACAGACCTTGACAGCGGCGACGAGGCCACACAGAGAGAGAGAGGTGAGATCGGAGATCTTGATGCTGAGCTCCTCAATGTTCTCCGGTACGACGACGGCGGCGAGGGGGCATAGGTGAATGGCGTGGTGGGAGAGCAAGTTGTGGTTGTTGTGGAAAGGGAATTGGAGGGAGAGTTTGGTGAAAATGAAGGGTTTCTGAAGATAAAGAAGAATTTGAGGTGTCAAAAAAAAATAAAATTGAAGTAGAAAATGACGGTTTTATAACGTTTTGTAATGTTTGGAATAATTTTAATAACAAAAAAAGGTTGGGGACAAATTTGATTTTCACCCCAAATTTTAGGGACAAAAAAATACTTAACCCTTATGAGGTCCGAGTTTCTCATGAGAAGGTGGGGGTAGTACTTGTAAGAGACATCGATACTTAAGTTAGCAAGGGATTTAAGTAGGTTTTTATTAGATTGGACTTGAATATACCTGAGGGTGTCAGTGTATTTATAGTAGAATAGATTACCACCTTTTAGTGTAATTCCACCTTTGATGGTGGATAATTGTTCTCTTTTTTTAGGGAAGTTTGTTGAGATCTCCCCTAGAGGGATAGGAAATATCTTAGGAAGTAATTACTTATTTAAATAAGCGAGACTTAATTTATGTTGTCGCGCCCGGCCTCTATTAGATCGAGTAAGAATAATAAGATCATTGTCTTTAGGTGATTTTATTCCTTTTGGACTTGGCTTTATTTTAGGCCAAGATATGAACAATATCTATGCGTGTGATTCTAGGTTTGAAATTGGTTGTTTTTTTCCTCTAGGTTTTGGACTCCTAGTGTGTATATTATAATTATTTTAAATTTTGTGTTTTATATATATATATATATATATATATATATATATATATATATATTATTATATTTATAAAATGTTAAATGGCTAAACATTGTTTGTTTTAAGATAAATTCACTATTAATTTTTTCACATGAAGTTGAGTCAGATGTAGAATTATTTCTGCTGATAAAATTCAAGTAGGATAGTTTTAAATTTGGAAATAGAATAAGATTGAATTTTACAAAATATTTATCCCCACAAACCCTATACTAGAACCCTGCTACCATTGCCAACCAAAACTTTATGTCTCACCTACCCAGAAACGGACCTAATTTCTGCAAGCCATGCGGCCTAATCCAATTCATCATACCCAAAAGAGAAGAGAGGTAAAAAAAAAAAAAATACCGAGAGGTAAATAGTAAATTGGTGAATGATTCGGTGGTCCTCACTTGTTTTTTCACCAATTGTGGTGAAAACTTAAATCAACGGTTAGATCATTATTAAATTTGATCCAACGGTGGGTTATATTTTGTCAATTATAATCAATTTTTTTTTTTTTGCAATTAGTGGTATATGAACTACGGCCCAATAGAATTTGTTATTTCCATAAAAAATTTTACTAAATCCTAAATTTCACCCACACACAAAATTGAATTTCATAATTTCCAACTAGTTAAACACACAATTGTCTCCTTCGTCAACATCAACATCATTATCTTCTTCTTCACTCTAATATTAATTCTGTTGATGTTCAACTATACATCTCCTAAGTTTCATATTTTACACCCTTACAAGCTTTTTTCTTTATAAAATTTACGGCGTATATCTTATCTCTCAATCTCTGCGAGGAAGTAATCTGAATCCCAATGTCTAATGAGGTAGGTTTTTCATCAATCTGAAACCCTAAGTCACACTCTTAGGATTAATTTTGATAGATTTCTTGCATCATGCCATCAAATACCTAGCCTAAATTAATTTGTTCATGTAGGATTATGTAGATGACACCAATAATGTTGACGGGTTTCACGGGAATTTGGAGAATCCCTTGAGAAACAGTGATGAGCTCCTGGACGACGATATCTTCATGGATGCTAACTTGGCAAATGCAGAAGTTGGTGCTTCTGAATCCAATGAAGGTACCCATTTTGATCAATTGGATGAATCTTATAAGATTGACGGGTGGGAGGACATAGGAAAGACTGAGTTCTTGAATATTGTAGATGTTGATATAAAAAGATATCATTTCAGTGATCTAGGAGTGGCTTTTGATTTCTACAATGCATTTGCCAAGTCAAAGGGATTTAGTGGTCGAAAAAGTAAGACGCGAAAGCACAATGGGATAATCAATCGACAGAATTTTGTTTGTTGTCGCGAGGGCTTCCGACGAAAAAAGGCAGATAATATGCATACCAGAAAACAAGAGCCTAGAGCTGAAACTAGATGTGGCTGTAAGGCAAAGGTTCAGGTGTCATTTGACGTTGTTAGTGGTCGCTGGATTGTTTCAAAATTTTCTGATTTGCATAATCATGACCTTCTTCCTCCAATTTTTACTGCAATGCTTCCTGGTCACAGAAAAATACCTGCTGCAGATATTGAGCAAATAAATATAATGAGGAAGGGTGGATTAGGCACTGCACATATTTTTGCAGCACTCTCAAGCCAATCTGGTGGTCACCACAATGTTCCCTTTTTGCCCAGGGACTTGTACAATCAAGTCGCACAGCAACGTCGACGATTGAAGGGTGATGCTAGTGCAGCTCTTCAATTTTTGAGGAAGATGAAGTCCATTGATCCTGTCATGGTTATAAGATATGAGGTTGATAGGTTTCACTCGATAAAGAATTTATTTTGGTGTGATGGAATAAGCCAAATGGATTATCAATTGTTTGGTGATGTATTGGCTTTTGACGCTACTTACAAGAAGAACAAATATCATTGTCCGCTTGTCGTTTTTTCGGGTGTTAATAACCATAACCGCACAGTTGTCTTTGCGGCCGCTCTTGTGTGTGATGAGTCAGAGCAAACATATATTTGGTTGTTGAAAAGTTTACTGGAAGCAATGAAGGGGAAGGCCCCAATTTCAGTTATCACAGATGGTGCCCTTTCAATGAAAAATGCAATCGAAAAAATTTTTCCTAATGCACATCATCGCCTATGTGCTTGGCACCTTATTCGCAATGCCACAAGTAATGTAGGTAATCCTAGGTTCACATCGCAGTTTAAGAAGTGCATGCTGGGTGATTACGAGGTTGGTGTATTCCGTAGTAAGTGGGATCGGATGGTTGAAGAGTTTGATGTGCAAGACAAGCAATGGATAATTGATATGTATGATAACCGTCATAGTTGGGCAACAGCACATATCCGTGGGAAGTTCTTTGCTGGGTTTAGGACCACTTCTCGATGTGAGGGGTTGCACTCAGTTATTGCAAAGTATGTCAAGTCCAGGTATAATTTAAGAGATT
This sequence comes from Arachis duranensis, assembly GCF_000817695.3. NCBI lineage: Eukaryota > Viridiplantae > Streptophyta > Magnoliopsida > Fabales > Fabaceae > Arachis > Arachis duranensis. The sequence goes on along the minus strand of NC_029772.3, from coordinate 96,002,768 downwards.
TTGTAGAGCACTTTGATAGATGTGTTGCCTACATTCGTTTCAAAGATAGTCTAGCAGACTTTGAATGTGCACATGGAGTACCTGTGATGCAAACTCATTTATTGTCATTAGAGAAGTCTGCAGCTAATTTATATACAAGAGAGGTATTTTTTCTATTTCGCCCTATTATTATAAGGTCTGGTTCAATGAAAGTGTTAGATTGCATTGATGTTGGTTCTTATATGTTATACACGGTGGTTAAGTATGGTAGTCCTAACGATACATGGCAAGTATCTTTCTGTGATTTACCAATGGAGTTTACTTGCTCCTGTATGAGGATGGAGTCATTTGGCATTCCTTGCGAACACATTCTATCTGTTTTAGTTACACTTGACATTTGTGAATTGCCAAAATGTTTAGTTCTAGATAGGTGGACCAAAAATGTGAAACAACAAATACAAGATACAAAGGGGTTCACTTGGGATTGCTTAAAGTCTACCCAATACTGGTGTTTGATGGACTGGTTTAGATTGGTGGCTACACTATCAGCAGGTAAAGATGATAGGTTCAGGAGCATGAGGGATTGGGCGATAAACACAGTGGATAAAATGAAAGCCGATGATACTGCTAGTGCAGTTGCTTCTAATAGTGCAATTCCTGCCACTCATACAGATCCTCGTGACCCCCCAATTCGTAGAAGAGCTAAGGATCGTGCCGGACAACGGTGTAGTATATGCCGGGAGCTCGGACATAACAAAACTACATGTCCAGATCGGAGTAAGTATGATAGGGGTTCACATGAACGGCATAGTCTACTTACAGATGATGATGCATATGAGGCTATGTGGGATGAGGAAGAAGACTTCATTTATGAGGAAGATGAAGGTGAATGTGCGGTAAATTCTAGTTCTGAATCTAGCAGAGATCAAGTGAGACATTTCTCAACTTTGATATTTTATTTACTGACTACTTTAAGATTTTTCATGTGTTGCTCATAAATTTTGTGTTATTTCAGGATATGGAGATAGATGACTCTAATTATGAATTTGGAAATGAGGACGATGGAGCCAATGAAATTAATTAGTCCTATATTATTTTTGTTTCATTTAATTTGTAATGTGTATTACGTATTATTTACTTGTCCCAGCTCAAATTACCTTTGATTTAACCTTTAGTTTTTTTTTGTCTTTTTGAAATATGGATATCTTCTATTTAAATACATCACAAATGTGGGAAACTAATCCTGTCTAATTTGGTGTATGTTGGGTTTAAGTTCTAACTTTTAATTATGTCTAATTGAGTTTTTGTAGTTACTGATTACCAATTTTAAGCTACATTGATGAAAGATGAAAGATGAAAGCTGGGAATAAATATGGTGTTTATGTTAAAATTCGAGGGGTTTTTTCATCTTGTCTTTTGTTTTGGGTATTAGTGTTTCATAAGTCTGAATGCTTGGATCTTATATTACTCTTCATATAATAACAAGGATATTCAAATTCATGCACTAGTAATGTTATGTAAGTTAGTTGGTGGTAGATCATACAATGGCAAAACTCAATCCTTTTAACTTCAATTCATTCATTAGTTATGCTATGCAGGTTAGTTAGTGATAGATCATACAAAGACAACAATGGACTCTTTTAAATTCATTATTCTAAGTTGTCTGCTGTTTTATGATTATATTTCTATTTTAAAGTGCTACTTTTTCACTAGTATGAGACACAAGAGACTTACAAAAATGCATCCTGTTAGTAAAAAATAGTCACTCAATTTTTTTAATTCATCTCAATTTTTGAGAAATTGAGATGAGTTAATTATTTTATCACACATTGAAGTCTCTAAAAATAGAAGAAAATAATGTAAAATAGTCCTTTGTTATCCTCTATCATCATCTCTGTGACTATTTCTATGACAGGTTTCTTTTTATGTTAATAACATAGTGCTTTAAACTATGTGCTCTCATTTCATTGTTCTTTAATGATGAGAAGATTTTTAGTTATTAGTTAAATTTTAATATTTTTTGCACCTTGCAGTAAGATTGCTATGTGCATCGGTTTAATTCAATGTGAAAAATGAGTAAAAAATAATTTAAATATGATTAAAATAGTTTAAATCATAAGCATGGATAATTATCTTATCCATAAGCAAAATAAACATTTTGGAACTTAAATTCAAATACCTAAGTTAATAACTATATGATAGAAATATTTTTGCACTCAAATTTAAATATCTAGTTAATTTTTTGCCACAACTGCATTCCACCATCGATCTGTGCTTATTTGAACGTCTCGCTTCCTTTCGTTGCTCTCAGATAATACAAGCTTCAAGGTGCTACTCATGCGGACCTTCTCATCCTTGAGCTACATATTCACCAAATTGGCACTTTAATAATACGATGATTATAAGTAGAGCTAAGACAACTCAAGGTGTGTACCCTTACCACTCCGAGGACAGATGGGGTGAAGTGAGATTCCATATTCAGCCATTGCATAACCCAACAAGCAGAATTTTCACTGTGTCAGATTGTTAAAGTTTGATTAAAACCTCAATGGAAGGATGTGCATTGACAAGAGAAGCGAAAACATACTAATAAATGGTCTACCTTGATTCCAGTTGCGGTAATCCATATCCTCTGAGTATATCCCATTTTTCAAAATGGTTCTTACTTGGCATTCCATGTTTGACATAATCCTCTGATAATATTATTTGAACAAGCACTTGTCCCTGTAACCATGGCTTTATGAGACACAATGGACCTTGTTTTAGCATATCATGTTACTTGCTATATTGAGATACTTACTATTACTTTCATGTCTTGGAGCCTTTGTTCCTCGCCATGTTTTGGTGATAACACATCGAAATAATAGGTTACCTTGTCTATGATGCTAAAGACTATAAGATACCAATGACCAACCTTCTCCTTAACTGGTATATATACCTAAAATTTGAAAATTTCTTTGATTTAAATATCATGTACACAACAAATGATATATATACCTAAATTAGTTTTGTCCTCTAATTTTAAATATTTAAATTAGTTAAGGTCAGTGGACATACCCACTTAATATTCTTGTTGGGTTGCATAAAATCTTTTCCATAGTCTCTGAGCAAGTCATCCAGTGTTTTATCTCTAAAGATGTCCTCCTGGAATTTGATAAATAATGTATAGCATAACACACAAAATATGAGACTAGTCAATTCAAATTGTATTAAATCCAGTTAATCATTCACACAATTGTACAAGTTTCTAGACATAACACTCATATTAGACTTACTATATGCTACATTGTTACACATATTTAGAATTGTTATACTTAATAATTGAGATTACCGCAAATAATGGTGGTAAGCTCCACAGTATCCTTTTGTTACTCTGTTCATGTGTTGTTCTAATAGCCATCAGTGTAAACACCTGCAGTTTTAAGGTAATTTATATTATTGTTTCGATATGTAAATCACCGAAGAATTAATGAGTTAGTGTTGTTAATTTTATGAAATTTTAATTCTTAAATGCAAACCTCTTCTGAAATCTCATGCCCCGGGCACATGCATGTTAGCTGCGCTCTAGAGATTCTGCAGTCCCCATGCTTAATGATCTCCTCTCTGCAATAGAGTTCAGTGAATTGGATAAACAAATTTTAGTTCAATGTCATCTTCATGTAAGGTTTCTCATGGAGACACTTAAAAAGCAACAACTTACTCCCCATCAAGTGATGAACAAAAGATATATGCTCCGATTTTCTCATGTTCTTTTCTTAAATTCATCTCAGGGACTGGTTTGAAAGTGAATGATAACCCCGCTAACGATGCAACATCATGATTGACTTTTTTCCCTGATAGGATTTTCCCTCTTGGTGCAGCAGCTTGGAGATGCAGTTGCGTACTTAGTGTTTCACCGAGGGTGCTGCGATGGTTATTCTTTGGTGGGACAGTGCTTGAGGCATTTTCATTTGACAGCATATGCTACGTTTTCCCCATCCA